>NW_013952447.1:513265-517622 GCF_001266775.1 Austrofundulus limnaeus
CCCTTTCCAACCAATTGCATCAACAAATTTGACAACTAAGTGAAATCAATCTATTGCTAAAAACGTACAWTTTTCATACATTAAGTGTAAAAGGACATATTAATGAACTGAATTAAATKAACTGKTTTGTAGACTGATATTCTGAAGTCWCAAGATTAGTCCTCTGATKTCTGTTTTTTCTAGAGCAATGACTGACCATATTTGGTCAAAGGAATGCAAAGGAGTGAATTTTATAGGTGTATTATAGTGTGTTCTACTTAAATATGATTTTCAAGGTTAAATGTCTAAAAAAAGTTATGAGCTGATTGAATGAAAGTCAAAATTCTTCCTCAGCGAAAGACTCCCACTGTTGATTCATTTTCCTCTTTGACKCACATAATTACCTAAGTTCTGTATTATTTGTACAAACTGTACTTTCGTTGGTGACCTACCCAGCAGTGATACATCATAATGACTGCTGATAGTGGTGGCGAGCTAATTGAAGTTTATGTCAATATTTTTAGTTTGTTGGTGTGTTTGAGAGTGTTTATTGCCTGTGGCCCTATTAATCAGAACCCATCACTTATGGCTAATGGAGATAGATTATCAACTAAAGAGACGTGACTGTCCCTGAGAAAGCTTACTTTGTGTCTGTGTGTTGGTGTGTGTTGTGTGGGGTGGTATGTGTGTGCGCATTAACACAATAACTGTAATTTCCTGCTTGACGACTGGAGCCACCGCTGTTTATATCACCTATGCCCAACAAGGAGTGTGAGGGTGTGTTTGTAGAAATGCGGAGGTTAAGCATGGTTATTTATTGCTTTCTTTGTGTGTGTGAATATAACTAGCCAAGGCGCATTGTGCTCGCTAGCTCTGTCTCAACATTTATTCCCCAAACATGCAAGGCTTTGGGAGCACCTGCTCAGGCTTCTTTTACATGCCCCGAGGTAGAAAATTCTTTGCCAGGCTTCAATCCCTCAGAGATACCTATACCCATTCACTGCTGAGGGTGAAATATCAGCAATATGCTAATATAATTTCTCCACTGCTTACTTRAAACGTGTCCTTGCAAGGCTTCCTGGGATGCTTTTCGGCCTTTTCTTTTCAAATATGTATCTTGGAAACATTACCGTCCTGCAAAATTACCACATCAAAACACTGCAAACTCCAGACTTCATTAATTCAACTAAATGTTTTTGGTTAGGCGAAGTAACAGACCTGATCAACAAACTCAGAGTCATTCTTGTGTGCGCATAATCCCATCCTAATACGCGCATCCGAGGATACACACACTCGTGCAAGCTCATTTTACTTTCATTAAGAATCACTCCAAAATGAATGAGAGCTCTCATTTCATGGGGTGCTGCCAGACTTGATATGAGTGCCTCTTTAGCATAAAGACGGAAACAGACACACACGGAGGTACAGACACTTGAATACTCCTAAGTGTGACAGCAGTGTGAGAAAAGACCTATTCTTTTGGCTTTCTACAGAAAACAGATGAAAACACTTCTGCTACATGTTCTTTAGATGTAAAGATCTGCATGAGTCGGAATAAAACATTTAATTAAACAACTGGAAAAGAGAGCAATGATGTCAAACAACAATTCTAGATGATTAAGTTAAGAGAGATTGAAACTGAAGGTTCAGTCTTATCTTGTAGTTGATGGTTGGGTATCCCACAATGTTAGTAGAAACCAGGTAAGGGATGAAGGATGAAAGCAATGAGAGGAGGTGGACTATACTGAGCTGGACCTGACCACATTAAACTGTGTTGTACTGGATCTGGAATTAATTCACTCTGTGTTGGCCTTTGGAGTATCTGAGCACCAAACGTCCAAACAACCTGAAATAAACTGAAACAAGAGGTGGGTTCAGGGAAAGTGAAACCAATTAAATGAAGACTGCACTTAAACATGACATCATTTCTAGAAATGTCTTTATCTCCATGAGAACACCAAAAAATGGAGTTTATGACTCTAGAACTTAGAAAGAAAAAAGGGGGTTTCAAAATAAGTTGTTTCTATGTGGACACAAAGCCGAAACTGTAAACTACTTTTGCATATTCAACAACAAACAACAAAAATATTACTAAGTTGTACTTATCAAAATGTTATCACCGTATGTACATCTACAAGTGATGAACTCACAACAACCCTGTTCTATCCTAGCCAATGCAAAAATGGCTACATGGTGAAAATATCGTTTTAAGAAATATTACTCTCAATAAAACATTAAATTAATTTATTCCTACTGTATAAAAGCTTGAAGCTCTGCATTTTTTTAAAGTTTGACTTAAGAAAGCTCCTTGGAAAAGAGGTGAAACATCTTGAATACATGTCTAAAAATATTTAAAAAGTCTAGTTGCTTTTAACTGAACCTCCTAGGATTAAAATGCCCCGGCTGATTGAGAAACTTCACCAGCATGTTCTCCTTTGTTAGTCAGAAAGTAGAAATGATTAAACCCTAAAAAAATGAAAATCAAATTTTTGACTATTCTGTTCATGGCTAAACAGAACGAACAAAAACTGTAATGAAATGTCTGCCAAAGTTTATTAGACATTTGACACCATTTGAAGGTCAGCAGAAAGTTTTTACATCTCAGAAAACAAAATAATCATGACAATAATAATAAAATAACAGCCTTCTTGCTTATTTTTCTACCATCTTCTTTCTGCTATTGATTGCCAGCTGTCGACTGGGTAGGCGGACTTGCTGATGACCTTTAAAATCTGTGTGTGTGTGTGTGTGTATGTGTGTGTGTATGTGTGTGTGTGTGTGTTTGTGTGCCATTACCTCCATGTCCAGCCTCAGCCTGTACTCTCTTTGTGTTTTGTCATGTTATCATATTTTCTCCTGTTCTCTTCATCGATTACCTGTCATCAGGATGAAAAGTGGACTTTTGTTTCTCTGGGTTAACAAACAGCGCTTGCCTTCTCCCTCCCTATCTCTCTCTTTGTGTTTCGTTTTGTCTCCATTTGGCTTGTCTGACTTCTTTCCAAATTACAAGATTTCAAATGCCAATCCTCATTGTCTGATCTTTATTGAGTTAGACTTTTACACTTTTCTATATGAAATATTTATTTCTTGGGGTTCTTCTTTAGCACTTTTAGCCGTAATATTGTTAGACAAGGCTGTGTAACTTATTAAATACACATGCATGTTTTTTTTCTTCTTCTTCGTCGATGCATACTTGAGAGAGAGAAAGCAAAATCAGACCTGCCATTGGACATTTGCTATGCATGGCTTCACCTGTTTGTTGCGTTTCTGCTTGTGTGGGTGCAAATGTTTTGTTTTTCCTTTCCACGCATGTTATTATTATTGGACGAATGCATGGCTAAGCATGGGTCAGTTCTCTTCCTGGGATGCTGAACAGAAGCAGAAAAGAAGGTTAAGCGGGAAGGTCAACAGAGCACACCGAGGGAGAAATCCATCACGTAAACCAATACGTTTCTGTGAACATGACTATTTATTTCTATTTCTATGGAGAAAGAAGACAGTTTCTGCAGGTAAGCTGGCAGCCCGCCTGAGGCCAACCTGACACATCCACTGCAGACATTTGAAGGCAAACATAGAGTCCTGGAGTAAACAAACTGACTGGGCAAATCAGCTTGAAAAGTTGTTTGCTTGCTTGCAGAAACACGTTTATTTATTCTTTTGAAAAAGAGGGGAACTAAAGGGGGTAAATCCATGACTTTGTTACATAAATTAAAATCAATTTTATYCTCTATTTTCTTGCTCCTATACTTTAACTGTTTTATTGTTGCCTCAAAATGATCACTTTATGGCCATAACACAATGCAAACAATTCTGTTCTGCTTTGTACTTTAAAGTGCAGAAACCAATTATATCAAACATTATGCTGCTAGACAACACCTTAAGTCTGATCTTTGTTTCTTTAAAAAATGGCATTGTTCTTATTTTTATATTCAGATGTGTGTTTGGCTTCCATCATACATGACTTGTAGGCAAAAAGCTGTTCAGATGTACAGAACACCTTGAACTATGTAGCCACGTTGCTCTCAGTTCTACCATCATCAAAATAACAGATGTAGAGGCAACTAGGTGGAGAATTACCTGCCAGAAAGCAAGCTAGCTTGATTTCAGCAGCCAACATGTTTGGTTCAACGATTTAGATGAAGGGTCAGTGATTCTGAATGTGAGATAAGCTGCTTCCACATCACAGCTTCCATCACATGGATGAAACCGCAGCAGTAGCACTAAACATATCCTCCTTTTTTGTTGTTGCATATGTTTTTTTCCTGGGGTATAATTTAATTGATTTCTGTCCTTAAAACAGCCGACTTATGTAAAGACTATATATATAGTCTTTACATTTGTATATGTAAATATATATTTGTAAAGACTATATATATAG
>NW_013952447.1:517742-523662 GCF_001266775.1 Austrofundulus limnaeus
GAGCAAAAGCAATAACGTAAAAAAAGCCATAATGGTGTGTAAAAAAATCCCAGCAAAACTGCAGCTAAAATTTTGTAAAACAATAGTTACTAAAAAAACCTTTAACAATTTTAGTTAAAAGCTAAAATCATCATGACAGTAGCTAAAAAAACTAAACCAATGGAACGGCACAGAAAAGCTAAAATGAGCAAAACAATAACGTAACTGTAACTGAAGGAAGTATGCAAAAGATTTCAAAATGCAAAATGTTTTTCCAAAAACTTGAACAGATCTCAAAGTATTTAATGAAAAAAAAATGTCAGTAAAGTTAAATAATTAAAAATTATAAAAGTAGCAACAACCAAAGACCATCACTGTAATGTCCTGAGTAAGCTTTAATGTGACGTCCCAACAATGGGATCTTGACCCCAAGTTTGAAAATGACTACTGTAGAAGATCTGTTGCCCCGGGTTGCTGATTGGACTATATTTGTGTTGCTAATTACCTCTGGACTGTCAGCAGTTGCCTGCAGTGGACCTTTTCAGCCTGACGCCAGACTGCCTGTGGAAAAAGCAGTTAGAGCACAAAGAGCTTTCCTTTGTCAGATCCAATCGGGCACCATCTTTCACCCAGATGAGGAGGGTTTAAACCTCCTCAGTGGTGATATGTTTTCCCAGAAAAGCACATGCCCTTGCCTGTGTTTGTCAGGTGGAAGGGGTTTAGGAGGATGACGGCAGAAGAGAGAGCGACAGGAGGACAATTTTATTTTCAAGGTCTGCCTTTTTGCTTTTCCCTAGCATCAAATTGATCAAATTTTTATTTTTAAATGTGTTAAAATGTATATATTTTTTAGTCTTTATACTTTAAAATTTTTATTTTTGGCCCAAAAGCTGCTTTTGTTAACCATGCTGTTTTTTGTCAGCAAATAAATGGGAATTATTTATTCAATTCTGTCCCGTTAACTGCTCTTTTTCACCATCCCAAACTTCCTGACTATATCTGCAGCTCTCCCACGTTCTCTGTCACCACCTGTCATCTGCTTTTGTCAAACCTCTCTTCTATGTGCCGTCTTCTCTACCTYTAACAGCGTTATTCATCAGAGCCCACCCCTGCTATGACAAACCGTGGTTTGATTTCTACCTCTTTTCACATATGCATTAAATATATTTCGACTGTGTGTACTTATATCCCTGCTACACAACCAGAGAGAAGGTGGCATATGTGATCTTGTGCAGCACCAAACTGTGCATAGTGATTTAAAAATAATATTCTTTTACTAAATTCGGACATTTGTCAAAACACCTTTCAAATGCTGTGAATGAAATTGTGAGGCATGACTAAAAGTGAATGTAAAAAAGCAGAGCTGTAACAAAAGGCAGCCCTGATACAGAGAGGAAAGGTAAGACAGTTATGTCTGTTAGACCGCTCCCTTCACAGACGCCCTCCATGACCTGAAAATCTATTAGAACAAGTCTGGATTGAGGCAAACTGAGAAAAACTCCTTCAGTTAAAGCTTGAGCTGCAACTGTTAGAGACTATTGATGACTCAGAATTGCAGGAAATTTGTGGAATAAATAGGCAAATGTTCTGTTGTTGTCTGTCCATCAAAATCTTTTTGGCAGTTCTGAAGGCTTTTCAACCAATCGGTTGTGTTTTTTTTTTTTACAGTTTGACCTTGTTTTCAGTGGTTTCCAACCAATCGGTTATAGTTTTTTTTTTTTTGGTTTCACGTTGTTTTGAGGGTGTTTTAGCTTTTCTACACAATTTTAAAATTGTTTTCAGTGGTTTTAGGCCCTTCTAGACCCCTTTTACATGGTTTTTGATTGTTTTTGTTGGTTTTGACAGGTATTCGGACCTCCTAGGTCCCTCTTACATGGTTTTTGATGCTCTTTGGTGGTTTTGAGTGGTTTTGATGGAAGGTGTGGCTGAGATGGTGTGGCAAAATTAGGCACGTGCATTGCAAGATTTTGGAAAGTTGAGCATTTTGGAAATGTAAATAATGCCAGCTCTCCTGTAGTCACCACAAGGCCGAAGCAGTACTCAAGCTGCGAGGGCCGCCCAACGCTGCTTGCAGCTTTAATTTTTATTTATTTTTTTTGTTTTAGGGTCAGCTAATATAACACAAGTATGAAAGTCAGTTCTTCTAACACTTAATGGTTTTGCAGGCAATAATAATAATAATAATAATGCTAGTAATATAATACAGTAAACTTATAGCTCWAATTTAGGACACTCAGAAATGCTTGGTGGTGTTAAGCTACAATGTAGCCACAACTGGCCTGGGGCACACTGACAGAGGCAGGGCTGCCATGCACTGGGGCCACCGGACCCTCTGACCACCACCAGTAGGCAAGTTGTGTGAAGTGCCTTGCCCAAGGACAAAATGACAGAGACAGATGGAACGGGGGATTGAACTGGCAATCTACCAGTAGGCCACAACTGTCCCACAAATTAAGGAATTTGTGTGTTTTGGTGAGCCAATAAAGCCCCTCAGAGAGCTGTGATTAATCACCTTTTTGTCTGCTTGTGCGTTGTTAAAGAAAGATTAAAAGCAAAAAATTAAAACACTTCAATATTTAAGAAGCACTAAGTAAACCACAGATAGTGGAACAAAGCGTTTGCCCTGCCTTATCTTCCTCCAGTGTCACCAACACACAACAAACTGCTGACTGATGTTGAGAAGTCCTGGGGAGTTACCCCCCCCCCCCCACACACACACCCTTCAGACCACAACATTCATCTGTCTTTGCTGTGCTCTCTGTGGGGCCATCATACTTCACCATGGTCTTTGTGGAGATTTGATGTGTTTACTGCCTGAACGATTGTTTGTGTGTTAAGGCAGCACCCCCCTCCCCCCGTGTGGCCATAGCCAAAAGACAGCATGATTTTCTTTTTGACCTCCCTTGTACCCTTCCCTCAGGGTCTAACGATCCAATCAGAGGATAAGCCTATTTCCAGAACCTGCCCTTGGGAGCAAGGGAGATCCAATCGGATAAAGGTTCATCTTAGATCAGAATTAGCAGGGGAGGTGGATAAGGGGACTACACGGACAACCATCAAAAGACACAAAGGGAAGAAAGTGGACAAAAATACAGACACATCTACACAAATATCCCTTTGCAAAAAAAAAATGCAACTTGTCATGTTACAAGTAAATATTCCATAATAGTTTTCTAAAATACACTTAACTTTAGGGGGGCTTACTCGACATGAATTTTCACAAGTAGCTTCCTGCGTCGAAGCTTTTGATGAATGCAAAACCCCTCTGTGATAATTCTCTGAAAGCTGGAGACCAAACCCTTTAAAATGACAGGAACGAGAGTTCTTTTTTTTAAAATCCAAATTCAAACAAACAAAAAAAGAAAAAAAAAGAAAAAGAAAATAAATGAAGCAGTATTTTGTGAAACCGGCTAACAGTGACAGAACATTAAACACTGACAGCTCCCACAGTTTCCATCTCAATATTTTACTTCTCTTTAATGACATTTAGCATTTATAATATATACACTTTCTTTAATTCTTTAATATCCCCCACATTTCTTTCAGATGGAGCATTTTTCCCGTCTCTATCAACATGACTTTTTTAAATTTTATTTATTTTTCCAAATGCAGCAGCCTGTCTGAACAGTGTTAGGGTGTACTATGGGGCTGGTGTGAGTGGCTTGTTGTAAATTAGTCACCAATGTCATTTACATTAGGGGATGCTGATGCTGCTGTCTAATGCTCACAGGGACATCCACATCTCTAAACAAACACTCATTGATCCAAACACACACACTGGGTGCAGAAAAAAAAAAAAGCTTCATTCATCTGTATCCACCTTGAGCCCTAATAGAAGTAAGATCTGTGAGGCATCATCTTCTGTTTAATTGTTTTTCTGGCCTGAGGAGCTAATAATTTTGTTTGCCAAGATAATTATCTTTGTGCGTGTCAGTATTTTCATTGGACAAAGTAAGTGTTCACTGAAGGAAAGACACTGTTGTGGTTAACAAAGCCTTGTCTGAATGGGGTTTTGAAGCCATAATATAGATCATGTGTCAAAGTCAAGGTCCACTGTCCAAATGGCCCACAAGAGCTTTAAAGATGTATTAATATCTTAAAATAAGTATGTGCTGCTTTAAAGCCAACATTGACCATAAACTACAGCTCCCATAATACATGTTTAATTATTTTACTCACAAAATGATGACATCCCACTACTRCATGGAGGTACGCAGAGAAAATTGCAGTGTAAAATGTCTATTTTACTGCATTTTTGCTGACTACATTTGCTGCAACCCAGTTGTACTGGGAAGTWGGAATTTCATACTTATAAGTCATAACTTTAAGCTGGAACCAGTGGGAATTCCCTGTCAAAAAGTGGGAAAAGTGGGAGAATTCAGTATTCAAGATGGCAGCTACTCACCGGGACTCAACAGTGTCAACTCTCTTGCTTTGACTTTAACCAGCATGTCTGTATTATTTAGTTCACATGAGTCACTCACTTTTCAGTGMTTCCTGTTAAAACAATGTTTCTATRCTTCAAACACCACATAGAGCTCATTGTTTGTTAGTCTGACCAGGTTAGTATACGGCTGATGTAAAACAAAGACTACACAGATCATAGCACCTTAACTTTCTGACATCAAAGAAGTAGACATTCTCAAAAATAATTTCAGAGCAGTGGGAGAAGAAGAAAATATTTTCTTATGTAACACAGGTGTTTTTTTTAAACATATATATTTGTCTTATAAAGCTTGACCAAGATAATGACGTCTGAATGTTTATTTGTGTTTGTCTTTATCGCTAAGGGCAACTAATGTCCATTATCACTGCCAAAATGCCAAACAAGTTCTCAACACTTCTACCCTCACTGCTGATATCTATGCCCACACATACACACAAACACACACACACACGACGGCAGGCTGTTTTACGTAGATACACAAAACACTAAAAACAACTGATGTAACACAGTGTACATCCTATTCTTGTTTCACTGAAGGATTTAGCATTTGACTTAAGTGCATTATCTTTATAAAATGTGTTTCAATGAGCGTTGAAAATTCTGTTTTTAGATGTGYGCTGTCCACATTAACGCTTTTGGCATTTCAGCACCATCAGCTGCAACTATTCTGTGGTATAAATGCAGATTTTCACCTCTGTGACACACAAACACTCACTCAGCTGTATTGACTGGTGTCTTGGAAAGCCTGAGGCAGATGAGTGGGTTGGATTTCAGAAAATTCTCTCTGGCAATTTATTATGTCTACTTTCGACAGTGATACAATGAATTAATTAGCAGTGGCAAATGAAAAGGAACTATCATGAGATCAGATGGATAAAAAGACACACAAAAATCTTTTCACAGTCATGGAGACTCACTCACAGGCATGAAAAATGATGAGAAAACAATGATGTAATGGAACAAAAATGTATAATACAGGAGGGTTATGTTCATTGGTACTGCATTCATGATGCAATGTGTTTTAACCACTGGAGTCTAAAAATACAGGACATTTCAGAGACACATACACAAATTTCCATACCAGTATTATCCCATTCTGCATTCTGGAGGTACCCAGCTGGCATTTGAATGACATTAAATGTTTAAATGTTGTTGAAATAATGTCAGTTTAAGGAAAAAACATTCATTCAGTGTAAAAAAAAAGAATACTAAATAGTTGAAATGGTGTTGTTAACTCAATTCGGATTCATCCATCAATCCATACGTTATCTATACCAGCTTCTTCCTTTTCAACCAGTTTTGAGTTGGATGTTTAATACACATTATTTTTCACAAAGATGACTAAATAATTTCACTGAAATATGTCTTTTGAAAAATAATCTTGTTCAAACATTCAATCAATGCTGATTAACTRTTGAAAAAGTGTTGACACATGAACAATGATGCAATGTTAAAAGCTCATGTTTGAGTTCATGTCCTACCTTCACCTACTGG
>NW_013952447.1:524070-525215 GCF_001266775.1 Austrofundulus limnaeus
GAATGTAATTTGAAAGAGCGAGGTGATGATGGCGAGTTGTAATGTCGATGTGTGGTTTTGGAATATTGAGGACAACTTGTTCTGTTGTTCTGT
Source organism: Austrofundulus limnaeus (assembly GCF_001266775.1). NCBI lineage: Eukaryota > Metazoa > Chordata > Actinopteri > Cyprinodontiformes > Rivulidae > Austrofundulus > Austrofundulus limnaeus. The sequence goes on from NW_013952447.1 coordinate 524,164, forward strand.
TTTGTGCATTTCTGGTTAATCTGCTCAGTTTCAGCATTGTTCCTGCTTCTGTTTTTGCCACACCCACCTGCACCTGATGCTGATTGTTCCTGCACAGGTGTCAGTGACTGCATTTCATTAGTTTGACTTTTTATTATTATTGTGATGAGGAAGCTCGGCTTGGAGAAACAGCCCAGAGGAGCTGATGCCAAAAGGCAGTTCTAGGTCCAACCAGCCATTTTTGCTCTCCTGCCTGGCTACCAGGACACTACAGGATTTCTCAAACATGCATGAATGAGTCAAAGCAATTCTCTGGGCATGTTTTTGATGAGAAGATAACATTATAACATGATATAAAGCTCAAAAAAGTAGATTTTACATGATATTGCCCCTTTAATTMTTTTAACAACCCAGTTTTAGCTTTCTATTCTATCAGTTATGCAACAAACATAGATATTTAGGGTCCATGGTGCCATGTTGTTCAAATTAATTCTGGTGGTGTTGACATTTTGCTGTTTTTCTCACTAATAATCCAAAACCATTCATAAAAGTATATTAATAAATGCTTAAAATCTGTAAGCAAGAGTAACAACTTTTTCAAAATGAAAACTTTGACTTTGAACTTAGGCGAGACGGTGGGGACGATTTTAGTGCTCTTAGTCACTTCATGCCACTCTACTGATAGAGAGTTTCGACAGAGTTTTAACAACACTACAGGCATGAGCAGAGAAAATTGGAAAGTGACTGAAGTTTGAATGCAAGGAGAATGACTCAAGCAGAAGAATAGAAGATAAGAAAACAAGCGGCAATGAATCTGAAAGCAGACAGAATTCTGAGGAGAAATCAAAGTAAAATTGAATGCAAGCAGATTTTTTTTTAAGTTTGAAGGTGTGAAGTTCTGAGAAAGAGCAGAACAATATCTGCGAGTGACAAGAAAAAAACATCTTGCTTTTTCAACAAAATAATACACACTCTAGATTAATGGCAGTAAATAACTGTCAARGCAAAACAGAAACTTAAAATCAAACTAAAAACCACCATAATCAAAGGAACAATGTGAAAGTACCATAAAA
>NW_013952447.1:525582-534800 GCF_001266775.1 Austrofundulus limnaeus
ATTCTGTCATAAGTATAAAAAAAGAAAAACATGTTAGAGATATGTCTTGTATAATGTGAATGCACAATATTAATTTCATGTTGACAAAATAWATGCCTGCATTTTCTTTGATAATTATTTCTTGTAAAATCCATTTGCCTCTTCTTTTTCCTCWAATACAACAAATTAGTGTTTATTTATTTTTTTGACATCTGAAATGAACACTGGCTGCTTATTGGTTATAAACTCCTTTGAMATTTCTTTAAAGAACCCTTCTTGTCTTTAAAATCATATTGGTTCGTTTCACTATTATACTGTATTATTGAAAGCTTTCCATCAAGTTTTTAATATGTCCTTTCATCATAAATGAATGATTTGATGTGAAAATCTTAACAAAATAAAGTGTGCTTCTCTATTCAAGTGATGCAAAAGCAATTTAATTCAGAATTTCTATAGCAGGAAAATGCCATGTAATGTTATGGAAATTGCACATTTAAACACAAACACATCTGCATTTTTTTGGTTTTATTAGGACACTGTTTCATTCCATGTATTTCAGTAGCCTATTTCAGACATTGACACTTAAGTATGTGCCTAACCCTAATCTAAACTCAGTTCACAATTTAGCCTTAAAACTCATCCAACAAGGACATTTAATCAAATTAGAACTGATTATCAGTCTCCATACAGAAGTGTGTTGCTGACAAAATAACAATTACCACTACACAAGCACACACATTTAAATGTTCCAACAGCTACCGGGTCTTTACTTTTTCTTTTATGTATGGGGTAATTATGGAGCACAGTTAAAGGCTCATCTCTGTGAATTTTTGATGCATTWATTTGTGCAAACTGTTGAATGTGAGCTAAGGCTAAGTTTGCACACTATGGGTTTGTTTCKGTTATTAAATGGAAGTTGTTCTGTTTAGTTGTTTGATTAAAAACCCCATGTGTTCCATGTTGTGGTTTGTCAAACCCAAACCAGGCACATTCATTACGGTGGTACTAACAACAGATAGCACAAGCACATCTATAATTAAGAAATATAGGTCATATTGGGGCTCATTAGTGGTTCAAACCAAGTGCGTTAACTCTGCAGGGAATAATCATAACCTAATGCATATTTATGGAAAAGATTTGCTACATGTATAATCTGTGTGGCTGAAGCAAATTGGTGTCCGACTGCTAAGGCAAATATGGTAAACTGATGATGAAGTGATACAGCCGGGGTGGCACTGGTAAATAATTTAGTCCTCAAAGYGAGCTTCCTCAGAGATTTCTGACTTCAGAGAGGAAGAAGAAAGGGACAGAGGCAGGGAGGAGTGAAAGTGGCCAAGGAAGACTGGAATATGCTCGGTGATGAGAACTAATTGTGAGAGTCTCTGATTCTTTCTTCCTCTGTGTTCTCTCTGGCGTCAYTTCCTTTTGAGTTATATCGCTTCCAGTTTTTCCTCTCGTTCTTTCAACTTTTTGCTCCCAGTCACTCGCCTTTTATCTAAACGCTTTACTGTCAGCCCCAGCTTGCACTCTGAGTGTCGGTTCCTTTTTCTTTTCTTTCTTTTTTTTTTTTTTTTTTGAGAGAAAGTTCAGGAGGTGAAAGTGGCAGGCAACAAAAAAGGGGGAACAGAAGACAAAACAGTACGTGGCGACTCAGAATGTAAATAGGATTTCAATATTTGGAAGAGATGTGCTTTTGGTAATGAAGTTAGAGGTCGGATTTCTTTGTCTTTTTCTCACTCACTCTCTGAGGATTCCTTGCTGTCAGGTTGTGTCTTTGCTAGAATGGGTCAAACTGGTGGCTAATCCATCATCCATTCACTCTCTCACACACACAAACACACACACACATACATACTAAAAAAAAAACAGCTCACTGTACAACTGGGAAATTCAAATGAAGAGGCCCACTGCCTCAAAAGTCTTGGCTCTCCTTTSTGAGACTGTCTGCCAGAAGAATGAACAATATGGTTGGGTTGTGAGCACAGTCGAGCTCTCTTAGGCTGGCTTCAAACCGGCAGGGTGGCATGCATGTTGCTTGTGTGGAACTTTATAATTCCCACTTTCTGTTTTTCAGGTTAACAGAGTGTGTGTCGCATGTCTGAGACTCGTCTTTAATTCTGCCGCAGGGATGTGAAAATCAACACATACAGTATACAACTTAAATATGTGCTGGTCATATAAACCTCTCATCAACAGTGCATCTTTTTTCAAGTAAATTTAGCTTRTTTCTCAATAATTWGGATTTCTTTTCTTATRTTCTGCATTTGGGTTCATACTCCATGTTACATTTGATAACATGTTTGTGTTGCACAATTATTTATTTGTACTGTATATTAATCACACACAAAGATAAGTTAGCTACTTCTTAGTTTATATCTAACTCCTGCATCAAACTGTATGACTGGGACAGAAAAATCTTAAAGTTTTGGCCGACATATTGCCTGAAGGCTGACAGTTGACAATCTGCTGTTGTGTCTGGTTTTGTCAGACAACTGCTCCAGTTTAGCACCATTAAACTATYATCCATGTGGTCATCTTTTGTCCTTTTATCCTACTTGTCCATTGACGCATAAAGCAGAGGCCAAGAATTTTCTTCTAACTGGAGCAGAAAATCCTAAATGTCTGTCTCACAGCCCTTATCCCCTCCCCCTCAAACTCCCAAACCTGCATGGACTYTTCTTTTGCCCTTGGCCTTTAGGCTGAAAGGACCTTGTGCAGGTGTGAGTTTACAAACCTGTGTACATGACTGTGATAGAGTTTGTGTTCATAGGTTTGTGTCCAAAAGTGAGGTAATTTAAAAAAAGGGGGACATATGGCTGTGAATTCCCTAAGATCCCACCCAAAACACTGCAGTGTTCAAGGCATAAATCACCCAGATTGCTGAAACAAGGATAGAGGATAAGTATACACTTCTTATGTGTGTGTGTCACATGTATACCTGTGCACTCTCAGAAGCACTTTTGCACCAGCCTGCAAGCACCTTTCGACCATTGTGATGATCAAAAATGTTAATTTACATTTAAATGCAGACGCACACAGGCATATTGTCGCTCATACAGTATGTGTGTTCACAATCACACTCAGTTTATTTGCATAAATCTTGCCCTCTAGCTCTGGTCCAGCCCCACCTCCTCCTTCTTTCTCACTTGGTCCCCTTTTCAGGTTCAGTGCAAGTTATCTAATGCTATCACTCAAACCATATGGTGGAAGCATCAGTTAGGTTGCTGCTGTTTCAGCGCTGCCTGGCCAGCACTCAGCCAAACACACACACGCACATGCACATCCGCTGGCTGGCTTGTTTGCAGGCCCAAACAGAGCCATATGGCCTTTCTTTAAAAAAAAAATGACTCTACACAACCACAGTTAGGATGAAGGACAAGAAGAACCAGCATCATGTGTCTCTGCAGGAGGATAAAWTAAGAAATGAAACGCCTAGCATTCTTTAAAGGAATGCACATCGATCTTCAACTTTCAGGCCAGGATTCTAGACTAACATCATCTTGATGATAAGGGACAAAAAGCTTCTCTGGTCAAAAYTTGTAAAAAAAAAAATCATGTTTTGTAAAATCTCTTGAATCCGTGTATGTTTCGTTCTTTGTTTTTTTTTTCGTTTCAAAATAAAAATTGCGAAAACAAAACAAGCATGTTGTTTTTTTGTTTTTCTGTTTTTAAAACCTAAATGTAAAAACGCAAAATCAAATTAACAGAAAATCAACAGCGTTTGATTTGTGCTTTAGCCATCTAAATAAAAATAAAATTCGGTTCTTTTAATACGTAGCAACATCGGAAATGAAGTAAGTCCCCAAAGAAGGATAGTTTACAGTGGATAAAAGATTGCATAAAAACAAACCAGTCTTAAATAATAGTCAATGGCTGCACTAGAACAATTTTCTGCATTTATTATCGAACTTAAGTATRAGAGTTTATGGACATTATACTGTGACAAATGAGCGACACTTGTAAATACTAGCTAGCTGACGTTAGCTTTCTGTAGGYATTGTGTATACATGGTGTATTACAGTAATGGACCAGCAGGTGTCCTCTTGCAGGCCAAAACAATAAAATGATGAGAAAATGGGAGGCATAATTATAAACAATGTACATTTATGTCATACCTATTACTTTCATGTACCTATAATACGTACAGAATAAAGTCATAATTTAATTGTAAATTTTGGGATAAACAACAATTCAATGTAAAAGCTTGTCTTTGGTTTAACCATTGCAGTAAAAAAAAAATCCTTTTTTTATTTTTGCAGTTGCCATTTCTCTAATTTTGTTTTAAAAAACAGAAAAAAAAATCACGTGGTTGTTTTGTTTTTGCTATTTTATTTTGAAACGGGAAAAAAACAAACAAAGAACGAACCATACACGGATTCTCTTGCAAGATTTTGCAAGATGTGTAATTCTAGGAAAATGTGCTGTGAATGACCCAGAGCTACGATCATGTGAAACTTTAGCTCAATATCAGTGAAACTGACTGAGTTGTAGCCATTTTTGTCTCAGACAATGCTGATTAGCTGTAGCCATCTTGAACAGCTTCTGAGCGTATTCCCCTGCCCTTTCTCYTTCCACAGTGGGTAATAAAGCAAAGAACTTATATTTGATCTCAAGTCAATGGCAGCCCCCCTCCTTTTTTTCTCAAAGTGAGCCGTGCTCCAACACTGATGGAGAGGATGAGGGATGAAGGAGGAAAACCGAATTATACTAGCAAAATTGAATTCTGCATCTTACCAGCACTGAGGTGTGGTGAAGATSCTTTAAGAACCTATCCTGTTTCCATGCTTTTTTACTCACGTATGAAAGGTCAGACTTGTACGCAGAGGCCCAAGTTTATCCAAAAGTGGACGKAACAACACCACTCCTACCCACCTTACCAAGCATGCACGTGTGCGTATAACTGTGTGCACGCGTGTGTGTCTGTTCTGCACAAACATGACTGTGGATGTTTCTTATGCTCCCAGCCATTAGAAGGGGCTCATATAACCAGCCTCCGGGCTTCAGAGAGACACATGCTCTATAAATACACACCACTTAAGGGCCTGTGGGGGGGACGSTGTACACACATACACACACATCCCACAAGCAGTACATCCACAGATCCCTATTAAGCTCTTTCAAATGGATGTTTATGTTTTTGCTTAATTGCAGCCGGTTTCAAAACTGAGCTTCACAATTCAACAACTTAAAAAAAACACATTCCTCCTCCCTCATGGCTTTCTTATTGCTTACCTTTTTATTTCATACWGTACTTGTGTGTGTCTTTGATCAACCAAATGAAAGAAATTTGCAATTCATACTTGCCTGGTGGGAGCCAAAGGTGGTGTTTTTTTAAGAATTGTACAATAAGGTTAGCTGTTGCTCTGTTCATGCATCACTGTGTGGCCCCGGAACATTCTGCTGGTATGGAAATAAAACTGTGGAACAGATGTCCTTTTTGTCCTTGTGGACTGTGTGTGCGTCTCTTTTTGTGYGTGCATGTTATGTTCACGGTGTCTCTGTGCAGAGGGAACAAATCCTTTGCCATTTGTACTTTTAGTCTTTTAGCACCTTGTTTTGGCAACATGTTYGCTACTTTTATCCCGCTCCTCGGTAATGGCCAGGAAACACACACGCCTGTCTGCGTACACACACTCAGGTTGAGTCCTTCCTCGAGTCCATGGCCTTCAGAGAAACAACGTCCTCTCTTCACCTGGCCCCGGGCATCCAAGCYCCCATTTCTTCATCAGAATGTCAGAACACCATTTTTTTTTCATCAGCCCATTTAGAGAATCCCAGTAGAATTTCTGCCTGTTGGTGCATCTGTCTGCCAGTCAGATACTCTGTTAAAGCTCGCTTTTCCTAATAAAAGTCCCATCTGTCATTCCATCGGTCTGCTCAAACTGCCTGTCCATCTGTCTGGCTGTCCATGCCTGTCTCCCTTTGCCCTCTCTCTCTCTCTCTCTCTTTTTTTTGTCCATATCCACATCCTGCCTGTCCATTTATCAATCTTCTTGTTAGTTTGTCCAAATACTCGAYGAACCGAGTCTAATCGTTAGTCTGTTCAACTGTGCCAGTATCCGTGTGCATGAGAAATGTCAGAATGTTTCTTGAATATTCATCCCAAAGTKCATCAACGTTTGATGAGGTTCAAATAGTTTGAAGTCACCTGTGAATGTTGACTTTGGACATTCTGCTGGTGGAATACAYTGAAAAAATATGCAACMTTCATTTGGAATTAAAAGGGATAYWTCATGCAAAATCCACCTTTTTAGCTGTTAAATATGTTTAGTGTGTACTTGGAGTCTCTAGGAGTGCAGAGTCTCACCCGGTACTGCATAGATATATTTTCTGTTTGGGGTCATAATTTTAAACCGCTTCAGTTTTCTCTATTTTCTTTGATTTTTATTCTGAACTATTATGTCAAATTATTTTATGACAGAGCTGCCAAATAAGGTCTGGCCTTACCAACTACAATTTAGTCATCTTCATTCTCCTCTGGCTTTGGGTCAGACTCTTGTAAGACTGGGTGGACAAGTATTCTATTGTTGACATCTTTTAATTAATTAGCAAATAAGAAGTTTCCCAACAAGCCAGAAAGGAGCACTCTGGAACTTGGAGGGCGGGGTGTAAAACGCCTCATTTGGATTTAAAAAGACAGCCTCAAAATGAGTTGATCAGAGACACGCCTCAGAAAAGGGGCTTGTGGGGTTACAATAAGGAGGAATTCAGACCAAAGCATCTCAGTTCTACTTTAAAGACACCAAATGAATGATTTAAATTTGAAAAAGAATTCAAAAAGATGATGTTTCCTTTAAATTGATCCAACAAGACCTTTTTGGGGATGTTGGCTTCCTGCTGTTCTGAAATAATGTTGCACAGAAGAAGTATAATTGACATGAATGAAAAAAATTAACAGATTTGTGGATTAGTGTTATTAAAATTGAACATTTTTCTGTTTTATTTRCTACCATTCAGTAAATGATAGCTCAGTAAAACATCGAAGTGTCATAAATTGTGTTTCATTTTTGAGTTTATTTTCAGATTTATTTTTCTAATTAATTACTTGTTTTTTTTCTCTTCCTGTTCTGTTGGTTCTGTTGCCTCCCCGTCTTTCTAGCTTTTCTCAGAACATTTCCAATGTTAGGCTGCACCCTAATTGTGCCTTCAGAGCCATCATTAGTGTAGACGGGGCCTCAATCTGTTGAACCAGGTCCCACTCCGTCCCACCATCACTCATAAACAAAACTGTTGGAGCGCCACAGATAATAACCCAGAGCAGTTCACGAACACAGCTCAGTARAACTTGTTGGAATTGATTAGTTGTACTTAGCTTCAGAGTCACGAGGGCCTTTGAGCTGATTACATGTTAAAAAAAATAAAAATAAAAAGACTTGAACAGGTTGCTTGTGCTTCATTTGAATGAATAAACAGACAAACAAAGTTGAACCTTTAGGCAATTTTCATTCTCTCCTTCTCCTGTGGTGGGTGAAACACAAACACATAAACTCATTAACCGAACCAAGGTTAAGCTTCACACATTGCTGCAAAACTCAGCCAAGCTGACTGAAAAAGCTCTCTCTGGATGGGAACAGAAATGTCTTCAGCTGCAGAGTACAAATCAAGATGCTTTTTTGGTTTTATATATATAAGATTTTTTTGGTCAACCCTGCCACACTTCTTTGTGTCAGTTAGGACACTTGGAAAAMGTCTGTTATAACAGGAATCATGCACGAGAATAGAAGACTTGTACACCTAAGGGTGCACCTTCGGGGTCTGACATGGGTGTTTAATGTGCTCCGAAGCTGCATGAGTTTAGCTCAGGGCACATCTTTAACTACAGAAAAAAATTTCTGAAACAGTTTGTGTGTTCACATGCGCCTGCAGGGGGATTATTTCATCGGTGGATTATTCATTCAGTTCAACAGATGTTTTGGAATATGAAATCCGGCCTGAAATCATTAGTTGTAATCTACCTCATGAGCACAGCAGTTTGATTACTCTGAAACACTTGTGTGCACAGAAATAAATAAATAAATAGCGCTCACAGATTGAGCTGCTGCAAAACTCACACTCAGAACTAAACGTGAGAGTTGTTTTCCTTATTGTGTTGCTAGATTTGTCACCTCTGTCTCGTGTGTTTGAGAGTGTTCGTGTGTGAATGCATGTGCAATATTTTCTTTTTGCACATTTTGATCCATTATTCTGTCAGATCCTTCCCATGATGCTTCACAGCAACTGGAACTCTGTGTCTGGAAAAGATGACTTCATCCTGAAAACCAAAACTACTCTGTATTGATCTTTCCCTCTCACCCAGTAACAGTCATTCCTATATATCAGCGTTTTCCTCCCTACATCACAGGATCACTATTTTTCAAATTTTCTTTCTATGAATAACACCCCCCCCCTCTTTTTTTCTATTCTTCTTCTTCTGCAACCACWCAGTAACTTTTGGAGTCGCCTCAGTTCAAAACAGTCAACGCAGCAACAATTCTAGGCAGCCAGTCAGTTCTACAGTTATTGAGTTGAAACTTGGTGTGGTAGCTYAGAGTCTCAACTAGTGCCATTTATTTATTTTTAATTAATGAGTTTTTACAATAGTTTTATAGGATTTACACTGCGTCCGCTCTGCGACATGGCATAYATGTATAAATACACCTACAGTAAATATTGATAAATGGCTAGGATTTTGAGAAATTTTAGTTTGATTTTGGTGAATTAAAAAAATACAGCTGTTGTGCTCAAACATTTTCCTGTTAATGCAGTGTAATCTATGTAGATAAACTCTGCACTTGCTCTGGCATTGGGCAAAAAAGGAATTGGGTCTAATTTAGTTGAATGGCTGCGCACTTGATGCTGCCTTGTGGATGTAGTGTAAATACTCTCTACAAAGTACGTGTCAATTTCAAGGCCTGGTTTCTGCCTGTCCTGCCAAAAAATGTTTTTACTTGATTAAAAATGAAATTTTTTTTTATCAATGGTAAACTCTGAATTTATGCTTCACTATGAGAAAATAAGCATGTTTAAAAGGTGAAAGGATAATACTTATTCTGCCCGTGATGCTTTTGGTTTTGAGTAACTGTAGCCCACTGAGCAATTTAGTTGAATAGCACTGAATTTATGTCTCAAAATAAGATGATTTAAAGTCGGCATTAACCAGATTCAAAAACCCAAGCAAACAATAGTTTTGCCGTTTCCTTGCACACACACACACACACACACACACACACACACACACACACACACACACACACACACAC
>NW_013952447.1:534810-543270 GCF_001266775.1 Austrofundulus limnaeus
CACACACACACACACACACACACACACACACACACACACACACACACACACACACCCTGGCTGAGTGACAAAGATCCCCCACAGGCAGCACATACAGCAGTTTGGATGTATATGTGATCATTTTATGGTCGACGATACAATGTTTTGTCATTTTCAATCTAGCAACCCTGCTYTCAACAAATCCTCTGAGAGCTAATRCATCTTCTGAGATTTTGCATGAGRCTGTGCAAAACATCAGGGTTGACTAAAAAAAACTTTACCACTATTCCTTTTCATTCTAAGATCGTTTAAAACATTCATGAAAGATGGCGGGTAATATGCAATCCTTTAAAGCCAAGCCTGTAGTTTTTTTTTTTTTTCACTGAAAAATCTGCTGTAAAAATAAAAGCTTTAGAAACTTCGGAGCACACACAAGATCCACAGTCTGTCCATGGTGCTTCCTGGAAATAAGGTTCACGTGAAATATAGTTTGGTTGATGTGATGATCAGTGATAAATCTCTCAGGGAATTATATTGCTTGTCTCCAGATTAACAACTGTGCAAAACCAGCTGGCATAATTAATATTTCTCACAGTTAAATTTGGCTGTCTCCACGGACCAGTGTGGCTCTAACACTCTCTCCATGCTGACATGAATTTTTTACTGGCCTTGATCTGTTCTGTTCTTGAGCATCAATCCAGAAATATTAGAATTATATTTGTGATGTGCCTTTTTTTTGGCTCTCAACATAYAAACTGCAGCTTTCATGTGGCCTCCTTTTTGTGCAGAGCGGTTAAAATAGAGAGGTTGTGGCTTCAATTTGCAGGCTCTCCACACACCGAAGGGGTCTGTGGTCTGGACACTAAACCTATATCTCACAAGCTGATCAGTGTGTGAGTGTATGCATAAAGAGGAGCTGCATGTACAATGTCTTAATGCTCCTGCTCTTCCATCTGAAAACATGTTTACTCAATGAAACAGAAGAAACAGGTGATTACCACCAGTTTCAAAGCCTAGCATTGCTTGAATGAGTGCATATGGCCCAACAGCTTTCATGTAATAGTTTTAAAAGAATATGATCATTTTATCAAATTATGAGTTGATAATCAGAAATTGGTTGTTTTGGTCAAACCTCATTTCAGGGGCTGCAGCCCACATAAACTGCATTGATTGAAACTGTTAAACTGAGATGTCTAGACTACAAATGATGTTTGTGTGACCACTCATTTTCATGATGTTATGTTTTATATCACGTGCCTTCAGTTGGAACTCATATTCACACAGGTACAACTTCACAAAATTCAGTATTAATAAAAACATTACATGTACACTAATTGAAAACATTTTGGGTTTAATTCTAGTATCAGCATTTGTATTGGCATTTTATTTAACATTTCATTCCAACAATTTTTTTTCAGCTAAGTTGCTGAATATACATTTAAAAACAAATTCTTTGGCCTGTGATGAAATTCCAAATTCTGCCAATAAAAATAAATAAATAAATGAAATAGCTCAGCCATCTTYGTTCTTCTGTTTGGTTTGCTGGTGGCACAATCAATGGCTGCGTAGGTTACTCAGTCACAGCCTATGCGTTTGGAGTTTTGTGGGCCGCGTGAGGAGGTGTCCACAAATTGGGACAGCCTATAGGGCAGTGACGTAACCAGCCTACCTACTACGTGGGCTGCAACCTCTGAAGTGAGACACATCCTTTGTAAATGACATTTTGCACTAATGTATGCAACATTGTGACATATTTTAAATCTGACACATACTTATAAGCTCTCAAAGTATGTGTTGAGGATGACTCTCAGCTACAACCATGCCAAATTTAAGCATAATGTCGGTGAAATTACCGTTTTAATAGCCAGTTTCTGTTGACTAAACTAAATTAACAATAGCTACGTTTACATGGACATAAGTAATCGGATTAAACGGCCGTTCGGAATAAAAATGCGTCATGTAAACAGCCCGTTCAGATTATTCTGATCCGACTGAGCTCGATCCAAATAAATTTTTAATCCAAATGAGAGAGGTGGGTTACGCCGATTGATAATCAGAATGACGTTCATGTAAACACTTAATCAGATCATCTTATTCTGATTGTAGAAAGCTGACCTGAGTGCGCAGGTCTTTCATTCACCCAGTTCTGTGGGGCAGCAGTGTTTCCAGCTGCGCCGCACAGAACTTTTCCTCCACGCTCTCTTAACAGATTAAAAAGGAGACACACAGCAGACGTTGCTTCGCAATAAATAAAAATAAAAAACAYGTATTGCTTCATCTGCAGCTCAGCCGAGGAGAACGGCGTCTCTACCGTCATTAAAAGCTGACACAGGTCTGTCCTGAGCGCACAGAAGAGCTTTGTTTACGGTTGTAACACGGAAGTAGAGCTGAAAGTTTACATCACTGCGCATGTCCAGACTTTTATTATGAATAAAAGTCCTGTGCATGTAAACACTTGTCCATGTAAACAGTACATTTGGATTATTTAATCCAAATACATTTCAATCCGATCAAAAAAAATTGGTGCATGTAAACATAGCTACTGATGTCATATTGAATGAGGTTGACTCCAAAAGTTATGAAAGTACACTAAATGATGAACGCCTATGTTTTGTGCCTAAWGACTACTTTTGGAGAGTTTCATCAAATTTGGAGTTGTTCATGAGATATTTTTCTAACAGATAAACAAACATATTCACAGAAGCAATTACTACATGACTGCCCACATTTCATACTGGTATAGGATAAACATATTAGTTCATTCTAGAATCTTTAGCTCTGATATGTTCTTTTAAGAATCATTAACATGCACTGTACACAGCACTGCCTTTTAGATTAATAAAAAAAACATTGCTGCTATTCTAGGAAAGGGGGATTATCATTTGTTCTTCTTTTAAATTATAAAGCAATTTTTGCCCCGCTCCTTCTATTCTTGGCTCTGCTTTAAGGGGATGTTTGTACCACCAGCTCAGAGTCGCTCAGGAAGTGCCAAAAAAAAAAAAATCAAGAGCTGAAAAGAAAAAAAAAAGTGTGCAAAGAACATCTGCTCTTTAACAGTCCCGTGATTAACAGTTCTGGAGTGTGCTTCAACAAAGCTCAAAGTCTAGTGTAATAATTCAGTGCAGAAAACAGTTTGATCTCTAATTTTAGAKTTACACCACTGCTGTTTTATCAATATTCTGTTTAAAGTATTAAACATAGTAGTAACATAATAGTAACCTGCGACCTGTCCAGGGTGTACCCCACCTCTCGCTCTGTGACTGCTGGRTATAGGCACCAGTGACCTCCGTGACCCTGAAAGGAAGAAATGGGTATAGATAATGGATGGATGGATGTTTACAGTATTTTTCTTTTGTGCAGGTGTTTTATTATCAATATCTCTAACTCATTCATGTTTGCTTGTTCTGGCATCTTTTTTTATTTTTCTGTCATTCTTCTTTTTTTTCTTCTATTCTCTGCATATTCTCTGTTTCTGGTGGTTCAGGTGCATGGCAGCCCCTGCTCTGTCAGTGTGCCCCAGGGCAGCTGTGGCTACAATGTMGCTTACCACCATCAGTGYGTGAATGTGTGTGTGAATGGGTGAATAACTGAAGTGTAAAGGGCTCTGGAGCCTGTATGGACTTTATAAGGCACTATATAAGTTCAAGCCACTAACTATTTACCATATTGTTTTAGCTCACAGTACAAATCATTTGAAACAGAAAACAAGTGACATTTAGCTTTCACCTTATTGAGTAAGCTGAAAAATATGATGTATGTATGGACTGACAGACAGACGAATGGATGGACGGATGGAATATTTTTTTCTTGCATCTGTATCAGTCTAGGTAAGCTGGATGAGAAAGTTGAACAGGGAGGTAAAATGAAACTGAGCTGCAGGAGTGAAGGCTGCTGTTATTACTGAAAGCCCTGAATTATAAAATTAAAGGCTTGTAACATGTAATGATTGTTTTACATACAAATCAAGAGAAGAAACTGATGAAATGAAGTTTGTRTTACAGCATTTACTTTGATGCTGTCCAAAATCAATGTCAAATCCACTTGTTAAACATTGTAAGTTTGTCACTTTTAAAAGAGTCATTTGAACAGCTCAGAACTGCAGCAGATTAATTGTACCGTTGAATCTTTTGAAATCACACATTTCACTCAGATTTTTTTAGGTTTAACACACATGTGCTGGTTTATATGTGCAACAGTCCCTCAGTGCTTTTTTTTCACACAAAGAGAACTCATTTAAAKCCAATTAAAGCTACACAGAGTGCTTCTCAGCATTTTTCATTCATGTGTCACTTATTCTAACCTCCCAGCCCCTGCCGCCYATGGATGACTGACTTGTAACAGAGTCAGTGAACTATCTCTTCTTGTCAAACAAAACAACTGTTTCCAAAAGCTCAGAAAAATCTGTATAAACATGCCGTCATATTTGCATCACTTAYATTGCCTTAAAGCACAAGGTTTAGTCAAAAAGAAGCTAAAAACAACTTTGAAACTCAGCAAATATAATTATGCTTTACTTTACCTAATTCAGCTGGGCTTGGTGATCAGTGCTGCAGACATGTTATCCCAAGGTTGCAGGTTTGAGYCCAGGTTGCATCAAGGAAGAGCATCCTGTGCAAAACAAGTGACAAATCTTTMGTGTGAGTTTGCTCACTGTGCCGACCACTGCTGAAGAGACGACAAACTTTAGCTGATTTAGCTACAGACTCAATGTAAACAAGAAAAGGTTAATAAAATTGACAACACTTTCTGCTGAGTGTCCCGAGAGGAGTAAAAAAAAGTTTGTTGTGAGACAGCAGTGCATCACGGGTGGGCTGGCTCCAATCCCCCTCACTCCCTCAGTACATTCAGAAAGTGCCTCTATTAAAACTACTAAAAATACTTCTTAAAAATACAGACTACAGTCAATATTTCTCAACATGCACCTGGCTTTAGAGTTGATGTTTCCTGTCAGCAAATTTCTAGAAATCAAATCCTTTTTTGGAAATGTATACCATTCAAAATGAAGGACATAGATGACATCATTCGTCTGAACTGAGTGGGACGTTTTTTACAACTTTATTGTTTTTTTTTTCTGAAATAGACAAAAAGAAGCTAATCTTTACATTGGTTTATTTGATTGCGTGTTTTACTTATAATGAAGTGTGAATTGGATGAACACATTTATATATTTTCCTGGACATGACATGTACAAACAGAACAATAATCAAGCAGATGGAAATAAGAAATAAAAGCCAGGAATAGAGGTCATGACTCCGGATCAGATATAGGGGGGTTAGAAAATGTGTGAAGGAATGACTGAAGACATGAATAAATRTTTTGTTTATGCAAAGCAACTGTGAGGCCAAAGTTTGGTCGTACGTTAGTATGCAATCCTAGAATCCACATATAGATTAATAACAAGATCTGTGATATTTAAAYGAAAAACTAAATGAATGGTAAAAGTTTGTTCCTTTTTTTTACTGGGAAGTCTGAATGTCTGTGTTCCAATTAAGAAAAATCAAATGGAAAACTCTCTGTCTTTCAACTTGGAAATAGTGGAAATATTCCAYGCTGTCATGATCATTAGTAAAAAGAGCAGTGGTGTAAAAAATTCAGAACAGAATTTTTTTTTACAGTTTTGGAAAGTTGCCACGTTATCATTATTTCCAAAAAAGCCAATTTGATCAATGTGAAAATATAATTTCTTATTTTTGATCAAGGTGAGGTGAAAGGTGTTTTTTATCTGAGGGGAAAATAAAATGTTTTGGAGACTGTCAAATTGTGGATGCTTTCAAAAGACTAAAAATGGGACCATTTAGTGAAAATCTGCCTTTTTTTACAGTAAATCATTGAACATTTTGAAAATAAAATTTGCCTGTGAGCAAACCTTCTCTGCTTACAAAAGACCTGAAAGCTTTTTCTGAGTTATTAACTAATCATCTAAACAAAAGGGTGACATCACTTATCAAATGCAAAATATGCAGATACAAAAAAAAAATAATTAAATATGTTAATTTCAGAGTTTTATTACTATTTTTTTAATCTTTTAAACTAAAAGTATTCCTTCGTGTTTTCTTTTAAGCTCATCCTGTCTTGTCTTGTCCTCATTTGTAGTTTGGGTGGCTCTTTGTGTCGAGCACCAGATGTGTACGATTCAAAGCATCTGTGTAGCTCTGGAGCAGAGGCCCAGCTATAAATGTAGGACCTGCTTACTAAGCAAAAAAAAAAAAAAAAAGTTCCAATAGCAGTGAAAGTGTGCCCCTTTCTGTAGAGCAGGAAATGCTCCTTTCCAGGACAGTTACACTATCACAACCAAACAGAAGAGCCCTGGCTGCCAAATTTCATCCCTTAGCCCACAATTCACGACGTAAGAAAAAAAAACAAATCCTTTGTGTACAAAAACCACACTATGATCCACATGGTCGACTTTATTACTATACTTTTGCCAGCACTGGTCAAATGGGACAATTAATCAGGGAGCAACGGGAACAATGAAAGGAAGAACAACAACAATTTAGCGTTGCCAGTTGCTCTTATCGGACAATTCAGGCGTAAATATTTGTGTAGGTTTTTCCGTGATTCCTTTAGCCACAAAATATTTTGTTGCGCCAAACTAATCAACTTCACACTTCTTCTTGTAAACATAGAGGAGAAACTGCGGCAGCTACCAAAAAAAATGTTACTAAGAAAGGCCTTTTATTTTTGAGTCAACATTAGTTTCGTTCATTCTGTAGAAACACATAAAAGTTACATGTTGGATTCTGTGCCAAATGTAAATGTTAAACACAGGGCCAGCCCTAGCCTGTCTGGCACCCTATGCAAGTTTCCAGGTGGTGCTCCTTTTGCAATTTTCTAAATTTCACTGCCAAATTACAAATTAAATAGTTTTGTCTTTAAATATTATTTTTTATTTCAACAATATAATTCGTTTGAAACAGAATACCAGAAGTACCAACGTTTGCTGACAGCAATGAGGAACACCTGTTCATGTTCATGAGCAGAAGTGGAGTGAAGCAGTTCTGGGGGTAAATTATGTAAAAAGAAATCTACTCAAAACCATGCATTTTCCAGCCATTTCAAAAGCATTTTACTAAATTCTTGGTTTAAATCAAACAACATAAAATCAATATTTTATGAAGATAAAACACTGAAAACCAGACTTAAACCTGAACATTATCTGAGCTCATCATAACTGTTTTTCTATTTATACACTGAGCATCAACATTAATTTTTTTATCACAAAAGTTCCTTTGCACTATATAACACCTCATGTACTAACAAAGCAGTAATAAGTTATAAAATATTATATTTCTTCCCCCATTTGTGGCGCTGCCTAGATGGACAGAACCCTTAGCCTTTGCCTATACTGTCCATGCCAGCCCCGGTAAAGGGTTTTAGGGTACATGTGGACAAAAACATCTTATTTTCTTGGAAGCCTGCACTAAATGCAGTCAAAGCCTGGCCTTCCTTCAGTGCAAATCTTCCACCATTTTTCATGTTTTAAACCAAGATCGTCTCATGATGAGTAGAGATGGAGTTTGAGCTGATTGGAATAACGTTCTCTAACATTCAATTTGAGGTGACGTTGCAAGAYACTTCAGGTATTTTGGAAGTGCTGAGGATATATGTTTGGAATGACTCTCAGTTACTACCACATCAAAATTCATGTCCATGTCTGGAAAAGTAAGTTAGCTATAGTCGTTTTTGTGTTTGCTAAGGTTGGTTATCTTGCATTGCCCTCACAAGTTTGTTGCAGATGTACAGAAAATCAATTCTTTATGAGAGTTTAATTCAAACCCACCCAGTTGTTCATGAGATATTTTGCTAACAGACTGACAAATTAACTCACAAAAATGAACATAAGCAAAAAAACATTATCATCAGCCTTTTTGGTTTTTGCCTTTAGGCGGTGGGTGACAAGAATTATGTTGAAAGTCAAGTCCCCAAAGTCACACACTCTAGAACTTAAATCTAAATTTGGTTTTGTGCTGAMTAATTTTACACTCTTATTTGGGATACCTGACTCCAGTCAGTGTGACAATGATGTAAAATCTTAAAGTCTGACTCACCATTTGGGTACCAAGTACCTATAGGGCAAATTTACAACAAATAGTTAAAATACAAGCTTTTTATTCATGTCAATTAATAATTTATTATTCTCTAAGTAAACTGGAAATTTCTCCGTAAACAGTTTTTTTCTTTCAGCTTAGGAAGAAATGAGGTTGGTATCTAGATGATTTTTTTAAACTATTGACTTTAGGCATTTTTACATTCTTTTCTACAACAACATGAAAGTGAAGAGGAGCTTGAATAAAACGATGCTTTGTATAAGGTAGAGGAATGAAAAGCTGTTTTATTATATCCTTTGCAAGGTTTTTCTCAGATTAGCTGATACTCAAAWATTTTTTAAAAACCCATAAAGCAATTGGCGTGTTAGCATATGACTGCTTAGCAAGCCTTTATTTTATGGAGTGCATTGCAACGGTTAGGGTAATATATACA
>NW_013952447.1:543490-551934 GCF_001266775.1 Austrofundulus limnaeus
GTGTGTGTGTGTGTGTGTGTGTGTCCGTTATGACCCGCTGCAGGTTGTACTGTTTCCAGTAATGTCTGCTCTAAGATGCAACTCAGCTTTCTGAATTATGTAAATGAGGTGCTGTAAATTCATGACAGAATCAATGGCTTTCATTTTTATCAAATCAATCAGGCCTCCATCAGTCTGCAAACTCCACACTACTGCAGGACACGCACAAACACACACATATTACACACAAAACTCATACACACTGCAAGGCCCTATATTAATCCTGCCAAGCCCGGTCTTAGAGTAATGAGTTTTGGAATGATGTGTATACAGTCATAAATATAATTTTGCTTTTAACCATCAGCTGATTCATGATAATGTGTGTGTGTTTGTGTGTGCTGGTGTGTTTGTTTGTGGGGTTGGGGGGGGACAGAAAAAAGAGAGAGAACGTTTTCAGTTGAATGATCTAAATTACAATAACTTCAAAGAAACACCATTAAAAAGAAGTTAAGGTCAAAATAGCACGTTTCTGGTYCCACAGTTATTAAAAACGGTTCATATTTGAACATCACATTTGCTTTAGTGTTGATGGTTTGCAAGCCATCCATCTTTAACTTTATMTCAGTCTTCCTTTAACTGTTTATTTTTTGCCAAGATATAAAATTGTCMCTCACCAAATATTTTTCACTATCATCATAAATGAAAACAAAAATCGTTCTTGTAAAACGTTCATCCAGACAATAYTAAATAATACATTAAGTTGTGTATTTTCTGTTTATTTCTTGTGCTGTCTATATCTTATAGTTCACCAGCAGCAGAAAGCACACTCAGAAACTCTGAAGTCAGGTCTGAAACATGGAGGTGAAGGGAGGGTCACAATGATAGTCGTTCCAGCAGCTCAGCAGATCTCTGGTGTTCTTAGACTGAAGATTTGACTTTGTACACTTATTTCATCTTCAGCTCGTTCTACAATGTGTCATACAATAGCTATATAACAAAAATAATGTCAAAAAATTCTGTCTGACAAAAGGAGAAAAAATCTCAATGTATTAAGAAACCATGCTGATGTAATGGATGCAGTGTGAAGTTTAGCACTTTTAGCTGAAATACGCAAGAAGTCTGTATATTCTTTACTGCATTAATGTGCCTTTAGTCTGTATGCTTACCATGTCATAGGCACTTATGCACCCCCATATCATCAGAGAGGCAGATTTTTGAATTGTGTGCTGACAAAGTGATATTTTTCCTCTTTAGATGGTATCTATAGCTTCATAACAAAAAAAAAAAAAACAATTTCAGTTTGTCTGATCACAAATACTTATCTGCTTTGCCTCAGAGCTTTGGTCCAGAAAAGATGGTTTCTAGAAGTTGTTCCCATTTGGCTTCTTWTTTGCAGGAGGAACATTATTCTGAAATTGTTCTGTTTTTATTTGTTTATTTTTTAGATGTAGTTTACACAGACTGGTGAACCTCAGCCCATCCTTACTTCTGAGATTTAACCTCTCTAAAATACTTTTTTTTATTACTTACTGATCTGTTGTGAACTGACCTATTTAATTACAGCATGCTCCTCCAGCTGCTTCTTATTTGTCCCACATTTTTACAGCATTTTGGTGCTGCTGTTCTTTTTTTATTTATTTATTTTTTTGTAAATTGTTGCTGCCATCAAATTCAAAATTACCTAATTGTAAAAAGAATACTTTATACATTTGATAAGCTTATTACGTCCTCTAGAATTAATAAAATATGTGTTTATGTGATTTTCAAACCACTGCTTTCAGTTGTTTTTTTAACATTGTGCACAACCTTGTTTTAGTTCAAAGATAAAAGTTACAAGCAGACAATATAAGTTAGTATTGGTTGTACAGAAACCTGTGGTCAAAGTGCTTGTATTTTTTTGGCTTTCTCTTCATTTTATTTCACCACCTCTTTCCAGTTTGTTATAAATTTCATATTATTTCCTCTATAAACCTATTCTTTAGACACCTTATCTCCTTGTTAGTTATAAAATCCTCAGTTTCTTGTTCAATTAAGTTTTGAGGGGGAGTTTTTTTTCCAGCACACACTGAGTTGTACTTGTTTTTGAATGTCATTATCACATGTTCACAAACTCTTTTTCATTATTTTTGTTGGTTTGTCATCTATAAAACCACAGACAAATGTGAAGGGCAAGTTATTGTGTTGATTTATGCAAAATCATATAAATGATGAAATATTGAGATGCAAGGTTTTTGCCTCACACATAGAAGAAAAGTTTGTCATGTAACATTTTTCTGATCTGCTACAGGAAGACATGTTATTTTTCCCCTAAAATCTTGATCAAATTCTGATCATGTGCTCTGTGATAATAAACCCATCATAATGTATTCTAATTGCAATATTTTGATAATTAGTTTGAGTATTTTGGGATATTCCTACTTTTACCAATTATAGAATGTCTATCAGATACATATAAACACAGTAATAGATATAAGTTGGTGGAATTTCTTACTAAAATATGAAAAATGTGAAAATGAAGGCAACATACCACAAACTTTACACTTTATTTTCTATTTGCCATTCAAACAAGGTTTCTTCCATGATTGTTTTTAACTTTTTGTTTTATTAAAGCTGTTTTTCTGTATTATGCTGCTTCTCTCTTTCAATACACGTTAAAATTTAAGACAGAAAAACAAAACCACATTAAGAGATTAAAAATGTTAAGATACACTTAATGCTTTAAATCCTTGTGTTACTTTGAATTGTTTGCTTAAAAGGTTTTTTTTTCCTACTTATCACATTTCCACTTCCTTCCTTTTGTCAAATAAAGCTTATTTTTTCAGCACAAACTTGATATGCTATTGAAGAAAATCTAAGCTTGTTTCTGTCATCGTGTTACAGCAGCTTTGCATTTCACTAAAGCTCATCTAATGTCTCCGGTGTATCAGCAAGATAACCCAACTTCCTGTCAATCAATTGATGCTGTTTTCAACATTTAATCGTTTCTTGTGAATCTGATCTTCACCGCTACTTCTTCTGGTTGTACTGTTTAACAACAAGGTCTGTTGGTTTGCTTTAAAAATATGATATGTTAACAAGTGTTTTTAGAAAGGACAAGAGATTAGAGAATAAACCTAAAAGATTCAGGTAAATGCTGTATTATGCATTTAAAAGCATTTCTTAAAGGAATGCATATCGCTCACCAGCCTTTCAGGCAGAGGTTTAGATTAAGATCATTTTATGCTAAGAAAATTACTTTTATGTTAAGAAAAGACAAAACTGCAGACATTTTAGTAAACCTTGAAATTACCAAGCTTAAGGAGTCAAACTCCAGAGAATAAGTTTTGTGGTGGCCATCTTGAATTAAACTGATTCCAAAAAATCATTGTAGCATAGATGTGCAGTGTTGACTTTCTGAAAGTGTCATTAAATTTTCTTCAGTGGTTCATGATATATTTTACTAAAAAAAGAGATAACTGGTAAAAACAAAAGAAAAACAACATTTTAAGCAAACATTTTTCACCATGATTGTCACTCAGAGTATGTAATGTGAGTACCCTAGTAGTACCCAACAAATTAGTTTTTTTTTTTTCAGCAAAACTTGAATCATGCATCAGTTTATTGAGAGATTTGGATAAACAAGAAACATTCATCCATTTCTTATTTAGCTGTTGGCCCCCATGCTGTTGCGTACCACATGGTTTTCCAACATTTAAGCATTTTTCAAGTATTTATTGAGCATGTATTGAAGAGCCATCTCACTGCATGCATGCGAGAATGTTAAATGGGTGAATTAAATGGGTTTGAGTGTTTCCTTTCTGTTGCACCGTGGGGCACACGTGTATGCTTGTTCGTATCCTGGAGCGCGGGTGTAAAAGTGCTGTTGGGTGCAATCGTTTCCTCTCTCCTGGTTTAGAGAAGATGTTGGCATGACAACATGACACTCGGGAAGGGTTGGAGTGTTGACAAAGTGGAAAAGGAGGAAAGCGGTGCGCTCCCTAACTTCCATAAATAGACAAAAAGATGTTTCGCGGCGGCTTTTGGAGAGAATGTCATGTTCGTAGGTTACGTAAACTTACTTCAGATTTCACTTTGCAACTTAAACCCACAAATATTTATTCAATATTGAAAAAAAATTTAAAGAAAGTGATTTTATATTTGTTTTAAGATTTACTACAATGATACACAACTAGAAAATGTCTGAAGGAATTCTGTGGGGAGCCAACGCAGCTTTGATTCTGAGAAATAAGAAACTAAAAAAGACGTAAGAATTAAAAATAAGACAAAAAGGCCTACTTTTGGTGTAAATTATGAACTGCTTAAAATAAACATTAGAGCTGCTCTCTGTGATGTAATATGGTCACCATGACACCCGAACATGTGTCACTCCCTGAAAGCGATCAGACATAGACAGAAAAAAATCAAGAAAGTTTCAAACAAGCGCTCACTGTGAAAAAACTATTAGTTTGTTTATTGAAAACATTCTGAATCATGAGAGGCCAAAACAACCTGTGGTCACGTTGATTTTTCTGCCCCTTTAGTGTTTTACATAGAAAAATTTCAGAAGTTCAAATTATTCTTCACTTCCTTATTTCCTTATTTATTTTCTTTATTTTCATTTTAAATTTTTGTTGTTATTTCCATTCTGTTACCACTACCACTATCTCTATTGGTGCATAGCAAAATGTTGTTGTTTTTGTGAACTGCTGCTGCTGTAACACCTGAATTTCCTAAAGGCTGTTTCTATTCTATTCTGTTCTATTGAAGAGGAAATTCTGATATCATAAAATGTGCAGTGGAAGTCAATGAGATGCACTCGTAGAAGCCTTGAGAGGAAACCATAAGCTTTATAACTTTGTACGACATACTGGGAAAAATAAAAGAAGAAAATCTGTTGTTTAAACTATAAGAAGTGACAAAGATATGGGGGAGGAAGAGTTTAAAAAACATTTAGAAAGTTTAGACAGTTGTTACATCATCATGCTCTATGGTAAACACTTGTAAAAGCTTAAGAAATCACCAAACCTAAGCTGCGAGATGCCAGCGGTTTAACATCTAACTTTCTTTGACCCATTTAAAAAACAAAGAGGGACATATTTACTGTGAAATATACAAAATTCAAAAAACCTTTTGTGCTGTTAAAAAGGGTCTTTTTTTCTTTTATTTACTTTAAACAGCGTACCGCTACCAACTCTATTCCTGTAATAAAGGTGCTTCAATGATTATTGGCTTCCATAATAAAATCCAACTGATCCGATTTGTTCCGTTTTCAAAAATACTGCAAAACAACCACCTCTTTCTCTATGAATGAGTGCAAAGAGTTGTGTTAATACCAGAATTGTAAAATAACTAAATACAAATACTTCTTTACTGTACTTAAGAATAAGTTTTGGGCACTTTACTTGAGTAATTGTTTTTCAGCCTATTTTTTACTTCTACTTCTTACATTTTGACACAATTATCTGTACTTTCTACTCCTTACATTTTTAAAAAAGGCAAGAAGTAGAAAATTGTTACTTTTATTTCATTTAACTTGTTTTCATTCCAGCTTGTTATTGTAAAAAAATAAATACTATCCATATAAACTGTGCCTCCTACATAGAGTGAATTTAACTGTGGTTGAATGAGAAGTATACATATATAAAATTCTGATACTGTATTAGTTTGTACACAAACAAAGCATGTCACACTCCAGCAGGACATAATCATTAAAATAAAAGGACTGTACTTAAGAAATATTTGTATTTCATGAATTATATTATTGCATTTGGTGGCAGCCCTCAGATAGATTTTTATTTTGGGGAAAAGGTTTGGACACCCTTGATACTGTACATGTATTTAAACTACATCCTAAATTTAACATAAATTAATGATTTTAATACAATAAAGTCAATTCTGAATTTTTATGGGGGAGGTCACCTCCTAATGAATGTTACTACGTAAAATCGAACTGCTCCTTTTAAATCAATACTTTTACTTTTAATACTTAAGTACAAAAAATATCAGATCAGATTTTACTCAAGTAATATTCCTAAATGAGACTTTAATTTTTACCAAAGTAATTTTTTGTAAGATACTTGTACTGTTGCTCAAGTATGATTTTGTGGTACTTTATGCAACACTGGTTAATAGATTATCTGTGCATCCAGTGATTTCTCAGAAAATAATCATTGGATAAACATTTACAACTGGCTAACTTTTGGGATTAAACAGAATTAAGATTACCACAACAAAATGATATTAAACACAAAAAAAGGCTTTAACTCAGTCATTTCAAACATCTGCAGCATCAATTCTGTCAGTCAGACATTCACTTTTCAAACATTCATGAGGTGGCAGAGATCATCGTTTTACCACAACCACACCAACCAGCATGAAAAACATTAAACACTTTAGTGTCGTTTTAGTTCCTTTTCTGTTCCAACTTTACCAAAACATCACTTTATCTCCTTTTTTCCAGCTGTACCAAAGTTTTTCCACCATTCGTTTTTTTGTTTTACTTTATATTCACTTGGGAAAGTCAGTAGAATTTAGTAGTCACTATTTATCTGTAATTATTCAGTAAAAACAAAAAAGTAGCAAATTAAAGCATGAATGCTTCTGATAAAATGAATAAAAATGAACACGGACTTCAAAATAAGAGGAGGCGGGAAAAGAAGCTGGAGATTTTATCACCTGAATTATTAATCAAGATAATTCAGCTTCTGGTGCTGAGAAAAACACACAGACACACACTTATATGTCCATAAATACACAACTACACACTCACATGCAAAAAAGGAGTGGGGAAAAAAACTTTAATGTTGCCTACTCAACAGTTATTGCTTAAAATGGGTCAAGACAAAAATGAGAACTGAGATTCGTCTCACTACACGAAGACAAGAAAGAGACAGACACACGAGGGAGGGACGAGGGACAGATGTGCGCTGGAGGGAGCGAGAAGAGCAGAAAAACTTCTTCAGACGCAACAAAGTGAAATCATTTTAGAGTTGCAGAATCAGAAACTTTTCTTTTTCCACTCTGACTTTTAATGATCYTTTTCCAAAACCACTTGATTAAAAAAAAGCCATTCTCAAGTGAAACAGTTACTTTCTGCATTTCTTTTCTTTTACTTCTCTGTTACCAAGACAACAGATGTATAAAATTAATGTTTTGTTCAGTTTAAATTTGCCCCTGGCTTTATTTTTCTTCTTTCTTCTAACCCAGGTCAGAAGGTTTGAGAAAATCCAGCTGAGTGTTATAATATACGTAATGATGGTCAATGGTTCAGCTGTTATAAACCTTAAACAGAGTGTGCAGCTCAGAGCGAAGCGAAGCCGCTTCATTTAAGGCGGCGAGACAAACAGAAATGTGTACGGAGGAACAAAGTGAGATGCTGTTGGAGTGGAGGACGAGGAGGGAACAACACCCACAGTGACTGATGTGGGAGCGATGAAGATGCTGCACGGTGACGGCATGATCTAATAAAAGCCCCTCGTGCTTATTTGCAATCACTTTTTCTTCACGTGGATGTGTTTACTTCTACAGACTGGTGGCATTCAAATCTGGTTAAAAAAATKAAATAAACTATTCACCTGTTTTATGCTCACAGCACTGTTTAACATCTCTACAGTCACTCACTGATGTGCCCTGAAGCTTTCCACTAAGAGCGCTGCTTTTCTGCTGTGTATGCTTCTTCTCACAGCTTTTTTTTCTATTACTCCCTTTTTGTCACGATAATTATATTTAGTCTTTGTAAAATCTAAATGGAATCTGGCTGAAATAGGCAACTCACAATGCGATCTGACAAACCATGACATGATCAAAATTTAACTAAATTGAACATTAAGAGGCAAACAACCCATGCAAGTTTAGTTTAATATCAATAATCAAATTGTGAGGCTTTTTACTGGCTTCAGTTATATCAGATGAAGGTCATGGAGGGCCAGCAGCACTTTCATAACGTCTGCAGTTGTTGTCTTTACCATCATGCTTTCTGTGACTGTTAAGCCTCTTTATAGAAAGCTATTTTTWCCTCAGCCTGAAACATACGTCTGCAGTGTCAGGTGATGGGGCAGAAATCATACAAAGGACCGCTGCAGAATAAAAGGAGCAGGTGAAACAGTTGGGTTTTCAGCCATCATGTTTCAAAGGATTCAGTAATTCAATTACAGTACATGTAGTTTGCATGTTACTGAATACGCAACTTTATAAATGAGCTGCACTGGTTTCAAACTTGATCATTCAGACTCATCACCATTTAGTTTTYGTGTTTCTGCTCCTGTTTTGTATTGACCGTTTGCTGCCTTTACCGAAAAATTGGTGATATTAAGGTCAAACACAAAATCTGATGTTACTGCTTCTGTTGGTTTTCAGTGAAGTGGATGACACTCAAGAGATGCTGCCTGAATCCCCTTTTGCACTTCTTTTTAGATTATACGTTGTTTCTTTGTGTGTGTGTGTGTGTGTGTGTGTGTGTGTGTGTGTGTGTGTGTGTGTGTGTGTGT
>NW_013952447.1:552582-555554 GCF_001266775.1 Austrofundulus limnaeus
AAGTAATGCACTGAACCACCATGGCCTGTATGCACGCTCACCACGCAAGACTCCACTGCTGAAGAACTAAATAATTAAATCAAAGTCACATTCATTAAAGACATGTATGTTGTTTACCGCCTTGAACAACAGCAATTTTAACAACAACAACAAAAAAAAACCATTACGTTTCCTGTTAGTGCTCAATGTGTTGAAGATGACAATGACTCAGGTTATTCCATGGCAGACTGACAGAATTATGGCCAGATTTTGGGGTTTGGTAAATTTGATCATCCATGATGAACATTAAAGTTGATTAGCTGTAGATCTAAATCTACTGATGACTTTTATTTATTTATTTTTATTAAATCTGTTCAAAATAATTTGGAAAATGAAAAGTCAATTAATAGACCAGAGAACATGTGTATGTTTAAAATGTAAGAAGCAAAGATTCTTCAAGCTTATTTATGTCTTCAGTCTTTTATTTTTTTCTTCCTTGACTTACTGCTGAGGTATTTGTCTAAAGAAAAAAGAAAAGCACACTCTCACTCACAGACACTAATATTATTGTCCAGTTTTCATGGAGGCAAGCAATAAAAAAGAATCATGTAATCTTTTACAAGACTTTAGTACAAAGTAAAAGAAACCTTCAGGTACACAACATAATGTTTTTTTACTGAGCCGGTGTTTTTATTTGACAAAACCTGAGTCAACATGCAAAACCAGTGTGCAACACTTTGCACATTACTAATTTAACAGCCCGCAGAGCTGCCTTTCTCTGCAAAATAAAAGAACTGTTTTCTGTATGACCTTATCATTCTGTGGAAGAATTCTGGTGCACTTTTTTCACAGTTTGTTTTTTTTTACAACTTTGTCTCAGTTCATTGAGATTTGATGAGATTTGTTGATATACACTCAGTTCTTATAACATCCCACCACAGCATTTCAGTCAGATTGAGGTCTCGACTTTGATTCTTTCTGTTTCAGAAACGCTGCTGTAAATTTGCTGCTGTGCTTGAGTTTATTCTGACTCCTAGAGTGACTCAGATCTCAGCATAAATCCAATGTTACTTTAATTATAAGTTATATTCATTTTTTTCACGTTCATTGCACCACTTTCCTATTAATCCAGCTTCCTGTGGGTGCMACCCAAGTATTTAAATTCTATGCAAAATTGCACAAAGTTGTCGAATTTTCACTTTAGGTGTATTTTTCTTATCTTGCCAGCAGTTCTCCTTCTGCATCTTTTAATTTGTTCCTGGTTGTGAAAACTGCTGACTGCAGATGCTCCAGTCTCAGATCATAAAAAATAAATTTAGCACATTTCTTCTTTTCTTTGTAAGGATTGTGGGACATTGAAAAAATAAAAACAATTTGTCAGTTCTGAGACAAAAACAGCTTAAATCTGAATTTCTAACTTTATATTTCTCTGAATTGTGGGCTCACATTGTTGGAACATTAATAGATATACATTATTTTTTCATTGTAGGGAAGCAACTCTTGTGGAGAAATCTTATAATTAACTTTTGCTAGAAATCTGTAATTGTTTAATAACAGGGTAAAAGTTTGGATTAGTTTTTAAATAGTAAAAATAWAGCAAGTTAATGTTTCATTTCTGTATATTTACAATGATATAAATGCCTAAAGGGTGCAATATATATGATAATGTAATCTAATAATGACATAAACTGCACCAAATATAGTTGAATATGTTGTGGCAATAAGTGACACAAGAAGAACCTAGCTTGATTTTGTGAAYCTAATATTGACTCATGAGGTGAGACTCGTTTCCACCAGATCCTGACAGCAGAAAGTGTCTGTCAGAGATTTGAGTAAAAGTTTTACRTTGTTACACTCACTGTTGATGCAGTTCACAGAGCGGTGACACTAGTTTATGTAAGGCATTTATTTTAACGTCTTAGTGTCGTAACAACCTGACAAACTTTACTAAACTGTAAAATTTGTCAGGTTATGACAGATAAGTTGCTTTCAAAACAAACGTTTGATTGTAATGTAAACCAAAAACAAATTTGAATGATTCTGCAATGAAAAAAAAAACAAAAAAAAAAACAATCCCAACAATCTCTGGAATCACTTCAAAATGACAAAAGATGTGAGTTTAGTGGCAAGAGACATTGACTAATGATTTAGTTGAAATTTATGCATAAACCAAGGCATAATCTGGGAGACTGTCCAGCCTCACCTGCATCATCTGGTTGCAGCATCATGTGCTCCTGCCACAGCCTATCAGCATCAGACAAGTCTCCATTTAAGCCTAACCATCCACAGCTCCTCCTACCAGCCGAGCTTCAACCCACCCTCCTCTGCTTCTCCACCCTCATTCTCTCGACTCATACACCTGGACCAGGCCTTCTGCCCTTTTTTTTTTTGGTTCTTTTTTCTGTCCCCCAAACCCAGCCGGTCAATGCAGATGGCCGCCTGTCCTGAGTCTGGTTCTGCTGGAGGTTTCTTCCTGATAAAGGGAGTTTTTCCTCTCCTCTGTCACCATGTGTTGTGATGAGAGTCAACGTCGAACTCCTTTGACACAATCTGCTGCCTACCTTGGACTGCTTTACTTCACGTCCAGTGTCGTGGGATGATGCATGTTGAGTCCTGGCGCTGCATAAATAAATGTAAATGATAAATCTAGATGTAACTTAACAAATTCTTTGGCCTCCACCACCAGTGTCCAGGCCCCTGGAGGGAGACATTCCTCATCCTGCTCTTTTAAGAWTATTGCAATTCTCAGCACACMYGTCKTCTGCCGGGGTCTGAGCGCCAAAACTTTAAATGTATTTATGTCAAATAAATTCTCTAATCTCCTTTTTTCTCTGTGTGAGTCTCTCCAGGTTAAAATTATTCTAAATACATGAGATACATTAGATCTCCAAGAAGGAAAAAAAAATATTGATTTAACGAGTCATAACCTATATCACTTTTGTTAGCATTATCAATAAATTGTGTTTGTTACGTTTCAACAAACTGCTTTATTT
>NW_013952447.1:555769-566940 GCF_001266775.1 Austrofundulus limnaeus
CACACACACACACACACACACACACACACACACACACACACACACACACACACACACGGCATCTTGTGGATTTACTCAGACCTGAAAGCTTTTTCAAAATGAGCTGAAAGCTGGAAATTCCTTTTCCACATTCCATGTATCATTCAGCTGCAGTGTACTATCAAAACACAACTTTTAGAATTTAATATATGCTAAACATTTTTGAGTATGTAACACTATGCAGTTCAGAATTACCAGTAGTTTGTCAAGGCTTTTCTGCATATCTTAGCTCCAGTTACTCTGCAGAATACCACATGTTTAATGTGATATTCCATGTTCAAATGGAATACTTGGGGAATTTGAAGAGGAGTGAACTAAACCTCTGGTCAAGGCTTTTTTTAAGCTAACTTAGATTTTGTGAAGCTCAGAAATGTTAAATAAATACTACAAATGCTGTTATAGCAAATGTGTTAGTTAAAACAGTGTTCCACAGTTAGGACCAGTGCTTTACCCTCACTAGGGTCCTTGCACGGGAGTTTGTCCATCCATGGATTTTAGCATTTCATCACCTTATACACAAACAGCAAAATGCATTGTGGACACAGGTTGAAACAGTAAATTTTTCTATCAAAATAAACTATACCAAACATGCTGATGTATGATATAAAAACTACCCACTGTTGCAAATCTCCATAAAACATTTAAAGAATAAATTTCACAGCAACAGCTTTAAAACGTCTGTCAGATGTACGTAAAATTTTTGATCAACCTTTTTTTTTCTGTTTTCTCTGGATAGATGACTACATAACAAACTGCAGTGCAAAATTGAATCGTTGGCACACAGTTCACGGCCTCTAAAAATCCATTAGCATGAGAGGCTAATTAGTTTTTTATTGTTAACAATCAAGACAATAAAGAAGAAATCAACTCCCTGTCGTGTAATTTTTAAAACATGAGGTTTATTTCAGAGATTTGTCAAAGCTTTGGAATAAAATGCATCACGCAGATCTCAGATGTTCTCTGACAGGCAGTGCATTTGGTGTTTAAAGCTTTAGACTTGTACAAAAATCTGTTTGCTTTAAACAAAAAAGCCGTATCTATAGAGAGAATTGTTTGAGCTGCAGGGAGTTCTTTGTAAATCAATCCACAGTTTACAGCTGAACGACTTTAAACCAAAGATCAATCCCTATGTTTGTGAATGTGATGATGCAAGCGGAGTTWACCGGGCACAACATAAAAAAGTTTTACTCATAGTGTCTTTTTAAGTGTATAAGCTCAAATCAGTTTAAACATATTCACTTAAAGATCGCATTTCATGCTGGAGAAAGCTTTCCACACTTTTTTTGATTAGATCCCTTGAATATGTAGAACAAAACTTGTACTTATTACATGAAATAATGGGCGGTTCAACGTGACAGCTACCTCGAATCAATCTAGTGCTTTGCTGTATATTTGTGTTCCTGTTTCTTTCTAACCAAAAGAAAATGTTTGCGTGTGTTTGGGTTTGAGTGTCTCCTCTGTTGTAGAGCCAGTCTAAGAAACGGGGTAGCTGGCAGGTGTCCTTTCTTCTTAGTCATGCAATTTATCACCCAGCTGGTGGCAAAGACCTGTTTCAAAGTGCAAAATCCCAACAACCTGTGCTCTCAGTTGGCTCCGTAACAGTTAAGGTAATAATAAAATCATTTTAACTCCAAAACTCTAAAAACAAATAATATTAAGAAAAAATTTTAAAATACTGCCATCTACAAATTCTGTTTCTGTCATCCTCTTTTACTTTTCTCTTTCTTACCATGTCTAATTATACAAAAAGTGACAACAGCAGCAAATATATTCTAGCAAAAAAAGAGAGGAAAAAATAAAGACATGCTGAGCAGCCATGGAGATTTTAAATCTTTTGTTCTTTCTGGCTTAATAATAAAAGGGGTTTCAGGGCTCAGTGTGAGCCAGCTGTCAGAAATAAACCATGTCTATCAGTATCACTCCCTAGATATCATTATTTTAGTTCTTTTCAATTAATTAGGAGAGCATGGTGAGACGGTACTTTAGATCTCATTTCAGGGCCTAAATTGGTTTGTGAGCATAAAAACCTTTATTGAGTGTGCCTTGCCGCTCGCTCACGAGCACACACAAACACAAAATTGGCATGGCGAGTGAGTTTAGATATGGAAGTCAAATGTATAAATTTGAAGCTCATAACAATTTASAGGATATCAGTCAGTTTATCTTCTGGCTTTTATTTAACATGTCTCTCTTCTCAGCTGGTTACTTTAATAGCTTTTTTGTTTTCTTTTGAAATGCACATTGCTTTGTTCTCTCCTTGGAAAAGTGGCTTTCCCTGTGGGGAGTCCTTTGCCTCCACCTCACCCACTCTACCTCTACCTCCCCCCATTTTTATTTATCCACTGCTGCTGTACCAAATCAGCTTTAAGGAGGTGGGGGGGGATGGGTGTAAATGCAGGCAGAGAAAACCATGGTGGAAAAAGCATCAGCAGTAAGCCTTAAAGTTTGGAAAAGGTTCAAAGTTAAGAAAAGGTTCCTGCTTTCACCTTTCACTTCGGATTCTTTTGCTCACACTTTGCTGTCTTCATCGGCTCCATCTTTCTCCCTTCGGTGGTGGACGGGGGGAGTCGGGGTGATAAATAGGTGGTGTCCGATGTGCTGCTCCTCTCCAGTTGTTCGTTCTCTCCTTCTCCTCCTCCTTCTCTCCTTTTCTCTCTGGTCTCGACTCAGTGCACTTCCAGCACAACAGTGTGTTCACTCTTGTCAGCAAAAAAAAAGAAAAAATAAAAATAAAAAGGGGCAGTGGAACGACCAGATCTCCTAGGTACCATACACATGGGGGGGGGGGGCATGTGTGTGCATGGACAAAAACTCTCAAAGACGTGGAACACAGTAGGCTTACAAAATTTGGTCAGAAAAGGTCGGTTAATGTGCAAAATGTATTTTCATCTACAAGATTAAAGGCCTAGCATACCTGCAAGGAAGGCCTGCGTTTTAGACAATAATCATCTTGTACGAGAAATATACGCATTTAAATCATTCAGTTGGGGTCCATATGAAATTGAACCGAAATGCTTTATTTTAACTCCACAAGCCCCTCCTGTCTCTTTAAATTCAAATGAGGCACTTCACACCCACCCTCATTTCTAGTTTGACATAAGGATTTACGACTATAAATAGTGGCACAGAAATGTTTCATTTACAAATTAATTAAACGTTTTCAACAATGAAAAACTTGTCCATCCAGCCTCACATGTTGGAGCCTATTCTGATCCAGAGCGAAAGTAGAATGAAAACTATGAAAGTTCAGAATTTATTTGGCAGCTCTGTCGCAAAAGTTTGGYATGACAGTTCAGAAAACATCATAGAAAATAGAGAAAACTGAACRGGTTGAAAAATATGGCACCGGGAGAAACTAAATTCAACTTCCCTCCTAGTCCAAGTACACAACAAAACGGCTAAAAAAGTAGGATTTGCACATGTCCGCTCTAAGATCTTTGGACACTTTAAAATAATAATTCTAAAAAACAATAATAATTTTATGTGAAACAGTAAAGCATAACTCAGAGTTTTTTTTATTTTTATAAAAATCACACTTCTCCAGTCTCTGAATTCTATTCAGTTCAAGAAAACAAGCAAGAAAGACAGAAACTGCAGTTTTAGCAAAAGTGTTCAATACCTACCTGCTTTGATTGATGATAACCCTGAAGCTCTGCTAAGATTATCCCTTCATCCTGCTAACATGACATGTGTCTTTCCAGAACACTATTATCAAAGGAAATGCCTGTATACTTCGCACTGCCATTTTTAGAGCCCCCTAAAGAACTCTGAGTAGCACAGGTTTCTTTGGGTCGGTCTTAAATCTGCCACTGTTTTATGTGGCCAGTTTATTTGAGCTGAACCTGACATTTTATCAACTGTTTTTAGGCTTATAAAAACCCTATTCTTCAGCTTTGGTTTCACCTGTCAAAGCACCCTTCTGAATGATGCACCTCCCCCAACCCCTTGTTGGTGAATGAGTTTGTCACTAGAGTCTTTTTAGAGGAACAGCTGGTGTAAGCAGCCCCTCAACGTTTCCATGCATCACCTGTTGTATATAATTGCAGAGGATGACGGCCCACTAATGATCCCCCGCTTGACCCAGGGCCTGTATTTGCATTGTTTTTAGCTTAGCACATGGCTAATAGCAAGCCTGAAGGCACGTCGTCTCTGCTAAAGGATCGAACACCAATTTCCTCAATGCCAAAGGCAAGCTTACCACATCATTAGGAGCACAAGAGAAAAGGTGCAGGCCACCCAATCTCTATATATCGTGCTGCTGCACCTCGGATCGCTGCACTGTATAACTGAACCGGTGTTGCCTGGAGGTGCACTGAGCCGCTATTTATTTGTCTGATGAGATTGAACCTGTTAGCACAGGGGCAGTGAGGGAGGGATGCTAACACCCCAGAGGAACGAACACGCGCTCCCTAACCCAGGAAGGATTTTCTCTTAAAATAGGTCACACACAGAGAAGTGCAAAGACAGTATAATGCAAAATAAAACCAAGCCTAAGTTAAAAAACACACTAACACACAGAGAGGGATCTTGCAATCCACCCCCGCCCCCCAACCACTGCAGTTTTTCTGGACAAAGTCTTAAATTTGGGTTGTAAACGTGTACCGTTCTGGCTTCTACAAAAATCCAATCTGCTACAGGGTGGGAGTGAGAAACAGAGCAATAACAAGTAGTGATAAAAACAAATAAATCAATTTAGCTGCCCGATTTATTTTCCAATCTCAGAGATGGTGAGTTGTAAAAAAACTGCCTAACACCAGTGCACCAGCAATGAATGTCACTTGCAGTTTCCATCCATGTACACAGCATGTGTGTATTTGTAGGGCACGTTCAAAAAATAAAACAATAGCATGTAGTCATCCAAGGAATTAAGGTTTCTTAACAGATGCTCATTTCACATGCAAAGTAAAAGCCTACTTGTCCCATTTAATGTGAACAATGTTGTTCATTGTTGGCCCGCTGCTGTCCTCATGCTCTGTCTGCACTTCACTGTCTGTGTGGCTCTTATTATGGGAAAGTCAACAGGGATATAAGGGCACAGAAGCCCAGCCAGTGTTTTGGAGTGTCATTTGGCAGGTGTAGTGAGGAGGATATTGGACGAGGGGCAGCAAAATTGCTTCAAATCACAAAACTATACAGGAAATATTTCACTTGGACTGTACATCTCCAGGCACTCCACATTTAGAATGGGCTCTGCGACTTTAATTGAAACGGAAAGAGAGATGGAAAGGGAGAGAAAAGCTGTTACAAACAAGAACATGATTTATGAAATCCATCCCTCTGTTCGTCCAAGCGAGCTCATTATGTATGCGCAACAGAGGAGAGTGTGAGAAGTCAGATGAGTCGTCTCTGTGGCGGAGGAAGAGGAATGGCAGCGCTAAACTCCGCCGGTAATCAACTGGTGAAATTAAACATCAAAAAAACAGGAATGATTGTGTGCGGCAAAGCGATTTGTCTGCAATTAGCGGCCAGGCACATAACTCACACACAAGCGCACATAAACTCATTCGCACCTAATGGAACAAGACATGTCAGCGGTGTGTGTGTTTGTGTGTGGATGCAAAAATACAGCATGGGATAACCATAAAAAYGGTTAGTTAATAAACCTGAGAGACATTAACAGCATCAAGGGCAATTGGTGAATGGCTATTTCATTCCTCAGCAAGTCCTATTGAAAGCTTTCTGAAAGGCCGCTGCTCGAATTTATGACCTTTCCAGTGTCATTTGTTTACACTTGTTTAGCTGAACTGAGACAGGGAGGGCGAAATACCCTGAAGGGGATTTTACTTTTTCACATAATCAAACATAATGAAATCCCCTCACATTAAAAGGACTAATAGTTTGTGTGAATTTTCACATGTAGCTGAGAAAAAGGGCTGTTTTTACCTCACTGCAATTCTTGGTGTTTCMTAATATGTGTTAAATATGGTTTATTTTACTGCACAAAGGCAGACCGGCCCAGCTCAATGCACGGCATAAGTTCGGTCATACAATGCAGTTTTAACAGGGTCAGTCCCATCATGTTTGAAAAACAGAATTGTATTTTTGTTTTTGAGCATGAAAACTCCTATTAAACTGTTTTCATCTTTGTTGACATGTGCAACATATGTGCATTAGGAAAGCAAATGGTGACTTAATGCCTTCTGTGTATCTTTGATGGACTACATTTTCTAATGATAAATAATAAATTTGTGGAAGATGAAAAGTCATTTTGCACAGCCTCAAAGCATGAATTTGCACTTAGTAGCATTTAGGAGAACTTCCACTTGTAAAATCAGGCATTTTCCGGGCAACACCCATGCAGTTCTCGAGCAATATTTGTTTGTGAACAATCTCCTGATGGATATAAATCAACGTGTGTCAAAAAAACTAAGTATTTACAAACTATTATGCGTAGAAAAGCATACTATCGCCGACCATTTTATAAAGTACACACTGGCCGGCTGTGGTTGCTGGTTCGATCCCTGTTCCAYACGTCTCATTTGTTATGTCCTTGGGTAAGACCTGCAACGCCTGCCGGTGGTGGTCAGAGGGTCCAGTGCTTCATGAGTCTCCTATTCCACCACATCCTAATGATGATCCTGTTCTTTGCTGAGAGGAGTGGCACCTGGTGGGATTTTCTGCCGCTGTAGCTCAAGAAACTATTCTGTTGACCTTGAGTGTAAAGCTAGGTTCACACCGAACCCACTGAGCAGCAGGAGCAGCCGGTTTACTATGGTGGATGCGCGTCTAGGGGTCTCGCGGCGTGTCTAGAGCATTTAGCGCAGCGTGCAATGAAGCGGTGGGTACGGTTTGAGCGTTTGACATGCATGTGGCACTTCCAAAGCAGTCGACGCTCGAGTTAAAAAATCTGAACTATTGCTGCGTCAACCAATCAGAGAGAAAATTTTTTCCACGTGACGGTTTCCTGAATGTTGCCCACTAACATGAAACAGACGGACAGGAGCTCTTTAGCTGAAATCGACTGTCTGTAGTTCTGGCTGGAGATATCAGCACCGATGCGGGTCAGYGGCTCGCTAAACCGACCGCGGTGTTAAACTGGGCTCGGGACAAAAAATAGTTCGTCAGCTCGCAGCTCCTGAACTCACTGAACAGACCGCCTTTAAATTATCTGGTGAATTAATTATCTGGTGAGCGCAACGTTCGCTTTGTCTCAGTAAATAAAGCAGAGCCATTGTCTTTATTTCAACTTTATTTAATCTGCACTTCAAGACAGACCTGAAAAAAAAGATTCTCCTCCCGTAAAACCATCTTCAGATGTGCATCTAGTCTCAATCGGGTCTGATCGCAACACGTCCAACTTGAGGCGTTGGGCACATTTGAGATGCTCAAAATGCATTCAGAACATGGCATTATAAGAGGTTATTTGAGCCATTGCTGCTTTTTGATGATCTCAAACCAGTATAGAAAAGCCCAGCAGAGCAACAGATTCTGAAATATTCAGAACARCCCACGTGGCACCAACAACCATCCCATGTTCAAAACCACCTAAATTCTTTTTTTCCCCTAATCTCATGCTCGGCTTGAACTTCAGCAAGCCATCAACTCTTGTTGCCTAAAAGTACTGAATTACTGACATATGATTGTCTGATTAGCTATTTGTGCTACCATGCAATTGAACAAGTGTAGATTAMCAGTGAGTGTATATAAATGCTCATTTACTCTGTTCATGTGTGGTAACTTAAATTAGAGAATAAATAGGGTAGCTTGTGTTGTACTGATCAAGTTAAATACGTGTGTCTCTAAATCTGGCAAGGTTTATTTAAGCTCCTTCCCCCAACCCCAGTGTGTTTACCAGCTGCGGCTCATATGCTAACAATTATTGTTCGTTCTGGGGAATTTGTGGGTTTGGATTCATGTTTGTGATTGATTATTAGCTGTCAAACAGCTCTGTCTTGGATTAATGTCCACATGTTCAGATTTCCCAAAACCTGGACTTACTTGGACTTGATGACCAGCTTTGTGACATCCCTGAACTTGATTAGGGTCTTGAGTTTGATATGGGTCAATTAAGCCAGGTAATCAAATAATACACTGAAAATGTAAAATGGTAGTAAAAGACCCAAATCCTTCACAATTTAAAATGGTTGATAGTTCATCTCTCCCTAGGACAATACAAAACCCTTGCATAAACACATGAAGATATGACCCTGTGAGAAAAAAAAAAAAAAAAAAACATTTGACCTAATGTGAACTCAGACATGTTAAAATTGTTCCAAAATTACACAGTAAACAGGTGCATCACTTTTTACAGGTTCTAACCTCTTTATGCATATAAAATCATATATTTTGCACATGTTAAGTTGTAGGTAACTCGTAGGTCTTTTAAGGAAGTCATTGGGCAAGTCATGGCAGCAGGAACATTGTGTGTGTTTATGTATAAAAAGGCTAGAGGCAAAAAATCTGTATAGTTATTTCCAAAACTGCTAACGCAGACGCTGCTAAACAAGCACAATCTATTTACCCTTTAATGAAGTTCCCCACAGGCAGCGAAGTGCTTCTTCCATGTGTGCTTACCTTCAAGTTTTCCCTCCTCGCCTCTTTGTCTAACTCCTCCAATTCCTCCTCCTTCTCTGACAGAAAGATTTCATTTCTTAGATCTTCTCTTTTCATCTTTTAGTCATTATAGAACAAAGTATTGCTTTCATCACACCAAAGTGTGACATAAAAAGTTGTTTTTATAAGATTTCTGATATAGTGAAGGCTTGCAGGTCTTGTTTTTTCTTGCAGTTTGGTAACTTAAGGCCTGGTCTACACTACTGAGGATAGTTTTAAGAAAAAGGTTTTTGTTCTTTTCATCTTTTCTCTGTTAGCATAGTTTTAAGAGAACCACTAAACTAGCTGTCGTGCCAGCAGGTGGAGAGACGATTTACAACAACAGCAAATCAGAGAACAAAAACTGAAAAAGGTAGGTGCACATTGCAGCAGAAAGTCAGTATTTAAAAAAAAACATATCCAGAAAAGAGGTCCAACAACTGACCATGTTCATTCTGCTCAGTTGAAAATTCATTTTTACTTTTATCATAACTAATTTGCGCTGAGAGCTAAAGTCAAGCCTCACCTCCCAACATAATGTGACAGAAAAAAAAAAACTAATATTGTGCTATCCCCGTCTTTCCTGAACACACAGCTGGTTCAGTGTAACTCACAGGGGGTTGCTTCATATGAATCGTGTGAATTGCTTACACGGCCTACGTTGGCCTTTGACCTCCCACCATGAAGCAGGCAAAATAGAGTTGACCTGAGTTCTGCTTTTCCACAGCACGCCACGAAAATGGAATCTGAAAGAGTTCACCAGATCATCACACAAACTTTAGGGCTGAATATAACATATGTGTCTACCAGAGTTTGGACATCCTGATGGCTCAATCTGAACTTCCTCCTGCAGACTTCAATCTGTCATCCTCTTCACCTCTGACCTTTTCACTTTTGAGTTTCTTTATACCAATCTTGTCTTTTATGTTGTTGTCTGTTCTGTTTCTCTCCTGCCACACCACTGACCTTTTACTTTCATTCTTCTGTTATTTTCTACCTCTCCACTCTTCCTAGTTTGGGCTGTAATTCAGCTTGTTTCAGGGCCAGTTAGGCAGCCAGTGGAGTTAATCTGTCTTTTCAGGTCATAAATCACTGCTTGGCATCTCTCTTTCCTTCTGTTTCCTTTATTTTTTTAAATCTCTCTCTTTCTTTCTTACACTTGCATGCTGCATGGATGTAGAGCGATCAATTTGAGGTAATTGTGACTGACACTCGGTGCCGGAGTTCTTAGCACGCACGTTTGAGTGCACCCATGTACAAGTTTGCATGTGGTTATCAGCGCTTTAACAACCAACAGACAGGAAGGGAAACTGCATACTCTTAAAGTGCCACGGCCAATAAGAAAAGACTGTTGAAAATGTCAGGACCAGTAAGTAGGAATGCTTCTCTTTTGTGGTGCAGTTTTGATCTATTTTTTTTGTGCGTGTGTGTGTGTCGGCATTTTTGTTTCTTCTTTTCAAAAACAACACGTCACTTTTAAGTGATGGAATCTCTCCTGCCAGAGCAGAAACCTAAACAATAATTAGAGCCGACTTTGTGCATGTGTGTGTGTGTGTGTTTGTGTGTGTGCACATTCTGACATATCTACAACAAAGCAGGTGCATGAGAAACTGTCGGCCCCTCCAACGAACAAAGCCACGTCAGGAACCGGAGCGGGTGAATTGATGGGGGAAGTAAAAGCAAAGAAAAAGATGGGGAAGCAGAGGGAGAGGGGGGCGAAAACAGCTCAGCATAGCAGCAGGGAAGGGAAAGAAAGAAAGAAAATGGGGGAACGCAGGAGGAGAGCAAAGTTGAATAGCAGGAAGGCGGGAGCAGGAGAGTGGATGAATGAATGTGTTGTGRATCTATTGTGCCCAGCTCTTGAATGGAGTGTTAGGAAGCTAAGTAGTGACTGGTGATTTACAGCTCCAAGGCCATATCAGCTGAAGTGGGCAAACAATACGCTTTCAACAGGCAACATCCAGCCTTAAGAAGAACCATTTAGGATTGTGATCTGAAACTCAAGTAGGGCTGCTTGTTTAGAAAAGCAGTGCTTCTGTAAAAGAAGACATCTTGGCAGACAATAACGCAATATCAAAACGAAATAATAAATTAGATTAAACACTAGAAATCAAACAACCATGTAGAACTGCTCATTTGGTTTTAGATTTCAAAGCTTCAAAAATCAATTTAGCTACATTTAAAGAAAAAAAGGTGTAGTTCAAATATTTTCAAGTGAGCTTCTATGGAAATATTGTGAATAAATAATATCTTACTTGTTGTAGATAGCTTATTGAATAACCTCAAATTAAAGAAAAAGATTTAAGGCACAAAACACAAGAATTGCATGACAAAAAAAAAATAAATACAACAAAACTAAACTAACAAAAAACACAGCTCATTACATAGATTGACAAACTAAAAGCTAGTTTTAGCAAAGTCAGGACGAAACTAAATTGCTGCTGTATTAAAACTACTCATAGCATCACATTTAAGAAATCTTTCCACTGCTGTAAATTTGCATACAGAAGTTACTTAATTTCTGTTTTTTTTTAAATTATTATTGTTTTTAAGCAGCAGCGACTTGTAGCCATTCTGATATAGTTTGGGCCACTTTAAAC
>NW_013952447.1:568745-570566 GCF_001266775.1 Austrofundulus limnaeus
CACACACCCTCCCTCCCAAAAGAAAAAAAAAAGCATGCTGAGAAGCACATGCACATGAGAACTGAAGGAACAACAGTTGGATACGACTTGCTTACCAGTCCCTTGAGAGATCTATTTATGGGCCCAAGAGACTTCAGGCTCCATCGTAGTATTCTGCCATCTCCTTCCAACTCATCCTCTGAGTTCAGTCCCTCC
The DNA here is from genome assembly GCF_001266775.1 of Austrofundulus limnaeus. Lineage (NCBI taxonomy): Eukaryota > Metazoa > Chordata > Actinopteri > Cyprinodontiformes > Rivulidae > Austrofundulus > Austrofundulus limnaeus. Next base: position 568,941 of record NW_013952447.1, read on the forward strand.
TCGTCTGTCCACCTCCTTTAGTTAATCATGCACACTTTGCAGATCTCATCCACTGCGTTTCTGAAAGAGCCAAGCTCTCTATGCTCCCCTCTGGTTCGAAAACAGTGAATTTTCTACTTGATTTTATTGATTTAGACTACAAGAGCTTTTAACTAATGTATAAAAAATACAGGAATCAATATTTATTCAAAAATAGGGCAGTGAATTTTATTTCCCATCAATAAGACCTGCAGAGAGAGGATCTTTGGATGACTTTTTTAAATGAAAGAAATCCACAAGTTAAAAAGAAAAGTGAAACCTTTAAAATATCATTTGTATCCACGTGCGTGTCACGAGGAGTGTTTCAGTAATGAGAATCAGTGATGTAAAATCTAAATCAAAAACTAGTAAGGCAGAAAAAAATACAAGGATGTAACTCAGAAAATGAGCCACTGGCTGAGACAACCATGCAGGGTCTAAAATTACTTCACCAGGAGATCTTTGATGAACTGGGCATATCAGGAAACTGCAGGGAAACAAAAGTCAAAAATTGAAAACTCGAAAATCCTTGAAGGTGTAGAGACACGTTTGATTTTCCTTTGTCTTGACTATAAGCACTCTTCTGCGTGACGTCAGTCATGATGTTGTCCTCACCAAGCTCCATACGCCCATCTGCCCTGGCACGACTCTTTCAGACTGAATCTGGACGGGTATCGTGTCTGCACTGGGATGTTTCCATCACCTTGCCACAACCCTGATTGTAGCCCAGGCATGAGGCCATCGTGGCCAGTTTGGCTTCATGTTCTTTACAACCGAGCCAGTGAGCCCCCCGTTATGGATCCGCTTCCACCACATTCTGCCAAGCACCAACCTGAACCTCAATATACTGTGACCACAATGATAAACTATTACTATCTTACAATGGTTTAGTACATGCTCAAAACCATTGTGGACCTGGTATCACGCTCTATAACTCATAAAGGCAAGATCGATGCATTTTTAATTTGCATCTGAAGACCTCGCCAAGAGCCTGAAGACCACCCACTCTCTGACTGATATTTGTCATTGTAGTGGGGTCACCATCCAGAATGAGGCCTAAAAGCAATAATGAATCTGCTCACCTATAAAGGGATTTTAATACCAGACCAAGGAGATGTTGTGATGCTTCACATGAGTTTAAATAGCTTCAGGAAATGAGATTATTTCATGCCTGGGGTTTTATTTTCCATCGTGTCATGTTTTAAACAAACAGGCAGCTGTTTTACATTTATTTGCTTGTGATTTTCTTTACAGCATCTTTATGTTGTTCACACTTCTTCCTTGTCTTTATTGTGTTAAGAGAAAGAGTTTGCTTTAAAGTTTTTTTACGAGAACTAACAAGATAATACTGTTTTTTTTCTGTTGTACTTGTTTGGTCTGTTATTTTTGTTGCATCCAATCATCTTACAATACTGCAACAATCCTCTATTGAACACATCTCAGTGTGCCAGCAGGGAATAAAAAAAAAAAACTTTTATTGTGAAGAAACATCTGACAGAACCAGACTAAAATGTGTGTCCATTTTCCTTAACCACTTGAAGTTTTACAGTTATAAAAGAGAGCGGGAGGGGGATACAGAGTAAATAAATAATAAATAGTACTATTTAT
>NW_013952447.1:571181-577078 GCF_001266775.1 Austrofundulus limnaeus
GACGAAACGTTTCATTAAAGAAGAACCCGTCCAGAAGACCTATACAATTTTTTTTTTCCTTATGTAAAAAAGTTCTCATGATTTGCAGGAACTGGACCCTGGAATGCAGACAAACAGAGCTTGGGGGGAAAAAAAAACCTTAAAATGAAAAAACTTTAATAAGAAAAACAAATAAGCGGCCATGGTGACATTAAAAAAGAAGGAAAAAAACTGAAAAATCAGAAATGGCATGACACATACTCAATGCCAGACTGAAAAAGGTGGAGTGAAAACTGAGTGACTAAAGACAGGGAAGAGTGGAGACACCTGGGCAAAATGAAGTGAGGTGAGAGTGGGCGGGGCATAACATGAGTAGGAACTGAATGAGGAAGTTGTGGCAGATGACACAGAGGAAACTGGGGAAAAAAATGGCACACATTAAAAAAAAAGAAACCAAGATGGCAAAATAATAATAAAAAAGAAAAACTAAAGAAAAATCACAAAAAAACTGCCAGCAACAACTAAAGAAACACAGATTCTGACAGAAACAATGTGTTGAATAACTGCTGTAATTTGTTTGAGCAGGGGTTCCCAAACTTTTAGGTCTTCTTTTTTATTTTCTGGGACTCTCATAAACCGTATACTAATTACAAGTTATTTACTTGTAAACCCCAAAATGTCATGGGAATACTTTATTTATTGATTTAATATGCCTGTTTAATTGGTGCATTGTGTAATTTTTTGAGGACCACCAATCTAAGACTAGCGGACACTTAGGAGTCCAGTGACCCCATCTTGAGAACCTCTGTGTTAAAGAATGAATTAAAGGTGAAACAAGCAGAACTCTAAAACCAGTAAAACAAAGACTAAAGTGAGCAGAACACAAAAGCAAAGATGTAGCAAAAGGCTAATCACTGTTTTGGGCAGAACAGTAGCTAAAATTAGCATGCCACTGCTCTTACTAAAATAAACAAAAATAGCTAAAAACTAAAAATAGCAAAAACTTAGCTAAACTGCAAAATAAGCACAATGGTTGCCAAAAGCTAAAAGTAAGATCATAGCTAAAAGTAGCAAATCTGGAGCTAATGGCTGAAAGTGCTAATTGCAATCCATCCCAGTATCATTGATGGGACTGATAAAATTATTATTTGAATCAGGTATCCATCGATTCAAATAATATTTTTAAACAAACACAAATAAATAATAAAATAATAATAAATAAACAATTTTAAACAAACAAAAATAGTTATAACTTGGCATTTTTATAACTTGGCACTAGATCTAGTAAAAATGCCAAGTTCTAACTATTTTTGTTTTTGCTAAGGTCAATTAATTAATAATAATAATCACTTGGTGATTACTTTCTGAAAGTTTCATTATTAATACAGTGGTATTTTGCCAACAAATACACAATCACACACACACACACACACATACACAAATACATGATCACTCACCCACCTTTGGGTAGTTACAGTAAAATATGACAGAAAGTCAGATAAAGTCAGATCAGTAAGTAGAAGAAAACATTTTCAAGCTCTGTTTTCAATTACACCAGAATCTGGTGGGGAGAAAAAAGGGCTAAAATAAGAGAAATGTGATCTCACGTGATGGTTGTCGTCTCTGCAGATTCCAGTAATTTCACTGTAGCATTTTAAATCAGCTGGAAGCAGAGAGGTATTTGAACATTCCAGCAATAAGTCATTTTGAGTAGCCAAGAAGGAGCAAAAACTTGGATTAGTTTTCCACATCACTCTGAGGCAGAATGTTATTCTTTTTTATGCAAGAAGGTGGTCCTTTGGGCTCGTTTATGCACAGAGGTGAATAACGGTTCCTTACCATCGGCTGAGACTATTACTGGAGTAACTGCATGGTTACTAAATCAGTCTCTGAAGAGAGAGAGAGAGAGAGAGAAAAAAAAGCAGAGCCAAACACAAAAAAAAACTTCACTTTTGTTTGAATTTCATTACAAGAAAATGACATCTTCAAGACATGCATAAAGTTTCTTTTATTTGTTTCATCAGGCTTCACAGATGCATCAACATGGGTGTCATTTTGCGCAGCAAATCAAATTGATCCAGTTTTGCGATGATGTTATAATGAGGTGAGCATGCATGGTCCTCTAATTCTGCAGAAGGCTGCAGATACATTAATGTGAAAGTCAAGCCCTCCTGGTTCTTATTCACGCTGATATGATATACTGAGACACACACACGCAAACTCACACACACACACACACAGCTTTCCTTCCTCTTACGCTTACACACCCGCACACACACAAGTGTCCATGGAAATATAGTAGGAGTGAGTGACTATTTCAAGTCAGCAATTTTGAGGTGTGAAAATTGCTCTTGCTCCCTGGGATATTTTTAATTTTCTATTAAATATCATTACACTCACATGATTATGCAGCCACACACACATGCATACACACACACACTATCTCTCTCTCCCCCGTCAAAGACAAACTCACCAAGTTCACACTGCATGACTGACCAAGTGGTTCTCATCCTTGCCCTCCCTGTCATGGGGGGGGGGGGGGGGTTGAGCAATCTATTCTGGGAGAGAACGGTAACTCTTTGTCGTTTGCTCAGCCGAAGAGACGTCTCCAATAGCAACTGAGACCTATGGCCTGCCCCCCGTGGTGTCCAAAGTCTCCCTACTTGTCTGTCTCCATCTTTTGTCTCCACGTTTGATAGTACACCTGTTTTTGTTTTGTTTTTTCATGTGTGTTTTTGAGTGTGCACGGATGAAAACAAGACAGGATCTATGAAAAGCGGCGCGCAGCGAGGGATGAGCAGACAGAGGAGACGGGCAGGAGCAGAGAGGAGTGATGTGACTGTTATTGATCCTGCCTGGTAATTACAGCACGATTTATTACAAGAGAAACGGAGGGGGTGTGGTGGTGGGGGGGGGAGKGGGGGAGTGGGTGTCAAGACAGAATGCAGAGGTATCATATTTAGTTTGGGGTTGTAAGGCAGGTTTTTTGGCGAGAGCGAACAAGGTCAAGGGAGAGACAGATGGATCACTTTACCCGTCCTTCCCATGAGTGCTATGTGATCTGATCTCTGCTTTCTGACATCCTTCCTTGTTTTATTTATTTATTTATTTATTTATTTATTTACTTGCCCTCTTTACATTTGTTCCTACTTTGTATTTATTTAAATCCTCAGCTGATCGAGTGTTGCTGATTGTGTAAACATGTGCACTCGCACTTCCTGGATCCATTGAGATTTTGCATCATCTGTACCTTTTTTTCCTTTGCTTTTTTCTTTCTTTCTTTCTTTCTTTCTTTGGAGTCTGTCAGAAGCATCACTTGTAATCAGTGCTAAAACGAAGCGTTGATATGATACGAGGCGAATGTGCGGCGCTGTCACTCGCCCGACAAAGGCAGCAACCTCGCCGGCGTTTGTGGCTCGCAAAAGGAAAAGAAATAAAAGAAAAAAAAAAGCGTGGGAGCGTTGGGGTTGTTTACGGAGACGTGTGGGCGTCGAGCACCATCCTGCGTGTGGGTTCGTGTGTGTGTGTTCATGTGTGTTTCTGTTTGTGTGGGGGCAAAAATTGCTCCCGATTATGTCAGAAACTATGTTCTTGTCGGCGAACCACATCCTGCCTTTCAATGAGTCACTAAAGAAAAAAACACGCTCAAACCAAAGCTCACCAGGTTGTACTCACGAATGTTTGGTTGCCTCTCAGATGCTGTGAGATGTTTTCGTCTTGTTTTGTTTTCATCCCCTCCATTAACTGTTTTATAATCCAGTTGCCGTTTTATCTGGTAAAAGGAAACCATAAAAAACTTCCCAGTGAGGGATCTTGCAAAAAAATACAAACTAAAAAAAAAAAACATATTTGTAACACTTCATTGGAAATATGGGCTTGTTTTGTATGAAAAATGATCTGGAATAAATTCAATTAAACTGCACWCTCAATCAGGATGTACAAAATAAGAAGTGATATTCTTAGAAGGCTATAGTTTGCTGGTGTACGTTGCTATGGAAATCTCACCACTGGCTGCATTCCAGTAATAGATTGATTTGGTTCGGGTTATTCTATACTCTGGATGGAAGAAGACAATCTCCTTTTCTTTGTTTGCGTGTGCACATGTYGTGCATGTGTATCCATGGCTTATCAATCTGCAAGCGCCGTATTGATTGGTCAAAGAATATTTGCTCYAAAGTGCTTGAAGGGCGGGGAGTGAGAGGTGAGGTGGAGGGGTGATTCGACTTTGCCTTCAAGCTCTTTAGGAGATCATCTATCTGTCACCTTTTCCAGACTTGGGAAAGGGAGTCAGGAGCAGTTYGATGGGTTTTCTCTCTTGATTTGTGTAATGTGCACACAAAAGTAGCAGAAGTTAGCAATGGCATGAAAACGGATACCTCGGCWCAGATCTTTCAAATCCTTTCGACTACCTGATCTGAGTGAGGCTAAAGTGAACAAACCCAGGCTCTAAAATTCTATAGCTCATCATGCAAATCTATTTTTAAAACATTTTTCACATTGCCTTCATTTAATGTTATGGTTATTTACATTGAATCCTATACTCTCACAGAAATAAGAGTTRTTTTAAAACAGCAGCAGTGAATTTTGACGTTCTGCTCTGTGCAGTCCTTAGCCATCATCAGTCAGATCAGAATTGTACTTCAAATTTCTGAACTGAGATTGTTTAAAGAGCTTTCTGCAAAAAGTAACATATTTATAGTGCAGGAATTTTCAACGTAACCTCATTTTAATAGTTTAAAACTATTTTACTTGGAAAGATGTTTATGTAGTGGCAGAATTTTTCAGAAAGACAATAATTAAGGTCACCAATAGGCRTGAAGCCCCCTTTTTACTAGCCCGTCTAAAATTTTTGCCGTAAAACTTGTTACGAAGCTTTGAAACAAACTGCGCATTTTACAGCTAAACATTACAGAGGTGTGCAGTAATGAAGTGCATTTACTTTGTTACAGTGCTTAAGTCTTTTTTTTTTTTTTTGCGGATCTGAATTTTTACCAAGTTTTTTTATTGTAATTTTTGCTTTTATTTTGTTAAACAAAATAAATTTTCAAAAGATTCAAAATATACTTTTACTTATCTACTTCATTTATGGTTAAATTCATTATGTTTAACATTTTGTTACACAATACAAATTCAAATATGGTTCTGACTCATCAATAAAAAAAATTGTTTATTGTTCCACTAAACCAACTTGAGTAAATAAGGCTGTGGGACCAGCTGACAGGACTTGGGTACGTAACACTTCATTTCATAGAGTGTATGCAAAAGTACTTTTACTTTTACTTTTCCAGTCATTGTGAACTGTTGTATTACCCGACCCCAGATAAGTGGAAGAAAACGGACGGATGGATAAACTTGCTGTCGGTAACTGTACTGTGATAAATGTAATTCAGTAAATATGACAAATAAATTCAATGACTACATGTTGGCTGTGAGGGAGTGACAGACGCAGTTGTCTAGTTACCATGGTGACCCTTCTTATACAGTTCATACACCAAAATGTCAGCACATTTTCTTAACTTAGATGAAAGTTATGTTGGAATTTTGAGTAGTTGTCTGCATTGCTTCCCTTTAAAAGTTCTTCAGCATTTCTTTTATAGTCTGACTAATAAGATTAGGATAAGATCTCCTCTGATGATTAGCAGCAGGGACAAGTTTCAGTCGGTTATGGATTTATGCTAAAAACACGTCCTGTGTTTTGTCTTGTTTTTAATTAGGGGATTTCGTGTTGCACGGCGTCTGCCACGACTCCTGCCATGATTTGATGCCTCGCGATGTTAATCTCTCTTTCTCTCTCCCTGGTTTTTTTACGCTCGAGATCCGTTTGCTCTGTTCAGGCCTCGCTCAGGCCCAAACACTCACCGAGCCGCCATTTAGCTCTCAGCGGGGAGACAGAAGGCGAGTGGTGGGGGTGGGGGTGG
>NW_013952447.1:577128-579752 GCF_001266775.1 Austrofundulus limnaeus
GGGTGGTGGGGAGGGGGTACGGTCGCTCTTCTTCTCTTATCTCGCACTTTAACAAAAAGCCTCTGATGAAGACAACGGGCGCTCTTCTCCCTCYCGCTCCCCCCCCACTCATTTATCTCTGCGCTCCCCCTCTGTTTAGCTGTCAGGGAGCAAGTTGAACATGGCAGCTCTGACACTTTTCACGTAGTGCTTTGTTGTGTCTGCTCTCACATGCATCTCCGTGAGTGACTGCAGCGTTTGTGAGTAAGAGATGACGCGTGTGCCTACGTGCTGTGCCCCCCAACACCTCCCCTGCGCTTCTTTCAGCAACTTCCTGCCGCAGGGAGCAGGAAGGTCACTGTAATTMCATGTGGCATCAACATGCATGGAAACATGTAAACCCACACCTCAGCTTGTGTGCAACTTTGTAGTCTTTTTTTTTTTTACCTCTCAGGCTTATTGTCTCCAACTCCAGCGCCGTAGCTGGAGTGGCTCTTCTTGTCATGCGGAGGAAATGGGTGAACAGCCTCTCTAATTACACTTCACCCACTGACACTAATTTACATACAAACACAATTGCACTCCAATCTAATCTTTCATTATCTCTGGATTCCATTCTGCAGAGCATGATATTTCGGCTGTTATGTTTCATTCAAGCTTTTTTTTTTTTTTGCTTCTCTCCACACTGCTGCTTAGTCATTGCACTAAGTGCGAGACGCAAACAGGAGTGTTTCAGCTGATAGTATGACCCACGAAAATGTTAAATTTAGCAAACTAAGCAGGAAGATGAGAGGTAATACCATTATTATACTACTATAACCTGTGTTTATTCTTCTCAGAGTTCTTCATGCATTGAATGTGCAGCATGCAAAAGTTTGGGCACCAAAATTTCATCCTTTTTTTTTTCTTTACCTGCTTGTACAACTCATGAAATGTGTAAATGCCTATTTATATGTGTTTGTTTGTGTTTGTTTGCAAAATTTCTTGTTAACAAATAATAGGATTTTTATGAAACTTTCAGATGAACATCTACAACTAATTAACGTTTGGAGTGGACCCAATTGAAGGTGGCCACAGTTGAATGACCACTAGGAACACAATCAGTTTTATAGATGCTGGGCTAACATATGTTGTGGTAGTAGCTGAGTATTGTCTGTCTGTTAGCAAAATATATCATAAACAACTGGATTGATTTTAACGACACTCTCAGAAATTAACTAATATGATTAACTTTTTGGAATCAACACAACAAAAAATGGCCGCCACAGCTAATTGACATAGGCAAACACGTAATGGCTGACCTGCTGTCAGCTTTTTGAATGCTAAACTAAATTTTGGTGTGGTAGCTGAAGCTCTGGCATATTCTCAGACTAACAGATGATCTTCTAACAGATTTTGCATGAGACTGTGAGAATGTCATTTCCAAGCATTGATAATACTGTTATATTTCCATCTGTTCTTTTCACAAGATCTTTAGCGCTTAATATTATGTTGAGAAAAGATAGGCCTTTAATGAGTTGTAACTGTTACAAGTTTGTCTCTTTGCTTTTAACAGTATTGGGTATAGAAAAGAAAATATGTCTGTTTGCAAAAGCTTTAACACCTTGAGAAATATGAGCTCTGAAATAACTTTTTTATAAAGGTCTCAGACCTTAATTACGTTTTAAAGGTTATGACTCATTTGGAGTCATTCAATCCAGGTGGGGGAAAAAACTGTTTAAGGCTTTATAAATAAATAATGCTTTGAGTCCACAAACTTTTAACAGCCTTTCTCTCAGACAATCAAACGAGTTGATGCCCACAAAGAGACAAAAGCTAAATAAAAAAGTGTTTCAAGGCAGCCGGTTAGTGGTTTGAATACATAACAAAAATTGGCAAAAATAAAGCTGCCAGTTGAATTGCTGCAAAATGTCACCTCCTTTTGTCTTTATCATAGTGGAGCCGTGTCAAACAGCAAACAAATCAATGTCTGTCATACTGTCGCATTTTTAGCTCCAGCATTTGGGAGGCGGTTAAAAACACTTTTGAGTCTTATGAGAAACCACAAATTCACTTTTTTTTCTTCCGATCGAAAATATGCAGAAAGTTTTTAACGTCACTGTGAGCAATGACAATTTCTGAATTAGCCAAGAATCTCTTACAGTAAAGATAAATAAATATTTCTGTTTGCAGAAAACCTTTAGAGAAAGGTAGGGACATGAACTCTACGCCACTGACCTTTTCTAAATCACCACAAAAAGTCTGAATTTCAGTGATGAACTTTCTAAACAAGCTTGATGCAGTTTGGAAAAAGAACATCTTTCTCGTAATCTTCTGTGACTTATCCGTGGTCGAGGAGAGAAACCCTGACATCCCTCTCTCCAGAGACACTTTCCAACTCATCCTGGGGGATGAGGTGTTCAAGTCATCAGAGAGGATGCATATAATCTAAGTCCTGGGTCTTCCTCGGAGCCTCCTACCAGTGGGACATGCCTGAAACTCCTCTAAAGGGTAGTGTCCAGGAGACAGATGCCTGAACCACCTCAACCACTGCTTTTGATGCAGAGGAGCAGCGACTTTACTTCAAGCTCCTTAACAGTTCTTTAAGGCTGAACCTGGTCACCTTAAGAAGGAAGTTTGTTTCGGCAGCTTGTATCCAGTAGGCC
>NW_013952447.1:581717-604073 GCF_001266775.1 Austrofundulus limnaeus
GGGTTGTGTCAATCAAACCTACCCCCTCCCCTTCGGTCTATTCCACACTCCCCCTCCCCCTCCTCCTCCTGTTTCTCCCTCGATCGCCTCCGCTCGTGTAGGCGCTCTTTAAACCACAGCGTCTTTACGCACGCGGCAGAGCAGTCCGCCGCGCCGCCCGGACCGGACCGGACGTCCACCTGAGCTGCGGCGGAGATTCGGAAACAAGTGGCCGCTCGGATGATGACAGAAAGGAGGGGATAATTCCGACTTCTTGCCGCCCCTGGTGCTCCAGTAGAGGAGGCGTAGATAGCTAGAGGTGGGGTGAGGAAAGAGGAAGAGACGTGTGGGGGGGAGATGGCACACCGCCTCGGCAGCATCCGGAACACCGAGACTGGAGCGCCTGGACTCAGCTGCAGCCGCTGCAGCAGCGCCGCTCCGCAGCCTCTCAGGGGTAAGTGGAGGAGTCGGTGGCATCAACTTCAGCAGCTCCGAGCAATTACCTGCAGCTAGTTTGACTTCACGGGCTGCAGATATTTTTATTTTTTAAGCTGCTTTCATGTAGTTTTAGCTATTGTTTGCAACATCACACTTTAATTTTCATTCTATAGTCATTACAGCTCATTATTCTCTTCATTTACAAGTAATTACTGATTAATAACATTAAGTATTTTTATTTTATTTTACTGCAGATTATGAAGTTTTTTTCCCCCTCATACTTAGTTGTTCATTTGTGGCAAAAACTTCCACGTGAACTCATTGTTTAAACAGGCAGAGCGCCGTCTTGTGGCTGCTACGAGTAAAACACTTTCAGTAACAGGTTGAACCAGCTTCACTTTCAAGATTTTCCAACGATTTCATTTAATAAACCTCCTAAAACAATAAAACATATGTTTGTCACATTCTGTTCGTTGATGCCATCACTACGTTTTTCAAATGTAAATATTGCACAATAATTAAAACAAATATTTTTTTTTTGTCAAAATGCTCAAAAAGTACAGAAAAAATATACAATGAGCTTTGTTCCCTCTCATCTGTTCACTTTATGCTATTGTGTTTAGGGAATAAAAGTGGAATCCCTCCTCCTTTAYGTTCTCTTTGCTTGTGTTCACTCAAAGTGAGGAGCAAGCGATGCTGGATGGAGAATCCAAGGAAAAGCTTTTGATATTCAAACTGATAGAAGTGAAGAACAGGGGTGCTGAGAGAGACAGAAAGGGAGGAGGGGAAAAAACAGGAGAGAGTGAGAGAGAAAAGAGAGATGCTGTGGGATCTTTTCTTCACCCTGGCTCCCGGCACATACATTAAGATGCTAATCCTGGTCTTTTTTGTCTGTTTCTATAATTCATTACGTTTTGTTCCTCTCTGCTCTCCCTTTCCTCCCCCCTCTCTGTCTCTCTTATTCTTGCTCTTCATTTCCTCTGTACTGTCATGGGCTCTCAGTCCTCCCCCTCCAGATTAGTGCTCTTGGCAAAAGGATTCCAACTCTAATTTTGTGSTATTTCAGATGATTAGGTTCAGAAATAGGACAGAGGTGCTCAGAGTTTGGCACAATTAGAGGAATTCTCTGCGGAGCTTCATGGGACTGATTAGTTGAGCTCCCGTCCACCTCCCCACACTGCCACATTAACGCACAACCAGCTGTTGTTTATTTGGGAGGATTGACTTTTCTGTCGTGTTTTAACTGGGATGTCATTTTGCAGTGGCTGTGCGTGTGTATTTGTGTGTGTGTGTGTGCGTGTGTGTGTGTGTTTGTCAGAGACAGGCTAAGCCCAAAGGATGCAAGTTGTTTTCAATCAGTTCTGTAGTTACCAGCTGTGCCCTCACATTCCCCAGGGTGGCACAATAGGTGCACACTCAATCTCATGCTCACAAACACACACACACACACACACACACAACTAATACACACCATTCATCTACTTGCAACGAATTCACTCTTTTATCCTCCTTTCCTTGCAGATACCGATTGTCACTTACTGCGTCTTTGCTTGTGACTTCTTCACGACGACTTGAAGAGACGCATACCTCGATCCTCTTTCTTCAGTCAAGACCCCTCTTCCCTGACATCCGGCTCATCTTCCCCAGTCACCTGCCATGGTGACATGACGTACTCCTGAGTGGCTTTGCTCCTGTCTTGCACACGTAGACAATCTCCAAACGCCTGCACACGCGCTTTCTAGACRCCCGCAAACTCAAAAAAAGACACCAATTCCTCTGGCGCACAATAAGTCGACGGTTCGAGATGACAGTGGCTGTGCGGTTCCGTCGCCACTTACGTCGACTCCTGCTCCTCCTGGCCTCCTGCTGCCTCCTCTCTCTTCTCCTCTCCGCCTACTTCCTCTTCACGAACTCCTCTCCTTCCATGCACCTCGGGCAATCCGTGGAGCCCGCCTGCTCCCAGCCGCTGTCCCTGTCGCCRTACCGCCAGCTCCCGTACCCGTACCCTCCCAATCCCCCGCACACACACGTCCATACTGATCCGGTCGTGTTGGTGCTGGTGGAGTCGCAGTACTCCCAGCTAGGTCAGGACATTGTGGCTATACTGGAGTCGGCCCATTTCCAGTTCCGCATGGAGATTGCCTCAGGAAAGGGCGACCTTCCGCCCCTGACAGAGAAAGGCCGCGGACGATATTCKCTCATCATTTATGAGAATCTGTTGAAGTACGCGCACGCAGATACGTGGAACAGACAGCTGTTGCATCAATATTGTACCGAGTACAGAGTTGGCATCATCGGCTTCTACCGCTCCACTGAGAACTCTCCATCTGTCCTCAAACTTAAAGGAGTGCCGCTGGTGCTGAGGACCAACCAGGCACTTTGGGACTGCTGTGTGGTGTCTAGCTCTCCTCTCCTGCACTTGACCAAACCTGGCACAGATCGAGGAGCCTTACCTGGGGAGGACTGGACCTCATTCTCCTCAAATCACTCCACGTACCAAGCTGTGTTGCACGCACGGGCTAAAGACGGAACAGGGGCAGGCAGTGGGGATAACGCAGGACCTGGCTTTAGTTTAGGCCTCCAGGCTACTGTGGTACAGGACATGGGACTGTACGATGGGGTGAGACGAGTGCTCTTTGGTCAGGGACTGGGCTACTGGCTCCACAGACTCATCCTGGTGGATGCCATTTCCTACCTCACAGACAGGAAGCTGACTCTGGGTCTGGACCGGCACATCCTGGTGGATATAGATGATATTTTTGTCGGCAAAGAGGGCACACGCATGAACACCAAGGATGTGAAGGTATTGCTGGGGGATTGTGGTGGGATCAGGGGCTTTACAGCGAGACAGGGAGAGGGAGGGTGATGTCAGGTAGAGGCCAGGAAAATAATTAGAATCATAGCTTTGATGTAGCTTTTTTGCTGCAAACAACCACAAAAACAGCACAATTGGGTATCCGATTATTTAACACAACTGTTTGTCACATTCCACTTTGCAAGCATGCGTTCTATTTTCTTTTACAAAACGGACTATTTCTTGCTCTCATGTGAAGCAAACATAGTTTTGTTTATTTATTATTAATTTTTTTACACATTACTTATGATTTAGGTCGTACAGTCAGATTTTTAAGCACTACAGTGAGCATTCCACGTTATGTAGCAAAGAAAAAAATTAATGCTTTTTTTGTTTAAATTAGACAATATTCATCAAAGTCTGCATATTTTAACTTATAAATATTAATTTTTTTACAAAGCGCCATATCAACAGTTTTTTATGTAGAACAAAGTGGTTATGTCATAAAACAAAACAAACAAAAGATTGGGAGTGTATTTTTTGAACTTGTTTATTTTTTATTCTTTCATCTAGAACCTTTACATTTTCATACTTTGTCGGATATTTAAAGGAAAGTTTTGGAGGAAAACATGGAAGAAAAATAAATGTTGAGGGGAAGTCACTTGAATGTTAATAAAAACTCAATAATCGTTTCAGTAAACATTTGTTGAGCAAAATAATTGTGATTTTTCCTTTTTTTTCCTTTTCATAATTAAGCAGCTCCAGTGTCAGGTCAGCCTTGTTGGATGAGCTTTCTCATTCTGGCGTTAAGTTCTAAAAATAGTGATAGACAAGAATGCAGTGATGGAGATGAGGACGTACTTTTATGGAAATGTGAGCCACCTCAACAAAGAACTGTTACTGCCCACCTCCATGAAACACAGCTTAGGATGTGTGTGAACGTGCGAATGCTTTTTTTGTGAGTCTGTTAGCAAAATATATCATGAATCAGTGGAAAGATTTTAATGAAACTCAAAAATAAAAATCTTTAGCTCTACAACTGAATAGCTTTTGAAGCCTGATTCAATATGGCTCCCACAACTAATCAAGCTTAACAAATACAAAATGGTTACAAAGCAGTAAATGTTACAGAGACTGATCTAAAATTTAATCTGGTAGTAGATGAGAGTCATCCCCAACACATCCTTTTATCCTTCTCACACAAGATCTTTGTTAAAACTGTGTCCTACAAGGCAGCGGGCGAAATGCGTTTCTTCAAAGAAACSCAGCTTCATTTTAGGAATGTGTATTTGATCACAGCTCAGGCATGAGTGCTCTCTGGAGAGTTTTAGAGGAGCATGCAAGCGTCTGTGTGTGATTCCCTTTTTGTTGCATCAAGTGCACAAGTGTCAGSGTACAAAAACAGAGCATTTTCAAATGGGGGGTTTAGCCAGAAGAGGCCATTTAAGGGAACAAAGATGTGGCGTGAAAGAGGGACCGAGGAGGGGTTGAGAGTGAGAAAGAGAGGTAGTGAATAAGGCGGCGAAAAGATGAATGGCTCTTATTTGTCTTTTTTTCCCACGTTCCTCCTCTTAGGGGGAACTAAAGGAGAGTCAGCCATCCCGGCAGCCTCTCAACACAGCTATTGTTTCAACACACGCTTGTACAAGTGAGCACACGGAAACAGACAGATGTGCTTCCGCACCCTTGTTTACATACAAAAAAGCAGAATTTGCACACATGCTAAATCCAGATTCCTGCGAGAATGCATTATTTATAAGAGAAAAAAAAAATGGAGATGGGCTGGAGCTGTGCATCAGCCGAGAACAGAGGCATCTCTCTGCCTCGCTGTGGCCACAGGGTATAATAAATAGAAAAGTGTGTTTTTGTGAGTCTGTCTCTCTCTGTGCGACTGTTTCTTGAATCCCCATTTTAGATTAAAATGTCACTTTCACCTGTCTTGTCTGGTGATGCCCAAAAAAAGAAAAAGAAAAAGAAAAAAGCCACCTGTCCTTTGCTGAAAGTCAAGCAGGAGGTGATTGGATGTAGAGGTGTGAAACGACATTATTAGATTGATAAAGATTAGCATGTTTTCACGATGTACCAAATCAAAAGGACTGTAGGATCATTTATAGAATAGATTCAATGCGGAAAACGTAAACAATATTGCAAAACTGGACACTAAAAGTTGAAGTTACCGTGCGTAACGTGTCCACTACAGGGACACATGGAGACAAACGAGACAAACAACCATTCATGCTTTCACTCACAGTTTTGATGGGGTGTACAATCCTGGTCCTTTAGAGCCACTATCTTGCCCAGTTTAGAGGTTTCTCCACTCCAACCCATCTGATTTGAATAAATGCAGGCTTCTGCAGGAGAGGCACTTCATTCCCTGAACCAGGTGTGTTGGAGCAGAGAAACAAGTATAACATGCAGGATAGCGGCACCCGAGGACCAGGATTGGACACGCCTGCTTTAGAGTTATCAGTATAATGTATGTTTTTAGTCTGTGGGTGAAAACTTCAATCACGCAAAAGGACGACCCCAGACTTATTTGTTGTGAGGCGTCGGCGCATCACGGTGCCCCTGTTCAGTAACTTGAAAACTATTACGCTGTACTTAAAAATTCTGATAAAATTGTGATTTTATTGTAAAAAAAAAAAAAAGAAATTCTGATGGTATTTTTGTCGTGTTGCCCACCTCTAAGTGGATGAGTGAAGCAGAAAAAAGCAACATGCGGTGGAGAGTGAAGTGGAGAGAAATCCCAACCCTGAATATATGTATCTAAAAAAGATGAGAGTGCATATTCACTCACACACACACACACACAGTGCACGCATCCATGTGCACGCTCACAAAATGAGCACACAAGCGCTCTCCAGTTGGAGGTTTCATTTTAAGTCTGCCTCACTCTTCAGCTTTGTAGCATTAATATACATGAGGATGAACCGCTGCCGTAACAGAAGGGAAAAAGGGAAGACGGGGGAACAGAAAGGAAGATGGAAAAGATGGACAGGGAGAAGGTCAGAAAAAAGACCGAGCTGCGCCTTTTAAAACACGTCTTTCTCGTATTAGGCAATCACAGAGAAGAAGAATTTTGGAGATAGGAGAGAAACGACAGCTAAAAGGAGAGAAGGAAGTAGTCAGAGGAAACCAGGGGAGGGGAGGTGGGGGTATAGAGCCTGGGGAAGAGCTTGTAGCTAACTTAGCAATTTCAGAGAAACAAAATGCTGAGGGGAAACGGRGGAGCAGTGTAAGGTAAGCGGGAGAGAAGAAGAAATATTTTTAGCAGCTCTTGCCTTATTGATGTTGAGCCTCAGGTAGAGTTGTCAGATTACAGTAAGATCAAAGCGTCTTCCTGCTGCCAATTGTGTAAGCAAAGGGGAAAAAAATCAGACACTGGATGTCATAATAATGACATCAACAGATTTGATTTATTTTTAGATGTCTATGTTAAAATGCTGATAAAGTTAGATGAGTTAATCATGTTGGTTAGATGTCAGACGGATTCATTAATGAAAGTATTTTTTAAATATTTCATGATGTTAAAAACTGTTCAAAGGATGGCTCATGAGATGATTTCGTAAATCTCTAATAGGAACTCTACATTCGGCACCCACGGTTTGCTGCACATTCAACAGTTTTATAAAGGGGTCAGAAAGTTTCATTTTATTCACATAAGTTCTGTTAATTTATTGCTTTACTGTGTTTTGAGTTGTTCCATGATTATTTGAAGTTAGTTCCTAACATTTCTTCTTCCAGAGTATTTTTTAAAAAATCCAATATGTTTCGTTTATTTAGCTGCACCATGTCACAATATGCAAATCAGCACAAATTCCRGCTTCTCAGGTGTACATTTGCATAGTTTCTGTTCATGTTTGCTTTACTTTTAAGCACTTAAAATCCCATATTATTTACCATTCAGAGTAACTTAATTTTAAAAGACTATTTGGTTTTTGGTTGGCTTTTTATTCAAGAAACACAAAAACTGAAACTACTGTATTTTTAAAACTTTGCATAATTTTAATACATGACAGTGTTTTATGACAATTCACACTTTTTAAATTGAACCACTTTACATTGTTTATTAATCAGTCAAACGTCATTGTAAAGCTTGTGAAAGTTGTATATATTTTTGTAAAAATATTGAAAAAATCTAGAATTTTGAACAGTGCCAAAATTACTGACAAAATTCAGAAATAAATATATAGAATAAAAAGAAAAAAAGGGCTTTATTTACATTCAGAAAAGACAGTAATCAACACAGATTTTAAATATTAAGTATATTAAATGAAGCTAGACAGGGAAAATAAAAACAGAAACAAAACAGATAAACTGAAGTAAAGGTAAACTACGTTAGCTTTAAGTAAAATAAACACAAAACCAATTAACACCAAGTTCAAGTTTAAATGTTACATAAATACTTGTAGTAAATTAACTTTGAAAAAAATTACAAGTTTGAACTTTAAGTAGGAAAAAACTTAGCAATAAAATCAACTTGAGATTTTCTACAATTTATGAAAATGCCTTTTTGCTAATTTTGTGAAGACTGAAACATTAAAAAAAACTTGCAAAATCAAAGTAAATCTGATAAACATGTAGGAGTAAGATCATCTTGTACTTAAAAAAACATGTTTCAAAATACACAAAGTCAATGCAGAGACCTTAAAGTAAACACATCAGTAAAATAATTTAGTTGTACATATCTCTGAACAACCTTAAAACYCCAGTGGCTTTAAAATTTACTGTATGTGAAATATTTCAAGCTGATCCTTCATGTAGTGGTGCTGATCTATATCGTTCCTCCATGATGAATATTTTGGATTTCACCTTGCATCAGAAAACTAAACATATATAGAAACAAAAGGAAAGTTTTGAGGTAAATGAATCTTATGGAACCACTGTAGAATTACTTCACAGTTCCATGAGACCAGATGGCAAATCGATACCATCATGAGTATTTGTGAGTGACACGCAAACAATGTGAGAATGCAAAATCTGTCTGATCTCTTCTGGTTGATCAGCAGCTGATGTCGAAGACTTCCTCAGAGCGTGTTTGAACGCCTCGTCTCGCTCCTGCGAAGCCAACATTCAGTCTCCCGCTCGGATAAAGAGAGGCCAATTTAAATGCCACCCTCCTTTTCTTCATTAGTTTCACCCCTCAAGTTCACGCAGTGACAAACAATACCTGCATCTCCCCTTCTCTGTCTGTCTACACACACACACACAGAGCGCTGTATTTCCTCTATTAAAATGATTCACAGGGAGGCACCCCACTGATGACATTTCTCAAAATGAGGGATGATGCCAGTCAAAAACCTCCATCACCGAGGCTGCTGTTTCTGCTTGTGCACTTTAAAAAAAATGCACGCCTGTACGTTTTCTGCTCCTCTCTCCCCTTAGTGGAGGTGTCTYTTTATCTTTAGATCCCTCTTTAACACCTCTCCCCTTTCCTCTTCMTCCTCATCCTCCTCCAGTCACCTTCTCCCTCCTCACTCCAGTCATTGATCGCTATCTCTGGATTGTTTGTATTCCTCTCTAAACCTCTTTTCCTCTCCGCAGTGTTTTATGTAGAGGTGTAATCGCATCCATACAAGCATATGTCTACATAAATAGACAAGTTAAAATGTTTTGTCTTAATCAGGTTATATTACCAAAATGAAAAAAAAAAAGGCCTCACATTTAGGATTGCATAAAAGCCATCACCTTTCAGGCTGGAGTTCTAGAATAAGAACATTTGTATAGTGAGAAATAACAGAGCTGTAGCACTTTTGATAAAACCTTAACCATAATATAATACAAAAAGCCATGCAGCACTGTGAGATATTCTGTGAATAATTTCAGCTTCCAGGGAAATGAGTTCGATAAATTAAGAGTTGATAAATTTCATTTGCGTGCCTGTTTTTTTAAATTATTTTGCTCTTTTTCTACTCCGCAGCATAGGGAGAAGCGAACACTCACTAGTTTCCACACTACGTAAATTTTGTAAACTTATGTAAACTTTGCAAGCAGCGTGCGGGTGACACCGATTATTTTTATGAAGCCRGAGGAAGACACTTACAGAATAAATTGTGCCGGCTTGGACAGAGGAGGCGGGTAGCAATGCTACAGCTTCAGCTGTTACAAGCTGTCCAGGTCAGTTTGCAACTTTTTTTTTTCGCACATAAATTTCATAAACTTTCATAAGCAGGGCATGGGTGTTAATAGATTAGATTAAAATGGTCTCCAAACATTGTTTAACGTAATAATTTCTRAGACAATTCATCATTCAGCAAAATTTGTTTTTGCGACAGGCCTATTCTAAGGTTAGTTGGCTTTGGCAGCCATCTTGAGTTAAACTGGTTAGTCAGTTGTAGATGCCACTGACTATTTCCTGAAGGTTTCATTAAAAAAAATGTGGTGGTTCCATAGATTTGTAGATAAATTTTGCTAACAGACAGAGTTGAAACCAAGTTGGTAATAGCAAAATTTGACACAAAAAAACCCTACACAATCTGTTAGTGTTATAAATCAGCCTCAGCTACGATCACCCCCGATTTTASTTCAATATCTGTAAAAATATAAGAGATAAAGCCTGTTTGGATTTTTTAACACTAGTTGGCTGTGGTGGCCATATTARATAGATTTGAATGCAAAAGTTAAACAGCTACTGTACAGATGTACATCTTTTATTTACTTTCTGCAAGTTTCTGTAAAGTTTGTCCAGTTCATGAGATATTTCAGACGTGCGCAAAAATATCATCAGCTGTCTTTGCGTGTTGTGTGGAAAAAAACCCTCAAAACATTAAATGACACATCCCAAATTGTACACACTTTGTGCTGCTGTTCCTGATAAGCATTATTTCATAATGTACCACTTTTTTTTGTTTTTCTTTACTATTTGAACACAACAGCTTAASTTAAGTGACTTAACAGAACCTGAAGTGCTCTTCTCCCTCCAGCACTAAATTAAAGKATCATTTCAACATCTTACCCAGCTAGGAGATAGTTGCTCTCCATGTGACTGTGTCGCACTGACGAACAAGCATGAATGGAGTGAATGAATAGCGCCGATGCTTGAAATGAATGAGTGTAAATATTTAAACTAAAGAGCTTTTTTCCATCCCCTTGTGATTATTTTTTATTTATTTCTTTGTCTAATCTGAAAACAATACAAGAATGGTTTTATGCTAAATTGGTGCTCTTCTGATTTCTTTGAAGTATTTTGGCTCTGGAGCTCGTGGCTCATTGTGCAGCTCCATTTAGAGTTAATCTTTAGAACTAATTAAGTCAGTCAGACGAAAGCTCTTCGCTGTATCAGTTTGCGTCTTTGCCAAAGTGATGAAGAGAAAAAACAGGAATAGAGTGTGAAAGATTTAAGAATGAGTAGAGAGATGAGACAGAGAAGAAAAAAAAGGAGATTGTGTGGAGCCTTTCGCTCAAGGGAGCCTAATCATTTTGCCATATTTGGGGTCAAATGAATTTTCTAAAAGTGTTTATTTCATTTTTTAAGGACAAAGTTATAAAATGCTTCCAGTGTGATGCAATGAAAATTCTGATCAAAACAAATCAAATGATCACAGTGAAAGACRGAAAAAACAAGTTGTGTTTTTTATAAATTATACAATGTAAAGGATTTTCAAGTGTTTCAAACACAGAGAAAAGAAGCCCTTCTCAATGTAATGAACTCCCCGTGGAGAGCATATGTCCACAATATTTTTAATTACGTGTTTTGTTTAATTAACAATTTCCGTCCCTTGTTTTTCCCTACTTGGAATAAACTCCGAGGCTGTGGCTACGTGCCATGAATTTCCCTTCCACAAAAACGAGACAGGATTTGCTGTCAAACCAATCACACTGAAACTAAAATCCTTGAGGCGCTGCCAAGTGGAATTTAGCGTGAGGATAGGGACACCAAAGCAACCATGAGTACCTAAATGGAATGAAGTAGATGAATTTGTAAAATGCTTAAATATGAAAAAAAAAAGAAATAAAAAAAGCTACACCRACTTGACAGGAATGGTTGATGGAGAAAGAGAGCTGGATGAAGGAAGGAGTGATTGTTGGGGAGACTGGCATTAACGGGGAAGGTGCTCTTTCGGCTCATCAAATAGAGATGCCTGACCCAGTTAAACTTGCTGGCGTAGCTTTCGCGTACGCTGATGTACGCACTCAGACACGACGCACTCATGTAGATGAATCAAAACTTTTGACTTGCTTTTTGCTCAGCAATTAAACCCCGCAAATGTGCCTAATTTCCGTGTTTCTCTCTTCTCGCTTTCAARTCCGCTGGTGCGTGAAATCCCACTTGCAACAAAGTTATCTTATAATTACTTTATTATTTTAGAT
The DNA here is from genome assembly GCF_001266775.1 of Austrofundulus limnaeus. NCBI lineage: Eukaryota > Metazoa > Chordata > Actinopteri > Cyprinodontiformes > Rivulidae > Austrofundulus > Austrofundulus limnaeus. Next base: position 593,239 of record NW_013952447.1, read on the forward strand.
CCCCCTAGCCAAGCTTAAGGCTTTGAAAGGAAGCAGTGCAGCTRAGAGAATGACAGAATGGGGATATGGTGCAGAGGTGGTTTGGCGTAAAAAAAGGTTTTTGCTTTTGCTTTTTTCGAACAGCAGTGAATGCCAGCTGTCCGGATGCCTGTCTCCCATCTGTTTGAACCCCAACATCTATCTGGCACGTCTCCCACTGCTTACCACACACGTACATGAAAGTACACATAAACAGACATGTGCTGTCACTCACGTCTACGCAGGAACAAAAACGGCCTCGCCTCTGACTCAAGCAGCATATARAAGCTGAGGGGAATGGGTGCCATAATAAGGGCTGTGGTTAACTGCCAATCCCAGTGTGCGTTTTTATCTTTGTCGCTGCGACAGTCAAAATCTCTCAGGTCTTCCTCCCCGTGAATCCACRTTTCCCCTTCTTACTTTTGAAGTARCTCTTGTGGCCCGTTTTTAAAACCATTCTCAGCTCTGAGCCTGGAAAGCTACCCAACAAATTGAGATTGGCGTTCTGCTGCTTTAAGCTGCCCGTCTGAAACCGGCTGCTGTTCCCCTCAAACGAACACCAGGAGGGAGCTTCTAAGTTCCTCAGAGTCGATAGGGTTGAGAAGGTTTCCGCTCATGAAGGTTCCTCTGCTCACATGTTAAATAATGTCCTTTGCTTCTGAGGATTTCGATTTTCTTGTATTCTTTAAAAATGGTCTTTGTGGATAGTTGCTTTGGTTTTCAAATGRCTGTGAAATGTTTTGCTTTGGACTTTGGCTGCTTTTTCAGCCAAATTTTGTCCAATCCTTGTGTCGTACATAGAGAAGTTGTTCGTGGTATATTAGCAAAAGGGGAAAGTAGACAAATAGAGGACTAAGAAACAGTTGCAGTTGTTTTTTTAGAGGAATGTTCAATTGTTGTGTGATGTAGGATTCTAGGGAAGACCATGGCATTTCTAGATAATGTTCAAATATRTCTGCTTCTTTACATGATTAAGCTGTTAGCTAGCATTTGAAGATGGCACAAAAGTGTTCCTGAGCCTGTGCATGAATGACTGTAACAGAATCAGGCCTGTCTTAATGCAGTTCTGCCTGAGGGCCTAAAGATCACAGGCATCCAACATGAAGTTTCAGCTTTCAATGTTTTTTTTCTGATTTTCCAATGAGGAATTTTTTTTTTTATTGTTCCACTATTTTACATGTAGTGTTTTTTGCACACTCATCTCATCTTTAACTCTGAGATTCAGTGACTTTAAATGCTCTTTCTATTTGCTATACCCAGTCATTACTGACCTTATGCTAATTGCCTTAATTAGTTGCAAAATGATGCTTCAGCTGTTTCTAATTTTTTACCACTTAATTTTTTGAATAAAATCTGTTTTTTTCTAAAAAAATACAATTTCTTATTTTTAACATTTATGCTGTTTGCTATGTTATATTGTGAAACAAATGTGGGCATATAWGATTAGCAAATCATTGCATTCTTCTTTATTTACTGTGTGTTTTACATAACTTCACATCTTTTGTGGAGTTTGAATTTCAGCTAATAGATGATCGGGAGTCACCTGGTTGGTGCTAAAATCCCATTTTAARCTGTTATCTTTAGCATTTTAGTTAAGTTCAGCTTTAGAAATGAAATCAAATTATGTCTTTGTGACAAGCTGCAGATTACAAAGTACATAAAGATCCAATTTAAACAACACTGAACTGGTTCATTCATTGAGTTTAAAATCCTTTTTAAAGCTAAATAAAGGAGTCATACATCAAAGTTAAGTGGCTTAACARTCATTACTTTGAAAATGATCAAGTACTGGACTGAAAATGAGTTACAAGTAAAGTCCAAAGAAAAACATTGCAGATATTCAGACAATCTGAAATAAAAAAAAAACATTGTTCAAAACCACTTTGAAAAATTGTGAGAGTCTGATTCATAGAAGCAAAATATAAAGAAATGAAGGACGACTCAAGAGATTTAGTGCTCCATATGTACGATTTATTTTAGCTGTAATAAATGAAAGAGTTTTCATATTGAGATTTTTTTTAATGTTTCGAGGATGTGTAGATGTGAATTGCAGTGGAGTGTTCACCTGTTACACTGAGATGAGCGTTTGTACAGTGAAATGATGTTCTGATGTGTTCTTTGTGACAGGGTAATTGACTCAGTCTGCTAGAGAAAAGAGCTCCTCTGTCCTTGTAGTGCATCAAGGAAAAAATCCCTCCAATACTCAGCTCCTGAAACGTGAGGCTTCTGGAGGAAGTAAACCATGATTGACAGCCCAGCACATCCTTTTCTTTTCTTTCTTTTTTTATTTATTTTTTGTTTTGTACGGCTAATTTTGCAATCATTTGTTATCATTTAGGTGTTACTCCAGCTGCGGTTATGGTTATGTGGCTGTTTGAGGTTGTTTGAGGCAGATAAACTTGTGGTTTGACACCTCACACTTGATGCCCTCGAGCCGTATGACAGCGAGAACAGATTCCTATGAAATGTAGCGTTAAATGCTTTGATAACCACATGAGAGCTGAAATGTAGTTGAGAGAGCTGATCTGTGAGCAATTTGTTGCCTGAGAAAGTTTCAGAATCTGCGCTGCACTTGCAGATAGGGCAACGCTTCTTCTTTGAACTGACTGATTTGAAAGTTAGTTGCTTTTTATTTTTATTTTTTGATGAAACAAATTCACTAAGTCCTCAGTGTTCTTTTCAGAATCATCCAGGTTTGGTTCATTGTGGCCTCCTTTCATAACTCCTTCATCGCAACTTTGTGTGCTCTCATTTCCAGGACCTCCTAAAGTAAAAACTATTTAAAACCACAGCAGAATAAGGAGTTTTAGAAGTTTTTTTATTTATTTTTTGCTCACAGTTCTGCACAATGTGATTGCCTTGCAAGTTATAGAATCAGGCCTAACCCAGACTGTCACAGTTAAAAAAAATAAAAATAAATAAAACATGCAAAAGCAGCCGATCACGCTGTTTGTTGCTTCAAGTCCCACAAATACTTCCTATGTGGTTTTGGTATTTTTTTTTCTTATGGATGTTAGGCAGCAGAATACAAATGAGATATTTAAACTAATATATTGCACGCTTGGGCACACACCTACACTCATTCTCATATATGCCAACAGACACGTTAATAATGCATTTTGACCGAGTGCATCGGGGAGTGTATATTAAGTTACAATGCAAAGCACTCAGCTACAAACTTAATTTAATTCTTAAGTCTGGGTATCCTCACATTTGGCTCCGTGCACGCACGTCTGGAAGATGTAGAGGATGTCATAGGGGGGGAGACAAGGGATCAGATTAGGGGATTGTGCACATCTGTCACCGTTGCAGCCATCTCCAGCGCCATTAAATTAAAGCTAATGAAGACGCTCCGTTCTTGCGTCTGTGTATTTGTTAGTTTGGGGAGGAAATGCACTCAGGAGGAGAGCTGGTGGATGAGAGGGGAAAGAGTGTGAGCGCCCGGAACCAGCTCTTGGCTCTGACTCCAGCTGCTCAGGTATCATAAATCAGGAAAGGTTCCCGGGGATCGATTAAAAGCAGCACGACAAAGATTTGTAGTTTGGGTGCGGCTTGTAGCACAACAGAAAGGCCCAGTTGACTGAATTATATAATAAAACAAGAAATAAATAAGTAAAAGAAAGGTAGGTGTGGCTTTTATTTCTAAACAAAACATTTCTGGCGACACGCAGCGAGAAGTGCAGCTGTGGTGAAAACACAGAGTTGCGGAGCGTGAGAGTATACGTGCAAGGATATAGAGCCATCGAGGGAGAGGGGGGGTGGGTGTGTGTGTGTGGAGGGGGGAGGGGGGGGTCCCTCTTCCATGCTGCTTCAGCCTTCCTTTCAAATTAGCACAGCCCTGTCTCCTGAGAATGTGACATTTTCATGGAGCAAGCGAGGAAGAGATGGAGGTTCAGAGGAGGGTGGGAGGTGTGGAAGACAAATGGGGGGAAGTGGAGGGAAGGGTGTGTGTGTGTGTGTGTGTGTGTGAGGGGGGGTGGCAGTAAGGAGGCGACTGCAGGCTCTCAGAGAAGAGAGGGAGGACAAGAGTGAGAAGGGGAAAGGATGGAGAGGTTCACGGTTTCAGCTGGCAATGTTAGTGATGGATGATGGAAATGATAAAAAGTGTGTATGCGTGCATGTGCGTGTGTCAGTTCACGGGTGGGTGGGGCGGTTATTAGTCCACCCTCCAGAGGCTACTAATGCAATGACCTTCATTAACTTGCATTACTGTCGGTGTGTGCGCGCGTTGTGTGCAACTCTCTTTAGTTAACACTCATTACGGAGTCTTTGTTTAAAGGCCAGCAAACTAATGAAGTCATTAAATAAGTGAGGAAAATCCTGATGCAAGGATTGAGACCAGAGATGGAGGTAGCTTTAAGGACAGAACGGGAGTTTGTGGGCGTCGAGAAGTGAATCACAGACCTAACTAAAGAAGCACGCTGCAGCAGCGTGCTGGTGGCAGCTGCCATAGCCAGGCCATAGGGGTAAGCGTTGATGAGAACACACAGCCGTCGTGATCGCTCTCGAAGGAGCCAGAGTTCACCTAAATATACAACGGAGAGACATAAGATCTAGATCGCACATGGTTTTATCTGTGCAAGTACAGGCTGGGGAGAGAAGGACTTGATAAAATGGTGTGTCGTTTTGTTTGTGCTGTTCAAAGTGAGCGGATGGCTTTCTGTCTAAATGTAATAATTTGTATTTTTTTTTTGTTTGATTCTATTCTTTTGTCCATGTGTTCGTCTGCACACAGGCTCTGCTTGAAACCCAGAAACAGCTGCGTTCTTTCATCTCTAATTTCACCTTCAATCTGGGATTTTCTGGAAAGTTCTACCACACAGGTGGGTTCTGTTTTTGTTTATGATCCAAATATATTGGTGTCAAATCAATGCAGTAAACAAAACACTTGTTCAGGCTGCTGTTTTCGATGAAAGTTTGGTGCTTTTATTTTATTGATGACTAATTACTGTAAAATATAGGACTAATACAGTTTTGGGATTTAGCATTTTGTTATCAGCATAAATACAAGTGATGTATTTACAAATGTTCAGAAGTTATGATTTCTTCGACAATTAAATGTTAACCTTCTCTTAGTTAAATAATTAAATAGTACTGTGCAAGTTGTTTTGGAATTACGATCATATTGTGGTATAATCTCTCCTGTACTGCTCCAAGTTCAGATTTGATAAACCTTTTTTTTAATTACACTGCGAAAATTTTCCATCTCTTCAAGGCTTACAGTCTTATGTCCAGCCCAAAAATATTTTTGATTTTGCTTTGAGTCTGATATATGAAGTAGGTTTGGGCATTATTGGCAAAAAAAAAGAATCACAATAAATGTTGGCGTTTAGCCAATAACGATTAATACTGTGTGATGATTAATACACTCTATTTAAGAATATGTTCCAATTTGGGTTAAAAGTACAGACTTTAAGCTAAACACCAGTTTTTTTTTGATAGACTAAGTTAAACCGAAGTTATAATAAGTAATTTGTTTGTCATATTTGAAGCGCTTTGCAGTCAGAAAGCAAAAGACGGCCAGATTCATAGAAAAGACACCTCAGTCCACCTCTGGTTTCATCCCCATCCTGTCGAACTGACATAAAAACCCCAAACTCCTTTCTGACTGATGCCTGAAATTATTTGATAAGTGCCTAAAAAAACCTACAGGAATAAAAAATAAATAAAAATAAAAATAAAAAAGACACAAAACTTGCTGTTGATGGAGAGCTGGCAAGTTCAGGACTGAACAATTAGATTTGACAGATTAATGATATTGAATGTGTTTAGATTTTATAGTCAGGGTGTAGTTCAGTGAGTTTTAGTGACTGAGTGAAGATGATGAGGTGATTTTTGAATGTGGAACTGCAGCTGATTGAGGTGGAGCTTCAGTGGAGCTGTCGACAGATGAACCGAACCGAAGTCAGAACTTTTTCAGAGAGAGGAGGAGAGCTCAAAGGCAGAGATGGCGGGGGGAAAAAATAATCAAGACAAAGGACTACAACGAGGAATTAGGCGATCCATTATTTGGATTATAAGAGGAAAGAGAAGAAGAACTTTGACAGAATTAATTGTATTAATTGCAAAAGTGCCAAATAATAACTGTCAAAAGTTTTTCTGATGATTTATTACACACGATACGATTTTGCCCAACCATACTATGCAAGAGGAGAATGTGTTCTATTTATCTTGCTATTCTGGAAATTTTTCCTGTTTTTAAGTCTTACCAAGTACATTTTTCTTACTGCACTTGCAGATTATTTCACTTAATTTGAGAAGATTAAAACTATATTCTAGTATGTTTTTACTTATTTTTAAATGTCTAATCTTTACAGTGTTTTAAATCATGCAGCTGAAGTAACAGAAAAAAAACTGGTGAAAGTTAGTTATTTACCTTCTTTTATCTGACACAGAATATTTAATTAATGGAGCATCTGTTATTTCAATGGAAAACCTTGTTTTTGTTTTGGCTTCAAATTGCCTATTTATAGCAGCGTAACCTTAAGAAAATGCTTTTTGATGGTTTTCCTACCTTGCATCAGCAAGAATTCACGTTGACTTGCAACTGCAACATTTCTTTTTATATTATATTCTTTGTTTTTATGTATGTTTCATTCTCTGTCCTTTCTGTCCTTGCAAATTTGTCTTTTTTTTTCTTTCTTTTTACGTATATTCAGGCACGGCAGAGGAGGATGAAGGAGATGATCTACTACTGAAGTATGTAGATGAGTTCTGGTGGTTCCCCCACATGTGGAGCCACATGCAGCCTCACCTCTTCCACAACGAGTCGTCACTGCTGGAGCAGATGGTCCTCAACAAGGAGTTTGCTCTGGTGAGATGGATGCTCGAGCACGTACACGTATTTCTTGCAGCTGTCGGCTTTGTTGCTGTTGTCTCTCTCGTGTGTCTTCTTATTCGTACTCCTTTCCCCATGATTGGGTTTTCTTCAAGGACTTCTGGTGCTGCAGGTGCTTATTTCTTTTGTTGCAGCAGATTATGCTCATGATGTTCTCAGGCTACAGCACTGGATCTGTTTGAACAGACAGCCAATTTAGGCTAGAAAACAACAACAAAAAAAAAACACCTTTTGTAATGGAATATAGCTTCTACCATACAACATAGTATTAAAATGACTTTTATGTTTATTGAAACTCCCTAACCTTGTTAGTTTGACAATAAAACACAACATAAACTAACAAATAAAATTGAGTGTTTCCACCTGCTGAATGTTCGATTTATACAAGCCAATTTGATGGTTAGAGTACATCAAAGTTATGATTGCACCCATGCACTGTATAAGAATGGTTTGTTCTTGTTAGGTAAGGAATGATACCCAACGAGGTGTTGATTATTAAGAATTAATGAACAAGGTCACAACCCTTAGATGAGCAGGAAATTCTATTAACTCTTGATTATGAACTCCTCAAAAAGTATTTTCATGGTTGCGTGCAAGAAAGGAAAAGCTGTTAATCTACCCCTTAATGCAGCTTTCAATCAAAATTTGTACTTTTTCACAAGCCTCAACTGAGTTTTCTTAGTAGCGCTTTGGGAATTTAACAAAAGCGTCCCAAGCAAAATTTATTGATTTTACCCCTTTTTGCAAACAAAATGGGTGGATTTATCTAATTGTTAACCAACTCAAATCCCATTTGAGCCCCCATTTAATGTTATGAACTAGCGATCCGCAGCGCTGTATTTTAGGCTGAACCAAACGTGTAGTGAAAGTGTATTGTCTTGTAGTGCTTGCACTTGTTTTACAATTTAAATTGGTGAACACTTTCCAAAGCAAACTGCTACTAGTGGTTCTTTTTTTCCAGGATTAATGGATGCCTTGCAGCCAATCAAAGAAACTTTGATGCATAACGTGCAAATACCAGTTTTATGAGAACGTTTGGTTGCAGAAGTGCAGATTACATCAAAGAGGCCAACACGATGTAGAATTCAACTTTGAAGTTTTGCGTTTATTTAGACTGGCACACTTCAGCTCACCTTGTGGTCCATAAGGTTGTTTTTCATCTCTGTTTTGGTTTTCTTTTACCCACAATGCTTTGTTGCTATATTTATGAGTGAAGATGATTACTATGACCACATTAGGCTGTAGTGTCACCCATACAAGACAGCAAAGAGGGCGTATTCATGCCATTGAAGGTGAGCCTACATTTCAACTGTGGTCAGTTGTATACACACACACACACACACACACACACACACACACACACACACACACACACACACACACACACACAAATAAACACAGACACGCAGACACACTCGTACTCACACTTCACTCTCTCATTCCCTGACCGCTGATACTTAGCTTTGACAGTGTGTGTAGGTGTGTGTCAGAGCAAAGGACAACACCATCAGTCTTCTACACGCTCCCAGCAACCAACCACCCGCAAGCTCACACACATACACACACAGACACACACGCTCTCACAAACCATATTTTTTCTAATTTCCAACCCGAAGGCCAAGACCATAACAAACACAACAAAACCCCAGGTGCTTCTCCCACAAGGTCAAAGTGTTTGGTTCTGTGTGTTTATGTGCCTCAAAGTCCTTTGTCTCCGAGCTGTAAATGTGCCATCATTTTTGTATTTATTTATATAACCTTGGCGTACGCATCTGTCTGTTTCCTCCAGGAGCACAGCATCCCAGTGGACATGGGCTACGCTGTGGCCCCCCACCACTCAGGGGTCTACCCGGTGCACCTGCAGCTCTACGAGGCGTGGAGGCGCGTGTGGACCATTCGGGTGACCAGCACTGAAGAGTACCCCCACCTCAAACCTGCCCGCTACCGCAAGGGCTTCATTCACAACAACATAATGGTGAGCATGAGCTGGACCCCTCTTAATCAGATTATTCAATTCATTTCTAAAAGAAAGGGCAGCGCTTCACCTTAAACCCTCATTTCCAAACGCGCTCGTCCTCACAATCAGGAGCTGCACTCTGATCAGCTGAAAATGTTTCTGCACTTTCATAAAAAAATGAGCGTCCTGTTGGTAATAGCTCATCTTTTTGTGAAGCTCAATGCTCAAAAGACGGCCCACAGCTCCTTTTTAATTCTTTAATCACAAATACCTGAGTGACTGTAAAAGACATGTCCGTTTTTTGCTGCTATTTTGTTATTTACAAGGCTGAAAATAAATATTTCTGTATGTTAGGCAAGGACAGCAATGAGATTTTCAAATGATAAAATATTAATGAAATTATTTCAGTTTATTTATTTAGGATTTTTTTATTTTCAAAAGTTAGAGATTCTTAGGTTCACAACCAAAAATTGTAGGCAAACAAAAGTATTGTTTTAGATTTGGCGTTGTACACAAATTAAAGAAAAATATTTATTTTTCACAAGTTTTCTGGACGTTTGGCCTTATCCACGAATAAGATTTGGACCCTGAAGAGTGGCGGAAGGTGCTCCTCTGGTAGACAGCCCGTGATATTTGTGTCTCATTCTGTTTGTACTGCAAATGCTTTCAGATACTTTGTCTTTTTTAAAGGTAGGGGAGAATAAACGGGAGATATATCCCTCTTTCAGTTGTTGGTTGTACACAGCTGACTGACAGCTCACAGCAACGAAGGGAGGGGCTGGGAGTTCTGCTCTGTGCTTTATGAGTAGAATATAAACCTCGCACTGTCTGTCAAGACATTTAAAGGAATTTAAACCACAGAAAATGTAYGATGGATATGGTTTTGTCAAATTTAAGTATGGTGGTATATAAATTGGAAACCATYCCATGCCTACGGTTATTAAAATCRCAAGCCTTTAATTAAACTATAAGTGCATTAGGCAGTATTCTCGTCCTCCCCAGGTTGAAAAACTATTTGCAAAGTAAAATGAAAATAATGAATAATACATTTCTAAGCTAAATCAAACTAAGCCCTGTTTGGATAGCCTGCACTGCTGCTAAGATCTTTGAAAAAGTGTTTAACTGCTGTCTCTGTTCAAATAAGCGTTTGTCTAATACTAAATTGTGTGCTGATTGTTTCTTGTGGCTCTTAACAGAAAATCAATGATGCTGTGCGTGGTGTGTAACCTCTAAGTGTTTGCCTATGCTTATGGGTGTGGGATATTTGACCTTCCCTCACCAAAGTGTGTTTACTYGATTCAATATTTATTGGCTTCTCTGTGCTGCTACAGGGAAAAACTTTTTTTCTGAGTTTGTGCCTTTGAATACTGCAGGGTGTGTGTGTGTCATGTTCTGAAAATGGAGCTGCAGGAGCATTTTAATGCTTTTATGCTTCAGTGTGTAATCATCAATCACTGGTCGAGACAGCATTAGAATGAAACTTTTGTCAGCYGTTTTACGTAAGTAAGTTTCGTCACCAGTCTGCCTGTCTGTCCTCCTCCTCCTTTTTATTCACCTGTCAGTCACGTTCTTATTGAGTGTACGGGACTGGTTTTCCTTTTTCCTTTTTTTTGTCATTGACAAAAGAACCAATCACATCTGACAGCTAAATTATCAGTGCATGTGTTTTTCTGCCCTATTTGGTTCTCGAGCAAACAATGTAAAGCGACAGCTGTATCAATTTTCCAATCACTCCTGCCTTTGATTTTTTTCTTTTTTTGATGTCTTGTCGTAAAAGACAAGCCGTTTAATTTTTACGTCTTTTCAGCGACGACGAGCTCCTTTTCTGGCAGGCTGTAATATGTTATTGTACGTTAATAATCAGAAGGTATTGAGAAGCATGACCGAGTTCATCACTGAATCGTGGAGCAAGGATAAATGTTCAATAATTTATGACATGATGCAGTAAAAAAAATAAACAGAAACAAAACAGGGAATAAAAGATCAGTATGACGAAGATACAGTACCGTATATATATATATA
>NW_013952447.1:605643-611876 GCF_001266775.1 Austrofundulus limnaeus
ACCTGATGCGTCAAAATTGGACGCAAAGGGACCTTTGAAAAACGTCAATATGTGACGACTCGGGAGTGAGAATGTGTTGCTCCAACATGTAAGGCTGGATGGACAAGTCTTCCCTTGTTGACATCCTTTAATTAATTTATAAATAAAAAGTTTCTGCATTACCATGTATTTGTAAATCCCTCTATCAAAGTACAATGAACTGCTCTGTTGGCTGGAAGTGGGCGGGGTCTGAACCGCTTCATTTGGATTTAAAGAGACAGCCTCAAAAGGAGTCACATCTCAGAAAAGGGGTGAAAGAGGGGCTTGTGGAGCTACAATAAGGAGGAATTCAGACCAAAGCATTGCAGTTCCACTTTATATAGACGCCAACTGAATGATTTAAATGTGAAAAAGACGGATTTAAAAGCATGTCTCTTTTAATGATAGCTCTTTTTTTAGCTTTCTGAATGTGACTATGTTTAATGCTGAAAAGTACCTCCCAACACTGAGGAGAAACCATRTTAAGCAGTTTTCTGTGAGAGGAGAGAAATACAGAGTTGCAGAGTTTTATAGAGGAAACAGGTCATCTACYAGACTATATCAGTATAAACTGTGTTGTCAGGGAAAAAAATACAAAAATAAATTTGAAAGTCGATATACTGCCGAGCTCTGCTTATCATTCACCCAATCCCCTGACCTCTTGGAAGGTAACTTTTAAGACTTTAGCCACATCCGCCCCATTTTCCTCACCTTTCTCATTTTTCACATCCAATTCTTCTCGCCATTCCTGTCTATTAATCTCTTTCTCCTCCGCTGTGCGCTCCATCTTTGTTTGCTCAGAGGAGGACAGGAAGTTGTCTTAAGGCGGCAAAATTGGTGTTTGTGTGTCTCTGTCAGCAGATTGAGAGCCACCCACTGGACCTACAGTATCAGAACAAATCAGACTGAGATATGGGGCTGCGGTGTGTGTGCATGCGCGCGTGTGTGTGTGTGTCTGTGTGTGAGTGTGTATTCCTTTTTTTAAAATGTACTATATCAGTTTGAGCTATAGCTCTGTGGATAATTGGTTTGGTGAAATAGTGCTGAGTGTCTGTAGCTRTGGTGGCCTTCTCACACACGTGTATGTGTGTGTGTGCGCGTGTGAAAATGAGTCTGCAGTGTTTTATAGATAAACCCATATCAGCGCTTCCAGTCTTYCCTCTATTTCACACAGAGAAGTGCTCCACAAGGAGTTTGCTATAAAGCTGTTCCTCTCTTTCCCCCCTCTCCTGTTCTTTTATTAATTATCAAATAAAAGAAAAAAAAAACATTTATTACATCATCTGGAAACTGTTTGCGTCCAGCCTTATCTCGCCTTTTTGTAGGTAAATTTACTTCCACATAAAGACTGCGATTCTTCTTCCGTCTACAATTGTTTGCCAGTTCCTACTTTTACTGATGTAAACTAATTATGTCGGAGCGTTAAAGCAAAAGAGCAAATTAATTTCCGTTTAATGAGTTGAGAGATCAGTTAGACCCCGTTTTCCTCAACTCAAGGGCGCAGTAGGCAGCACGAGGCATGCTAGTGTGTTTGGGTGTTTTGTTGCCAAGGCGGAGCTCTGCATGCAATTTCTCAAGATAGGATTAAACACAATCTGTGAACTCYTCCTTCTGCTTTGGGAAAGCGCACAGCACAGGATCCAGGTGAGGTCAGAAAGGGCAGCAGTACAGTTTGAAGATCTGTCTAATCACAAGTTTCATTAATGCACCWATAGATTGAATTTCATGTGTGTAACTTGATAAACAGTGGTGGGTACAGTTCCCCTAAAGCACTAAAGCTCTAATAGGGGAACTAATTTCTTTATTAGTGCTTTAGGGCTTTTGCTATTTTTAAAATTCATTAATGGATTAGCTCATGCTAAAATTATAGATTAAATTTAGAAGCACTAACTGAGGTCTTTATATGCTATTGATCAACATTATTGCTCACAATTGAGGGTGAAAGCTGTCATACATTTTGCTCATATGCGTGTCAGTTATCTACAAGGTCACATGTATCAAACGCAAGGCCCGCAGGCCAAAAGTGGCCTGTGGGTGACTCCCATTTGGCCCGCCAAGGCACTAAAGGACAACATTCAGCACACAGTAAATATTGTCTCGTTGACTCTGAAGAATGCTCCATGTCTTAGCTGGATTATTTTAGTGCTTTAGAATTAACTTTTGCTATTTTTTTCAGTGAGTTAGTGCTTTAGAATTAACTTTTGCTATTTTTTTTCAGTGAGTTAGTGCTTTAGAATTAGGGGACCTAAATATTTGAGTTAGTGCTTTAGGGCTAATGCAACTAATAAATGGATTTGTGCTGCCCACCACTGGCTCAAACCTTCTAGAGCTACACATGTGGGTGTTTGTCACTGTTACACAATTTGCTTTTTGACAGTATACAGTATCGGCTTAAGAGTTACTAGTGAACCAACTCCTAAGTTTTTCTGTATGTGAGAGGAAAGGTGTGATTGCATCAAAGACAACTGTTACAACTGATTCTCCCATAGAGGGAACCCAATTCAAGTTGGTCTGCTGCAGCCAATTAGCATTAGGCAACACAAAAAGGACAATTATTTCAGTTTTACAGATCTTGAGCTAATTTTTGGTGTGGTAGTAGCTGAGAGTTATTCTCAATACTTATTTTGAGCTCAAACACAGTTCCTAAATATTACAGGAGATATTAGCATTAACAAGATTTAATTAAAGCTGTTAAAATAGACAATTTTCATCACAAAATCATTTTTTGTTTAAAACTCCAGCATGAACTGCGGTGAGAAATATGCATTACTTTGAGGAATCTTTCATTTTAACGTAAGATTAATCTGTCAAATATCGTTTTGGAAATGTATTTTAGCAAATAGAAACATTACAAATGTTTAACCTGCTTAAAAACCAACTTTAAACTGAAACACATGATGCACTGCATGACTGAAGACGTTTGCCAGAACTGAAAATTGGATAAAAGGAAAAATCTGAGCTACAATGGTACAGTTTGGAGCTTTACAATTCTCAAAAACTTTTATATTTCATAAGGCCAGGAGCTCATGAGTAGAGTGGCTGCAGCTGTGAYGGATGAAACAGAGAACAGGTGAAACTGGCAGGTTGACTGTTGAAAATTATTGACAGGCAAAAAGGCTGATAGCACAGAGGAGGACACAGGTAGGAAAAGACAACATAACACAACAAACTAAGCATCGACCAGAAAAATCAACACAAAAATACATCCTGACACTCCCACACTTTTATCTCTGACAAGTCGATAAAATCAATTCAAAATGCAAGTGCAATAAGACAGAGACTTTTGGTGGTTTTCAAATTGTGATCAAACTGAAAAATTGGCTCCTGCTTTGTGGGGGCAGAGGGAATTTGTGGCTGAGATGTCAAAGGGTAGCAGACTAGAGGCATGTAGCCAACCAGCCATCATCGACTCCATGATAAATATTGGTAATTATAGTGTTGCACTGCAAAATATGAGAAAATTAGTGTGTCACCACAGGTTGACATGTTTTCATTTCTGTTTTTCCAAGCGCCGAATGCAAAATGTCGCCTTTGTCATTGTTGGCAAAAGCCAGATGTTAGTGGRTGTTGGAGGTTTTCTTGTCCAAAATGATCAGAGTTTTCTGAACCCTTTTTTTTCCAGACATGTTGGCTGGTCATTAGAAGGACTAAAAACAGGTAGAACTAATAAACTTTCATTAGTTACTTCTTCTGTTTAAGTGGCAGCAAGTCTGCTTGTTTAATCCCCCAGATCCCAAAACTAGAACACCTAAATGGATCAAAGCCACAGTTAATTACAATATTACCATATGCCGCATCACACAGCACATCAGATTATCTTGACCTGCTCTGCTGTCTGTTGGCATTATAAAGTTATTATTCAGATAAGCTTGACTTTATAGTTCATCTCATCCTTTCACCCTGACATCTGTTATCTGATGCTTTTGTTGTAACTTCAGGCCATCTTTGTACTTTATTTATCCTTTGTACTTACTGTGATCATCCCTTTCAAATTATCACAAAACCAGCTGTTTCAGTTTGCCTTTTTATCTCATAATATTGCATCATGTTCATTTCCTTGTGACACTTAAGGAAATGTGAGGAGGTGGGGAGCTCTACACATCAAAGTCGACACATGTAAAACAAAAACAGTGTACAGTATGCATAAAGCCTCTAGTGGCTCACTTTTATTTGTTGGCAAAAGTGAATTGTTGTCTTGTCAATTATGTTACCAGTACTTTTCTTGTTTACTGAAACAAACACCAGTTTAATTTGAAGATCTAAAATACACTAACAGCTCTTTTCCCTGCATGTATTTGTCCAGGTGCTGCCTCGCCAGACATGTGGCTTGTTTACTCACACCATCTACTACAAGGAATACCCCGGAGGACCTAAAGAACTGGACAAAAGCATCCGTGGGGGAGAGTTGTTTCTCACAGTGCTACTCAACCCAGTGAGTCAGAGAAAGGACACACACAGTCAGAGATATGCTCACACATGATGAACAAATTGAGGAGCAGGGAGGCTTTGCTTGAGCTCTTTTGATTTTCGCTCTTAAAGAGGCATTATGACGGTTTGGTGCCCTCACGTTAAAGCTATCACCTTTTAGTCCTAATCTTTTATCCCCCTCTCTGTGTTTTTGCGGTGTTTGTCGATCTTTTCTTGTCAGGGGCAGCTTCTCACGCAGTTGCTGTGTTCGTCTCTCCACTTTAAATTAGGTCTCGCCACAGGGGGGTTGCTGTCACATACATACACACACACACACATTTTCCACCTCTCACTTACTCCTGCTGTGGATGTCAGCTCAACTCGACTCTCCTTTGAATTAAGGAACAGAATTAGGTTCAGGGTGGGAGTTAAAATGCTTATCTCGCATTGCTTACGCAGTTCGGCATACTTGAAGATTTTCAAAGGAAATGTCCCCGAATATTGTGTGTCACCCTGTTTCCTTCTTTCTGACTGCCTCCAACCTTGCACGTGCACGAACACACAAAGATGCTCATAGACCGGCAGTAAGCCACATTGAAGTGTCAGGTAAGGGAGTGCTGAACCAGAGGAGCTGTCAGAACTCAGCGAACATCACAGAGTCAAGTACGGCTTCTTACAATACCCCAGTCTGCTTCTTTCTTTTGTCTGTCCCTCCCCCCCACTTTGTCTCTGCGTGCCCTTCTTTTGTTTTGAGTTATATTTCTGTTCCATTTTTATTTCCTCTTTGTTATAGTCTAATTTTTTTGTGTCTCTCTGCGTCTCATTAGTTTTGTTGTTGGGAAAATAAAATACAAAGGGTTTTTTCAATCGACACTTGAAATGAGAATTGAGTTTATGCGTAGTTCTACATAATTTAAAACATAAATAACACCTTCACAGAGAAAAGATATCTAGTTCACATTAGATGTTTTTTTTGTCTCCCTCAACAAAAATATTTTAATTCTAGATAAGGACCTAGGAGGTTTGTGAGAGGAAAGTAAATTAACAATGTAATGTAAAGGGTTAGGATATGATGAAAGAAGAGCAATATATATCTTTTCATACTTTTTCCCCAAGTATGTTTTACTGAAAGTCTAGAATTAGGAACTCTTTAAACCAACCTGTGTAAATTTGTTTTTAATTTTAGCTTTTCTAAAACCATTTAATACTGTGTTATGTTTTAATTAAATATCTACAGTTATTTACTGTATCAGTATTTACAGTGGTCTTGATTCTCTTCATAGTTGTATTGCTTGCCTTTGGAATGGAAAATCAGAAGTGTGAATCCCACTCAAAGAAACCTTGATAATGGTTGAAAAAATGATGCCATACTGGTTTGCATGTCACCTCTGTTGAGAAGGAGAGGTGCCTCAAGTTGACATAGGGCACATATGCACTGTCATATCAATTTCCCACAACCAGAATAACATGTTCAGAATAGCATGCTCGCCGTTTGGATTATTAATCGGCGTAAACCTCCACTCTCATTTGGATTACAAATTCTTTTCACTGAATCAGATTGCTGTATAGTATATTCCAATTGATGTGTTTCCGTGGCACATTTTTATTCCGATTGGCCAATTATTCTGATTACTGATGTCCATGTAAACATCGCTGGCAACTGGAGCAGTTCCTGTTGCTGAAATTTTTAGCCTTTAAAGATCGATTCACGACTGCCACTAGTGGTAAAATACTGATCTCTAAATGATACAAAATACAGGAGTATATAGGAGAGGAGAGGAGAGGAGAGGAGAGGAGAGGAGAGGAGA
>NW_013952447.1:612707-621835 GCF_001266775.1 Austrofundulus limnaeus
GGATAGGATAGGATAGGATAGGATAGGATAGGATAGGATAGGATAGGATAGGATAGGATAAGGTAAGGCAGGGTAGGAGAGGTAAATGCTTCATTTACTACCTTTTGTGATGTTGTACATTGGCATAACTGTGCCTGTTTATGTCTGCTCTAGAGACAAAGGACCAATAAATATTTATTTCATTACTGATGTCATCTAAGATGAAAAACCTTGAGGGAAGTATTTGCACCACATGTTTGCCCTATATCTGTCTTAGACTGTTAGTTTCTTTCTTACCTCTTATTTATTGTCCTCCCCCATTAGTGTCATCAGAAAAGAAACTCTCCTCTTGTGCCATTAATAAAAAGGACCTAATAAACATAACAGTAATTTGTACTCTAAACGAAAACCGTCCGTTATGATCTATGTACATGCATACAAGAAATGCACACAAACAAACATGCTGGTGATTCATGTTAGTGTCTCACTGCTATGTTTCAATTTGCAGACACAAAAGCTTAATTAGTGTGTGCACTTTGTGTCTAACAAAGTGCTGTGTAACTCACTGCTTAGGTCCCCGGAGGCTTTCCTTTTGTTTGATGAGCTGCACATCGGTAACATTGCCACTTCCTGTTGAATGACTCTAAATCACATTTGGCATTTTGTGGCAGTTTGCCACAGACAACAGAATAGATGCTTACCCATGTGTGAGTGCATGAGTCCACGTAGGTTTTATTTTTTTTTCTTTGCATCCTGATCTCTGAATTCAGCTATTGCGCACACGACACAGTACACTCGACGATTGATTGGACTCTGCAAACAGCCAATAGGGCACAAGCCATTCTCCGATAAATGGCCAGAGAGATGGTGAGGAAGAACAGGAGAGCAGGAGGAGGTAGTGGTGGTGGGGTGGTGGGGTGGAAGAGGCAGGGAGAGCGGGGTGAGAAGGTGGCAGACAGATTGAGATTTAATTTTCAGGTCACGGCATCTTGTGTCACTTGAGAATCCAGACACATAGAGAGGAAATGATGCACATATAGGCCCTCACACACACCCTGCACACAAACACACAATTGTTGTATGCCCAAAGCATCCAAATATTTTCATGTGTGTGTGTGTTTTGCATAAATGTCTGTGTCCTGCTGGCATAAGCAGAGATTTAGACGTATACCAGCCCTGACATTTAGCGTTTAGCTCTACCACTAAGCTTATTAGCAGAAGACCAAATATCAGCACGATCTCCTCCTCTCTCGTCTGATTTACCCACTTCTCACCCTCAACATGCCTCACCGATTCTTCTGTTGTCACAGCTTTGGATTACCAGCTATTTCTCTTCATTTCCTCAATCCCTTCATCTTCACAGCAATTCTCAACCTCTGCATGTTGACTTTGCTCACACACGTGAATCTTTCCACACCTCTTTTTGTCTCATTTCCACTCCTTCTCTCCCAATCTCTGGAGTCCTGCTGATTGCAACCCAAGGCTTTGGCAGCTCATCAACACATACAAGCTCTCTCAAAAACACACACAATAAACTAGAATTCAACCTGGGAAGATATTGCAAAGTGAAAGTAAAGCAATGAAATATGGCGGAATGGAAAGGACCAGTTGTTGCTGACGGCAAAAGACCGAACAGATTTAATTGAAATATTTTGCTGTGCTTACACCTGGCTTTCAATTATCCACTGATGAGACAAGAGACAATGAGATGAACTCTGAAAAGCAAATAGAGGAAGGCACTGCAGTTGTAAAAAAGGAGAAAAAGAAAAAGTTAAAGCAATGACAGAAAAGGAGACACGATGTGGGTGAGGAGGGTAGTAATAGTCTTTTTAGTAGCAATAACAATTCAATCAAGGAGAAATGTATGCGGAACTAAGTGGTCTGTAATGGGGAACAGGCTTCTGCTGCTGAAAAGAACACAGAGTGAGGGCTTCAGACAAGAGCCAATAGGACACACAAGGGTGCAAACGTCCCTGAGCATGACAGCATGAAGAACAGTTGTGAGGAAGAAACAGTTGGGCAGTATCAATGCTGGGAACGRACAGATTCCAGAAGGGACTGAAATCTGGTATAATCGACCAAAAGACAGAGGGAAAGTCTTTTTCAGATCAAACACTTTAGCAGACTCTTCCTATTCAGACCTGACCCTAACATCTATCCTGAGTGATCTAGTTGTATTTGAGTGTTGTTAGCTGTAAACACTCAGGAAAAAATACCTACGTACACTTTTATCCATTTGGGAGTCTGGATCAGTGTTGCCAACTTAGTGACTTTTTAACTAAGTTTTCAGACCCTTTTAATGACTTTTTTTTTTTTTCAAAAAACTGACTAGCGACAAATCTTCCAACTTTCTCCTGTGTTTTTGTAGACTTTGGTGACAGTAGCTGCGTTTCCATTGACCATGAAAATGTGCAAATTAGAATTTTGAAAATAAATTTACTCAATGGAAGCACGTCAGTTTCAAAAAAAATTATGTTTTTCGACAAAATGTTTTTGCGCTAGGATGAGGTGGTTTTTCGGCCGTATCAAAATTGTTGTTTTGTGCAAACCTACAATGGAAACACTTTTTTGGCATCACAGGAGTCACGTGATCAAGAACAGGCTGTTTCTACTGGCGAAAAGACAAAGAAGAAGAAGATAACAGGAAGTAGAAGTAGTAGTAATATCACACAAGTAGTAAAAGAAAGCAGTAAACTCACCGACTACAATTTCCCAAAAATGCCGCATACGAAGCCGCTCCCAAGTAGGGGCTTGTCGCTGGAAAGCCTCGATAAAAGACGCTGACGTCTCCTCTGATGATGAGCGCTAGTGTCGYGGTAGCAATATGYTATKTGTTTACATCCATTGCCGCCATGTTTGTAATGACKTATCGCGAGAACAAACGTATTCACGCGTGACTTTTATAGCATTTCTTACTTAATGGAAACACCACAGTTGCAAAACTGTGTTTTCGACATTAACAGAATATCGACAAAGTTTTGAGCACATTTGCAATGAAAACACAGCTAGTGCTTTCCTCAGAGAGCAGTGAGTGGTGCTGTGARCCCCTCCCCCTTTTCAAAGCACTGACAAATGGTCCGACTTGCTGTAGCATTWTACAGTAACCCCAGAGAAAGKCSTTTTTACTGTAATAGTTTTTTCTCTGATATTGTCACTCTAAAATAAATCCCTGGACCCGGCTGCATTTGACTCACAGCCTCAGTCACTTTGTCACCTCATCTACTGTGTGTGCCTCTGTGACATCTAACAGTCTTCTGATATTCTCACAAAACTGATCTATGTAATGCGGATCTAAGYTTGTAAAATCATTTAATTTAGTTTGTTTGCCATTCTAAACATATTTACTGTTTTTACTCAATTATTTTTTTCCTTAACATAGATATACATCTCTCCTAGAGCCTAGATCACAGTTTTTGACAAATGTCCAAACATTTAAATTTGGTGATGATGTAATTTATCAAGTTTTAGCAGCATTTAGGATATTCAATAGCAAATTTTCTTGATCGCATATCTTTTTGTGTCACGCTGAAGGACAACCTAACTGACTGGCAAGAGTTCACGTAAGCAGCCAAGCTGTCACCTGGATGTCTTCTAGCTATAAACAGCATTGTTAAAATCAGACTCAGTTGTTTCAAATTTTATGCAGTTAAACAGATGTCGTTGGGAATATTAAACCAAATACATGTTGTAATTCTCACTAATTAAAAAAAAAACATATTGTTGGGATCATATTGATCAGTGGATTACCAGAGTTCTGCATGGGTGAGTTTTATCCATAGTGTAAGTTTGTCCTAAATGGTTTTTGGAGCTGATTGAACCTGCTCCAATTTTCTTGTCATAAAAACAGCTCTGTGTTGATAATCTCTTCAGAGCTTTCCAGCAGGATATCTCAGATGCACCTACTTAAACACAAGACTTGCTCACAGGGAAGTTGTGAATAAAAAGCAGGTGACAGCTTGCCAGTGAGATTTACTGCTGTGGAGTTTCACGGGTTAAAGTCTTCAGTGTCTTTGCGCCGACACTGAGCTCTGTGAAGTCACAAATCATTTTATGCTTCTTTAGTTCTCTCAGTTCACGTCTAGTTACATAATTAAGCTCATTAAGAGTCRTGTAAATAACACCACAGAAGTGTTACTGAAGGGACTGAACCACGTTAATGTCAGGAAAATAAAACAGCTCAGGTGCATTTACTTGTGTTTATTTACAGAAACGTCGGCAGACCCGTTGATGTCCTGTTTGTTGCTCAGCTGACAGCTGACTATGTGACGTGGCTGTGTGTTTATTTGTGGATAACTGGAATCTGATCCGTCAAGGTGGATTTTCCTGCCAAGTGTGAACACTCCTACAAGCTGTCCACTTGTGACCAAATCAGGCAGGTCTGAAGAGCCCAAAAGGGTCATAGGTCCTGGAATCTTCCTGAAATTGAAGTTTGTTAGGGGAATTTTTTTCCTGTTTTTATGTACATTTTTAAAAAGATTACTGAGGGGGTTTAAATAAGTCCCTTACATCCCAGACATCAGTGTAAATCTCTGAAATGTTTCTTTATTAAAGCTAGCATTATGAGCTGTTTTTATTTAATAAATCCAACTTTTCACCCAATGAATGAACAGGTTTTCTGAAACAGCTCTTGCCAGTGATGCATTCATGTGTTAGACTAATCAATGTACACTTACACCATCTGGACCCATCAACATACAGTTATGTCACTGATGATTCTTCTCATGCTGGGCGAGTTGGCTGACAGCTCTCCAAACAAAACAAAACAAAAAAAAACCTTTGTTATTCTAGCGGATTGTTTTGGGTACTTTTAGAAAATCAAATAATCTGATTTAGCACAGAATTATCAAATAACCTCTTGTTTTTCCACTTCATTAAAAGCCATTCTACAAGGTTTTTCTAGGTTTTAGAAGTTAGATGTAAACAGAAAKAAATCTGTGTTCTTCTATTTTTGCACAGTTGATTAAAACATCTAGATTTAAGTTAGCTTTATTTGTCAGTTTAATCACATTCGGACTTTGAATGTAAATCCACATTTAGCCAGTAAATTGCATTTGGATAGTGTTAAGTACAGGTGTGGATGGCCTCAATGGACACTGGAAACATTTTCAGTCAGTCCGGTTTTTAAAGGTAGACTGGAAACCTTTTATCTGCATACATGGGCTAAGAACACAGTCTGTCCTGAACCAAGCAGCACCTCCTATTTAACTGATGTGTCCTCTTACAGTCAGCAGAGTTATGCATTGCCTGGACATCCTGAAGGAAAAACAAAATGCTTCTCTTAAATCATGCCTAAGCTTATGAAGAGATAACCACAAAAATGTAATCCAAATAGGGGTGGGTGTACTGATCTACGTATGTCGATAATATCAACACTAAGATGAGTATCATATCAGATCGATACTAGCAGGATAAGATTGATTCTTCAGCTTACATTTTATTTGCACTACTGACTTTTTTTCATAAATAAAGTGAAAAATAAAGTCAGTATTGCATTTTTTGGAGTTTATATTTATGTTACCGTRGCTGCATTTCTATTGACCATGAAAATGCGCAAATTAGAATTTCGAAAATAAATTTGCTCAATGGAAACACATTAACTTCGAAAAAAAAAATCTTCCTTTTTTCGACAAAATGTTTTTGCGCTAGGATGAGATGTTTTTTTGGCCATTTCAAAATTGGTGTTTTTCGCAAAACTGCAATGGAAACACTTTTTTCGCATCATGGGAGTCACATGATCAACAACCGTCTGTTTCTACTGGCGAAAAAGATGACAACGAAGAAGATAACCTGAAGTAGAAGTAGTGAAATAAACAAAGTTGTAAAAGAAAGTATTAAACTCACCGACTACAATTTCCCAAAAATGCTGCATACGTAACCGCTCCCAAATATAAGGGGCTTGTCACTCAAAAGCCTCGATAAGACGCCAACGTGTCCTCTGATGATGAGTGCTAGTGTCGTGGTAGCAATATGCTATGTGTTTACATCCATTGCCGCCATGTTTGTAATGACTTATCGCGAGAACAAACGTATTCAYGCAACTTTAATAACATTTCTCWCTTAATGGAAACACCACAATTGCGAAACTGTGTTTTTCAACATTAACAGAATATGGAATATTTGGAAACGCAGCTATTGTTGCATCTTCCTTCTCATTTTGCACTAGTGCCTTTTATCTTAATTGTGTGTAGTAGAATGTAATGTCATGTGAAGTGAATGTAATGGTAACTAGCCCAAACGTATTTATCAAGTCCCTATGTGTTCTAAAGTGCTTCACACTACAGTCATTCATCATTCACTCATTCACACACTGAAGCTACACATTGTAGCCACATCTGCCCAGGGGCACACTGACAGAAGTGGGGCGGCCATGCACCGGTGCCACCGTGCCCTCTGACCACCACCAGCAGCCAAGGCGGCTGAAGGATGAATGAGACAATGAATGAGACAACTGGAATGGGAGATTAAACCGGCAACCCACCAGCTACAACTGGACAACTCCCCTAACCTCTCTGACACAGCTGTCCTGGTATTGGTATTGAAATCAGAATCAACAATACTAGCCATGTATTTACTTGTACTTACTCGGATGGATACCAAAATGCCTAGTATTGCCCACCCCTAGATACAAATAGTTCTGAACTGTGTTAATGTCAAATCAATAATATAGTTCAAATGTCTAAATGCATCCTAATTTTTACCAAAGCATCAGCAGACCTGTTGCCATGCTGATCTGACAGTCCTCTGTGTTGTGAGAAACACATTTACTGCCAGGTGTGATCACTCTCAATCAAAGCTTACTAATTGCAGAAGAACCACCCGAGACAGGTTTTTAATGCCAGGTCTGGACTGGGCCTCAGATATTAGTTTTTAGTTTAAAAATTAAAAAGGATGGAAGGAAATGGGGACAAAAAGAGAAACAAGTAATTACTTTAAAAATGTTTCAATCCATTCCTCTCATTTCAGAAAAGATTTGGAGCATGTCACAAACCCAAACTCATGTTCTTTTTAATCTCACAAGACACATCATTTGAGTGCATGTGTGAGTTTGTGTGAGTCTGTGTGTGCTTCCGTGCTGTTTCCGTATTTATGTACTTTGAAGAACATCGCCCCCCCATGTTGGACTGACATGTTTCATTAGGACAACTAGGTCAGCATGAGATCGGAGGGGGTGTGCTGGGTGGGGGGAATGCAAAGTGAGTTTTCGAAGCAGWCTAGAAAGTGAGCGCAAGACGTAAAACGGATGAGGACCTAGGTAGGAAATGAAGCTGCACAGCGGCATTGAGAAGAAAAGACAAGGGTCCGAGATTAAAAAGTGGAAGGCTGAGAGGTTGTATTTATTTCTTTCATTTTCCCAGCTCAGATCCAAGTATGATTTGAGTCTAATTCTGTATGAGTTGTATCTTTTATTAAAGGCACATATGGGACTCTAAGCAATCCAATATTCACGAACCGAGGCATGGCACTAGATGCAGAGAAAAGGTTTAAATGGTTCAGTTAATTGAATTCTTAGCCACAGTGAGTCCTTCCACCACAAGGGCTCAGAGTTTTTACTCTGTCAGGAGATTAACATTCTCTCAAGTGGGTTTTTTATACCTTTTTAATTTAGACTTACCTGCCAAGGTTATTCTCTCTTTTTTTGTTACATTCTTTATCTGTACATTCTTCTTTTTTTCTTTCTCTCTCATTTCCTGCAGCTCTCCAGTTACAAACACCAATCGTCTTCTGTTTTCACCTTACATTTAATTTGGCTGCCAACGCTCAAGCTTTGTAATGAATGCCGCCATGTTCAGTTTTGTCCAGATGATCTCTCTTTCTTTTGTCCCGAACGCTCAAGCACCTGCAAAAAGCACCTCACATAGACACTCTCACACACATGCGTACAAGTGCAGCCTGTTTCCCCATAGCCTGAGTCAGACATCATAGGCTATTGAGTGGTCTGAAGGCAACATAAATCACTTTTTGATCACACTGCTTGCTTTGAAGGAGAAAAAAAGCACAAAAACCTTAGAATCACTTTAAATTAYCAAGGTTAGATTTAGTGCTTTCAGATTAAAGTTTAGATTCTCATTTTGCCTCTCTTTATTACAGCGTTTTGTTGTAAATATCACTTCTTAGTCATTCACTTGAACAGATACTGTATCCACAGTGACACTCAGTTTCTGGGAGCCGTGTTTGTTTGTTAGTTTTTTTTTTTCTTGTCCATTATGGCGTAAAACTGTTGTTTTCTTGACGAAACAATTTGTTTGAGATGAAACTGTTTTTTTTTCTCACGTATTTCTAAAGTTCCTGCCTGAGTGCTCGGCGATGTCTTGACAGTGGTTCTACATTACTGCTCTTACATCGATATGATGGCAGCAAATGTGCACTGTTGGTTTGCTTTRTGAGCCCCCCCAAAAAAAGTCAGTGACATTTGCACAAACGCGCTCTGACAAGCACAAAAGCAGAAATGTTCATGAAGATATGTTTGGGCTTTTACACACTTTAATATAACTCTGGGATACATTTGTTTATCATTCTCTACTTTCTTTCTTTCATTAAAGTGGAGCTCCCAAACTATTTCCACTGGGTCCCCCTTTAGCTAATGACACACACCCCATCTCCCACCCCAACTCCCACATCTCTAACCAAACTCACAGATGTTTTATTTTCAAATTGCTTTGCAGTTTTTTTCCACATCTCAGCCTTCTTTAAACAATTGAACTGAAGTAAACTGATATAAATAACAGGTCTGAATAACATGAACTACCTCTTTGAAATAACGAAACAACACACCTTTTTATAGTATACTTATCTAAAGTGTAACAGTTTTTTTGTAACAGTATTCAACAGCTAGCAAWAAATGAAACGTAGAGTTTGTAAAATGGTTTTGAAAACATGAACGACAACCTGAGAGAAAACGAAAAAGAAAAGAAAGTTTTCTTGAGCAAAAATGACACTTTGTATCACATTGCATTGCCTTGCTGCTGAAAAGTGCTATATAAATAAATTTTTACCTTTCCTTACCTTCAATCCTCCTTATTTGAGAAAACCAAATCCGACCCTAAAAACAAAAAAAGCTACACCTCAGTCAACATTTTCATTATTGACTACTAATTTTGTGCAGAAAGAGCTGAGACGGATCCCAAACTCATATTGAGAATGCTAACAGA
>NW_013952447.1:622845-626558 GCF_001266775.1 Austrofundulus limnaeus
ACTTTCTTTCTCAGGATCCAAACTTTCTTTCTCAGGATCCAGACTTTCTTTCTCAGGATCCAAACTTTCTTTCTCAGGATCCAAACTTTCTTTCTCAGGATCCAGACTTTCTTTCTCAGGATCCAAACTTTCTTTCTCAGGATCCTGACTTTATTTCTCAGGATCCTGACTTTCTTTCTCAGGATCCTGACTTTCTTTCTCAGGATCCCGACTTTCTTTCTCAGGATCCTGACTTATTTCTCAGGATCCTGACTTTATTTCTCAGGATCCTGACTTTATTTCTCAGGATCCTGACTTTATTTCTCAGGATCCCGACTTTCTTTCTCAGGATCCTGACTTTATTTCTCAGGATCCCGACTTTCTTTCTCAGGATCCCGACTTTCTTTCTCAGGATCCCGACTTTATTTCTCAGGATCCCGACTTTCTTTCTCAGGATCCCGACTTTATTTCTCAGGATCCTGACTTTATTTCTCAGGATCCTGACTTTATTTCTCAGGATCCCGACTTATTTCTCAGGATCCCGACTTATTTCTCAGGATCCCGACTTATTTCTCAGGATCCTGACTTATTTCTCAGGATCCTGACTTATTTCTCAGGATCCTGTTTTTATTTATCTTTTCCCTATGTCCCCTTTCGGGCTCAATAAGAAAGTAAAACTGGATAAAGGATAAAATGACCACATTTGAAACAAAAAAGAGACCAAACCAGAGACAACATGAAAACATGAAACAACACTATAGTGTTTAGAGTAACAGGAAGTCTAGTTCTGATGTGTGTTTGGACCCAGCTGCTGATTTATAGAATTTGTTGGTTAGTCCTCATCCTTCATGTTGTCCCACAGCATGATGCTGCCACCACCGTGTTTATTAGCTGCTTCAGTGAAAGTCTCATTTTGATGAGACGTCCCTCTTGTCTCAGTCAAACCATCATTTATTCCTCCAGAGGACACTTGTCTCCACCGTGTGGACGACTGAAGCTTCCAGTCCAGACTCAGATGATCTGCAAACCTTTATTTTAATGGATGTTAATCCAACATAATAATTTAAACTCAAACTGAGATTTAACCATTTTGTGTGTGTGTGTGTGTGTGTGTGTGTGTGTGTGTGTGTGTGTGTGTGTGCGTGTGTGTGCAGCAGCAGCTATCTTGGCTTGTCTCTTTGATCAGCCTATAAAAGCACTGAGGCGTGGACAGATAGCCCGCACCGACACACTATCGCTCCTCCGCTTTACTCCGAGTGTCTCCTTCCTCCTCACACACATCAACCCCGCCACAAACACACCCTGACACACTGTCCCGTGTGTATCCGCATCTCTCCCATCTCCCGGTGCCTCTGAGGAGCCTTGTGCTGCCTCCTCAGCTTTATCTAGCAGCAGCTCTGAATACATCACTTCCATTTTATCTGTTTACCAAGTTTTTTTTGTGTGTACTTGAAAGTGCGTTGTGCTGAAAGTTAATGTGTAATCTCACCTAACAAAAGTGACTGATAGTGTGTATTGATACCCCATTGGATAGCTGCGTTTGTGTGCTTTTAACTAAAATCAGACCAGCAAACATGAGGACTTGGGGAGCTGAGGTTTTGGTTTTTATCACGTTTGCTTTGCAAAAACACTAAAAGCACACAAGTTACTTTTCATCCTCCCTCAAATCTGTCTGTTTTCCTCTCTTCCCCTCCAGATAAGTATATTCATGACTCACCTTTCAAACTACGGCAACGATCGACTCGGTCTGTACACGTTTGTCCACCTGGCCTCCTTCCTTCGCTCTTGGACGAACCTGAGGCTCCACACGCTCCCGCCACTCCAGCTCGCACACAAGTATTTTCAGCTGTTTCCTGAACAAAGGAACCCACTCTGGCAGGTGTGTGCTTTTGCACATGTAGGGTCTTGTGTGCCTGTTTGCTTATTCTTCTTAACGCATTTTTGCCTCAAATTTTGTTTGTAATGAATAATCATCATCTTACTTGTTGTAGGTAGATCTTTTAACAGATTGGAGAAACAGGGTTTAATATTGGATTGACAAGAACGATTAATCTGAGCGAGTCGTATGTCAGAGTGGTGTTTTTATTTAAGCATCTCTAACAGTTTTGCATTTCCCAATTTCTGCAGAAATAACATGATGATCAATGATGCACTGGTATTGCTGCAGCTAGCTGCAACTGCTGCTATTTGTACATGCAAATATCCATAGATATCTGYATACTGTATATTGACACTTGCACCKGAGCTCTCCTCTGACAGAAACCATTCAAGGGTACAACTCTGAATTTCCAGCAGCAATGATGAATAAGATTCATTAGGAAACTGCATAATTTCATTTCCAAAGTGTGAATGTGCAGGTAGGTGCCAAGGTGGGCACAAAGAGGGCTAAGGCAGATGCAATGTGGGCAGAGTTGGGTTGTAAAAACGTGCAAAGTCTAAAATGTAGTTTTGTGAACTGTGCTCRCAGAAACAGGCCACATTTAAAACATGTTCTTCTCCAACAGCCACTGTTCATTGGTGGCTTATTTGCGAACACTTATTTGTATATTTTCTTGCAATCTTGAGTCTCCATCTGGTCTGCAATAGTCTCAACCTAGTAACACTGAAGGTTTTTTATAGCATTTTCATCATCAGCTTTTAGGTTTTTGGAAATTGAGACTTTTTAAAAATAGCAGCAATCCACGTTGGCCTGGGCCTTATTTGAATTAACCGTGAGCGTGTCACTTTAAAAAAAAAAAGAAAAAAAAAAGAAAATCCACCTCAACTGTCTAAACTATCCATTTTACTTTTTTGCACAAAAGGGAAACAATTTTACTGTGAAAGTGTCTTATTGCTTGTTGACTTTTTGTATTCTTTTTTAAGAATCATCTATGATTTGTAGAGTCTTCAAAGCATTTTTTTAGGCTTGGGGCTTTATTCTTGAAACAAACCATACCCCTTTGATTTGTTGTGGTGACTCCTTAATGGTGCACAGTTCTGAGCTTACTCTTTGTCTATATGTACCCAACTCCTTTAACCTCTAATCCCTCTTTTTCCACATCTTTGCAGAACCCATGTGATGACAAACGGCACAAAGACATCTGGTCTAAAGAGAAAACCTGTGACAGGTTACCTAAATTCCTGGTTGTTGGGCCACAGAAAACAGGCAAGATAGACACATAGACACACTCAGACATGCACACACAACACAGTCTCCCTCTGTGTGCACAGGTGTCTGCATCAGAGCCTTTTCATGTAATCCCCATTGCTCCTTTACCCCTGTCAGAGGGAGACAAAGGAGGAGGCTCCTTTCTTTCTTCCACCCACATGCCATCTACTTTGGAAAGCACAGTGATCCAGCACAGAGATGCCAGTGTCTCTGTCTTTTTTGTGTGTGTGTGTGCTCTGCCTCCATCAAAGAGACTGAAATAGAGAAGCTTATTAAAAATGTGTATACATTACTGGAGTCCTGAGTATCCCCCACTTTCTCTGGTGTCATTTCTGGAATCCTAATTGCCGGCGTTTTCAGGGGGAAGAGGTGAGGAGGTGATGTATAAATCGCTAATTAACTGGGTGATGATCTCCCAAATGGAAGGAGAGGTCATTGCTCCAACATCAGTAGCCCAACAACAATTAGATTCCTAGAAAATGTCACTTTATTAGAGGGTATGTCGGAGAAAGTGTGTGTGTGTGTGTGTGTGTGTGTGTGTGTGTGTGTGTGTGTGTGTGTGTGTGTGTGTGTGTGTGTGTGTGTG
>NW_013952447.1:627270-629580 GCF_001266775.1 Austrofundulus limnaeus
AAAAAATAACAAACAGGCCTTCTTCAGTTCGCGAGGCTCTTATAGGCTGCCGTGCATTGTCTYGCAGACTTCCTGTGATGCGTTAAGCAGTTGAAAACGGCTCAGCAGCGTCTCCAAAACGACGTTTTAATCCTGTAGACGTAAGCCAACAGACATATGGCTGCTTAAATTGACCCATAAATGGGTTACTTAGCTGACAGACACAGCTGGTGCCTTCTCCAAAGTATTCTGTAAATACTTGACTCTGAAAAGTCAGTGCTGGATATTGTTTAAGCAGCATCATTAAGTTTATGTCGAGCTACTTCAAGCACAGATAAAGTTCCAGGATTTAATTTTTATTTATGTTTTGTTCGAAACTGTGTTTGACTTTGAAGCTGTGCTCAAAAGCTGCAGTCGTGCGTACTTTATARATGCACGAGGTGTGTTGAGTCCGTGTCGGTTTCGTCTCAGGTACATGGAGTTTTTCCCCGTGCCCTCCAACGTTAGCACAGACTTCATGTTTGAGAAGAGCGCCAACTACTTTCCCTCAGAGGAGACCCCGCGGCGAACTGCTGCCCTGCTGCCCAAAGCAAAGATCATCAYCCTGCTCATCAACCCGTCTGACAGAGCCTACAGCTGGTATCAGGTAAGCACTGAGCGAAAACGCACACGGAACATGGCTGCCCATGCTTTTTACTTTCCACAGCTCACTGCTTCGTCATAATCTTTGCTAACATCTGTCTTCCTCTGCGTTAAGTCCCTTGTTGCCAAACAGTTAAGAAGTCTAAATAAATGCGTACTGTCCGTCTTTATCTCTGCATCTAAGCAAGGAAAATGTCATATGATCCAGAAATTGGCTGCTAAAAGTTTATATTGTTTTTCCGTGATAAACTCCCCCACCCATAGCAAGTGCTTTGAAGCTTATTCAGTTGTTATGTGTCTGTTTTCAGCATCAAAGAGCTCACGAGGACCGTGCAGCCCTGCAGTTCACCTTCTATGATGTCATCAGTGCAGGAAGGGGAGCGCCTGCAGAACTGCGCTCCCTGCAGAGTCGCTGTCTCACCCCTGGTCTGTATGCTACACACCTAGAAAGGTGGCTGACGTACTACCCTCCTAATCAGGTAGTTACAGCACGGGAACAAATTGCTGCACATTTGCTCAACACTCGTACTCTTTCGAACGCTGTAATAAATTATGTTATTGTTTTTGAGATTTGTTGTTTATAGGAACATTTTTGTTGTTTTTTTCCCAAGTTTTGTGGCCGCCAAAAATTAAAAAATGACAACTTTGTGGTTTGGATGTGTCTCTGCAGGTGATGATCATCGATGGCCATCAGCTCAGAAGCGACCCTGCAGCAGTGATGGAGGAAGTGCAAAAGTTCCTTGGCGTCACTCCTCACTACAACTATTCTCAGACCCTCACGTAAGTGTTCATGTGACACACACACACACACACACACTTCTATAAATTTAATTTTCTATAACTTTAAGATAAAATCTGCAACAAGTCCCCGATATTCCAAATCTGTGAAAAGCCTGACCTCTACTGGTAATAGAGCAGTTCACAGGATCGTCTCACACTAACAGGGTTCTTGAAGTCTGGAATTTACATTTAGCATTTTCCAGGTCTGGATGAGTATGAATAAAGTAAGCATCTCAGTTAAAAGAAAACATGTACAGTTAGCTTTTTTTTATAAGTATAAAGTATGTGAAACTAATCTAATCAAAACAAATATTAAGGTTGCTGTTGGTTTCAAAATGCTAATACTTATTTAAGTTTTGTCCACAAGTGGGCAAATTAATTAGTTTAAAGTTTTTGTCATGAGCAAAGGGAAGGACCCACATTCAGGACAAAGGAGGCAAAGTGTGCCAGCTTAAATAAAATACTTTAAATGACTTATTTCTGAACACACAACCATGCAGCGTCTAATGTTTCGTATGAAAATGAATCGTTGCCTCCTGGCACTCACTCTCCATTTGAGACGATGCATCTGACCTGTGGAGTTTGTGCTTTGTTCGAAGGAAAACTGTTTATTTCTCAAGCACCACTCATCAGAATGCAATCAGCCTGCAAACCCTCCAGCTTCAAGACAGTGACATCCACAATTTGTGGCTCAGACTGGAACAGAGAGTGCCTCAGTCTGGAATCACAAACCCCCATGCATACAAATAATTTGTAAAGAGATGCAATTTAATGGAATAATGAGGACGCTCTGAATGCACCTGTGTGTTTGCATTAGTGGCTGGACTGAGCTACACAAAGTCCTTCGGGTTTTTATTTTATTTATTTATTTATTTATTTATTTATTTATTTATTTATTTATTTATTTAT
>NW_013952447.1:629922-640881 GCF_001266775.1 Austrofundulus limnaeus
CACTAAAATTAACTGGTACAAATAAACAGCTGGAGGAGTTTCTTTTTACACAACGTCGCAATTTTTATCTTAACTTATACCAGATTTCCATGTAAAGCAAAATTCTTGCACATTTGTACTCACAAATAAAGCAAGTGCTCTCGACCAAACCTTTTATTTCTATGTACCTACATATTAATAAAAGTTTCAACATGAGTAATTATTTACAGATGCATCAGCCTTCACTGCCTGTGACAGGTTGTCATATTATGTGCTCAGAGAGTAAAAGACTCTTTGCTCTTTGCTGCTAGGATCAAGATTTTAAATTCACAAGCATTGCTCTTACAGCCGCAAAGGGAGTATTATGCAAAACTCACACTTATTAAAAGATGTTTTCTTTACCTTTGTGTATTTTTCTTTCTCACATCCATTTCATGAATTGTGATTTTTATTACAGACACGGCACCCCGGAGACATTTATTTGTTCCGACGCTCTTCTCACTGAAAAGACGGGAGAACTGGTCGTGTGTCTTTTTTTTATTGGAAAATTGCTTTAAATTTGATCGCATAATTTTAATGTTAGCATTAAAATGTTTATTCAAAGAAATACAATTATTTTAGAACATTGGGCAAAAATCTGAAGCAGGTAAAAATAAAACCAAGCTAAAACTGTTAAATTAAAAAAAAAGGCTAAACAAATGTAAAATGTAAATAACTAGCATTGGTATTAAATAAGTTCAGTTCTAAAACAAATAAGTTGTCCAGAAGAAGCCATGCCAAGCTGAGCTAAAGCTAACAAAATACCAAACCCTTTGCAGTAATTCTGAACAAAATAAATCTAATTGTGTGACAAGAAATGGTAAACGTAATTTTTGTAGTCATTAAATATTTTTAAAATAGACAGCTTAACATACCTTAAATTGATAGGTTGTGCAAATTTAAGTCAGTCAAATATGTATCTTTATTTTTAGCACATAAACACCCAGTGACGGATAGCCTAATACCTGAGCAAAGCTTATAAAAAGCTGTTGCTGTTGTTACTCAGAAGTAGGTGTCGTGATTAGTGTAATACATTTCCTAATCTCATCCTAGCTACTGAAAAAAAAAGAGTCAATTCATTTATCAAGCATCCTTCTCACAGGAGCATACAGAGTGTGAATAAATCATCATTAATGAAAGTTGATAACAGGTGAAAAAGTATTATTTATGACAAGCAGATGTGTAAATGTATACAGAGCTTCACTTGTAGTTAAACCCTCAGAATCAGGCCGTGGCTTTACATAAAACAATCAAATAACACTAAAGAAAATACTTGAATGTATCATTTACCAAAGTGAACGAGTTGTCTGGCATTTGTGACTTAACACATCAAACACGGGATTAAGTTGCAAGGTAGTGCAGTAAAATATAAGCAGCTTTATTGCATTAATAAAACATTTGCAAATAAATGGATTTACCGGTAGTCAAAATATGATAAATAAATGCCTCTTCTATGGACCCCTCGAAGAAAAYATCTAAAATATGATCCTAAAGAATGTTTTTGAAGCACTTGTTGGAACAGTGCTTGTAACGTCACATTATGTAATAATGTAATAAAATTGAGCTTCAAAATGTAATAAAACTGCACTAAAACGGCATTATGTAATTGATGCAAAATGTAATAAAAGTCTTCAACTCATTTTGTAATACTCGCAGCTGCATTATGTGATAACATCACTTTTTTGTTACAAAATGTGGTTGTTGCTCTTTTTAGAAACTATAATGTAATAAACGATCAGAAACAAGTGATCGTTATTACAAGTGTATTGATTAGGATGCAGTGTTTGATTAGAATGAACAAAACACTGGTTTGTGATTGTTTATTACATTATTACAATATTACATTATTACATTATAATTTCTAAAAAGAGCAACCGCTGCATTTTGTAACAATCACCTCAAAATGCAATTATGCCATTACATAAAGCAGATGCAAGTATTACAAAATGCGTCGAAAACTTTTATTACATTATGCATCAGCTATTACATAATGTGGTATTAATGCAGTTTTATTACATTTTGAAGCCGGATTTAATAACATTATTATATAATGAAGTGTTTTAGTGCTAAGTGAAAAGCTCTAAATTTTCACTCTTTATTATTTAAAGGTAAAAAATTGGATTCAGATCAATTCTCCAGTGCTGTTCTTGATAAGAAAGACAAATCAAAACAAATTTCTGGAGCCTCTCATTATATCAGAATGATCCATGTATCAAAATRTACCTTAAAAAGTCAGAAAACGGAAACTGTACTTAGTTTAAATTGACAAATGACTTAATCCTCAGTTCAATAAAAAGGGTCACATTTGAGCATGAACCTTATTGGTGTACCTGTGAACACTGAGGTAACTGGCTGATTGACAGACGACAGGGAAAGCTGGCAGAGAGGCAAACAAATTGAGATTGGGGACGCACGAGAATAACATTTGGAAACAAAATGAGTCYGTGTGGCTCATTATACAACATGGAAACGGCAGCTGTTTATAGTTCTGTTGACTGTGACAGTTTAGCCACCATCCCTATTATTTGCCTGCATGAAGAGGCAGTGAAAGACAGCAAGAGAAATGAAAAGAGATGCTGCTCAGTTTCCAGCTGTCAGACAAACACTGTTAGCTGTAAAGGTTGCATTGAATATGCAGTAATACGGTCTGCTTTGTCTGAGCAAGGCAAAGTAAGTGGTCTCCTTTTAGGTGCACAATTTAAAGACAAATCRCTTCTAAAAATATATGTTGTATTAAAGCCGTAACTTTTTTTTTATTATTACTTTTTAAGAGAAAAAAGTAATATTCATGATTTATTTAATACCTAGGGAACATTACCTACCAGCTTTTTAAATGAGTGATTGTCTTATCATCCCATTTTTAAAGTGTGATTTGGTAAAAGTGTTATAATTAATTAACTAGTGGTACCATTTTAGACAATGCTTCATTTGTGCACAACATCTTGCTACTATCCTTCATCAGCAGAGGACTCAGGCTTAATTAAAAGCAAAAATAACACTATTTTCTTTTAAAGTTGGGTGTGGGTACGAAAAAAAAATGAAGCTTAATTAATTAAAATAGTTTTTCACAGTGAGGTGAACCTCTGCACATCTTTGTTTCTGAGAAATTAAGCCTTTTGAAAATGTTCTTTTTACACCCGTTCCTCATACTGACCTGATGCCAATGAACTTTATTAGTTGGAAAATGTGCCTCCAGCTGTTTCATATTTGTACCACTTACTTTTACAGTCTGTTGTTGTCCCTGTCCTGAACTTTTTGAGATCGGTCATCAAATTTAAAATCATTTTACACAAAAAAAAATGGCACAATATTTTAGCTTTATAAAATASATACAAATGCTGTGTTCCATTGTGAATAAAATATTCTGTTTTTACAAAATAACCATATTTTTTGGAAGTGTGGTTGTTTGTACGGACCTTGTCCTTCAAAATACCATTATACTATAATAGGTGTTGTACTGGAATTATTCAGATCATTACACAGCTTTATACAAATCATTATCCATTGCCTAAAACTTCCAATAAACACTTACAAATGAATATGTTTTTCTGTTTTATTAATTTTCCACACAGAGTAGCATCCTTGTTCTTGCTCCCCTCCTTTTTTTTAATTCTTTTTCTATTTTCTGCTTTCCTCATCTCACAGCTTTGACCCTCAGAAGGGCTTCTGGTGCCAGCTTCTTGAGGGAGGAAGAACGAAATGTTTGGGAAAAAGCAAAGGAAGAAAGTATCCTCCTATGGAGCCAGAGGTAAATGTGTATTGAAACTAAGACAGGTGTATGCTCAAAGGCAAATCATATAGGCTTTGGATTAAATGTCTGAAAAAGCTGCAAACACAAAGAGATTTGACTGCCAGTGACCACCCACAGTCCTCTCTATCGCTGCAGCAGATACCCCACAAGACTCAGTGCAGGGGTGGAAACTGCATCCAAATCAGGACTAGCCATAAACCTACAGCCTAATTATGAGGACTCTGTAGTCACATATACAAAGAGAAAAAAAAAAAAAACAGAAATGCAGATAAGGACTGATGGAGGAGAAGAAGAAAATCCAAACCCATGAATGTTTGTCCTACATTCTGACTCCACAGAGCAGACAGCCATCCTGCTGATGATGAATCACATTCGCTCTCACACGGAGGCAAACTCAGAGACATATCCTGTCTCCACACGTGTTCACACGCAGCTTCTGGCTGTGCCGCCGTGTCACCTGTAATTAAAATTTATTTGAGCTTCCAAGGACTGAGGCGATGGAGTGAACAGCAGGGTGGCGAGACAAGAAAAGGGGGGTGGGTRGAGGTTCTTTCTCTTTTTTTTCCCCTCTGTTTTTTTTCTTGCT
Organism: Austrofundulus limnaeus; assembly: GCF_001266775.1. Classification (NCBI taxonomy): domain Eukaryota; kingdom Metazoa; phylum Chordata; class Actinopteri; order Cyprinodontiformes; family Rivulidae; genus Austrofundulus; species Austrofundulus limnaeus. The sequence continues at coordinate 634,278 of NW_013952447.1, forward strand.
TTGACTCTTAAATGGGAACGGGATTCTTCTGATACCTCACCCTTTGATTTGGTTACGATTCAGAGGGCTGAAATGCGATTATAAAACTTTTGAACAGTGATTGATGCGTCCATAATCACATGTCAAACATCATCCTGAGCATATAATCTCTCAAATCTAAAAGAAACAAAGATTTTGCTCCATCCTGCAGCAGAAAAAAAAAAAGGTTTTCATTCAAAGAAGTGTATGGGAAAAAAATAAACAAATGGGGTCAAATGCAGAGGACAGGGGTCCATGCATCACTTGGTAGAGCTACTTCTTTTTATCCTTCTCTGGCTGAAAATGTGTACACAACTTCCATATAGTGTCATTCTTATCAACATTTTATTCTACTTTTAAAGGAGACTCATTATGATTTCTCACATTTAAATCCTTCAGTTGGGGTCTATATAAAGTGGAATGTTTCTGTCTGAATTCCTCCTTATTGTAACTCCACAAGCCCCCTTTTCAATCGTTTTGATGCTGTCTCTTTAAATGCTGTCTCACACCCCGCCCCCCTCCAGCTCCCATTGTAGTTTGATAGCAGAGATACGACAACATAGCAGCGCAGAAGCTTTTTATTTGCAAATTAATTAAAAGATGTCAACAACAAAAGACTTGTCCATGATCCAGCCTTACACGTTGAAGCCAGAGTCTGACCCAGAGCCAGAGGAAAATGAGGACGACAAAAATTTTAGTTGGTAAGTCCAGACCTTATTTAGAAGTTCGGTTGCAAATACTGTGACATAATAGTTCAGAAAACGCCATAGAGAAAGCAGAAATGGGTGAGGAATGTAACACAAACAGAATATTTAGATATCTACGCAGCACCGGGAGGCTAAATTAAACTTGTCTGCACTCCTAGAGACTCCCAGCACACAACAAAATGCATTAAATGGCTAAAAGAAGTGGCTTTTGTGTGAAATGTCCCCTTTAAATTCACATAAGCTGCAATTCTTTCATACATTGACTTCCAGAGCAGAAGCTGCTTCCACACTTCAGAATTCAGTCTCTTGCAGGACATTATTAAATATAAATAATATTTGGTTTTTGCACATTTTTTAAAATTAATTCAGAATCATTTACGTCTGCATCACAACGCATTCAAAATAGCTTATAACCCTCCACCCCTACTCCTAAAGCACTGGATCCAATCTTTCAGGAAAAGAAAAGAAACTCAGATGATACGTGTAACGTGTCAGAAAATCTCATCTTTTTTGTCATTTGTCCCTTGCACGTGTTTTATCCCTAAATTCCTCACTTGTTCATTTGTATGCTGACTGATTAACCTTTCTTTATCCTGACTCCCCTCCCCACCTGTCTGTTCTGTCATTGTTTTTCCCCTCCATCTCTCACCACCCCCATGCCGCTCTTCAGGCCCGTGCATATCTCTCAAAGTATTACAGGGAACACAACGTGGAGCTGTCAAAGCTGCTGCATCGCCTCGGACAGCCCCTTCCTTCATGGTTAAGAGAGGAGCTGCAGAAGGTCAGCATCATGATCACCTCACCCTTATACACGTCACTTAAAGGTTACATATTCTTTTTTTTTTTTTTGGCATAATTTATCTTATTTTTTGTCACTTCATTAGAAAAAGAAACCAAATATTAGTTTATTTAGTTTATTTATTTCTTCATCATCAGTGACTTTTTTAAGTGAAGAAAAAATAGAGACAGAGAGAAAAACACAGAGAGAAGTAATTAGAAAGACAGAAAGATTGAAAAAGCGATTAGAAGTTTATTAAATATACACCAACAAAACACAGGACCACACACCCAACATCTGCCCACTCACCTGAAAAATATTTGGATAAATACATGGAGGGCATATATAAAAAATACACATACCCATACATATATAAAGATATACATACATACATGCCTACATTCATAAATATTGTCTGTATATACACATAGACATATATACACACTCAGTGACCAGTCAGAACCCCCCGGATCAGAACACCTGTTTGTGAGCAGTTGTGAACATGTGTGTATATACAAGATTTCTCCAACGGAATATTTAACAGTGACTGTGGAGGACCGGAGACCCAACCCCCAAGACACGAGGCAGACATAGGGAAGACCAGAGCCCAAGGGCCCAAGAGGGATCCTGAGCGCAGAGCCCGAAGGGGCACCCGCACGAGAAGATCCGCCCACCCACCCCCCAGATCAAACCATAGAGGAGAACTGGGTGAGTTCCCCCAGCGACCACACGCACAGCCCCCGGGGCCAGCAGCGACAAACTCATGGGCCCCACCAGCACCCACCATACCAGAGCAGATCCAGGAAAGGGCACAGAGGTCCGGGCCCCCAGGGTGCACCCCCTCCAGGCGAAAGCCCGACAGTGCCAGAGGCCCCAAGCCCCAGCAGGCAATCACCAGGCCAGGCCGGCACACACCCCAGCGCCCAGCCCCAGACCCCGGGAACCCCCAGCATGCCGGCGGCCAGCCGCACACCCCACCGGGGGGACGAGTAGCAGCGGGCCCCCAGATAAACCAGCAGGAGGGGCGGCCCAGACCGCAGCCTGACAAATACCCAAAYATACACAATCGCACCATCCCACCCACATCCCCACTCAATCAAAGACATACAAGGACACCACATTCCACTCACACCCCCGATACACACTCTATACCCCCCAGGTCCAGGACATGCACCCACCCCCTATTGGAGGCAGCACACACCCGAACCCAGGAGGTAGATCCAATCATTCTGAGGTGGAGAGGAGCAGATAGCCAAGGCCCGCCCGGGCCTCACCAGGATGCCTGGCCAGCCCCCCGCCACAGAGAAGCCACACCCATGACCACCCCACCACACCGCCAACGACCAAGTGCACCCCCCCAGCCGTCCACCCCCGGAACCCGGCAGCCATCCCAGCCAGGGGACCACCCACAGGAACTAAGAGCCACACCTCAGGAGACCAAGCAGCACCAGGGAGAATGGAGAGCCAGCCCGGCCCCTGGCAACTGTCCAAGCCCCGAGCCCACCCAAAGCCCAGGACCGCACCAGGCGGCCCGCCCTTCTTCAGGACCCCCTCCCCAAATGGCAGTCGAAGAACAGGATGGGAATAAAGACGCTGACACCCACACCCCCACCCCCAGATGTACTGTTGGTGCATTACATTTTCTAATATTTAAGACAACAGGGAAAAAAAAAATGTGGTGTCTTTCAGAAAGACCAGTAAGCACCAATTTTCATTGAGGAAATTTGGGTTTTACTGGTTTTTTTTGTTTGTTTGTTAGTTTTTGTTAGTTTTAAACACTTTTAGAATGACACTCAATTCTTTCATAAAGTCGTTGGCACTTCAATTCAACTTTCTGAAAATTCCATTACGATTCTTTCAGCACTTCATGAGATAATTTGCAAACAAACAGAGTTCAGAAACAGTTTTGTATTTGTTGGTGGAAGATAAAAAAAAAACCCTTTCTGTGCCACGTCCAATAAATCATAAAAGCTTATTTTTTAAAGGCTAGTTGCCACCAGCAAGCTTTGTACCCGACAGCACAGGATTCACAATAAAACCAAATTGTTTGGCTGGAGTCGCAGTGACTTACGCCAGACACAAAGGATGTCAAACAGAGCTGGCAAGGGCTGAAAGAAATTAAAAATAAAATATTTCATTACTTTCTAATCTCTTTGAATTATTCAAAGTGTGCTAAATGCTCCTTTCTCACCTCATTTCAGAGTCTCAGTTCTTTTATTCCACTTGAAACAGAGAGCCACTTGACGTCTTTTGAACTTTTTTTCCTGCATTCATGACACTCACAATATGTTTTCTGTCAGTTTCTACAGTTGAACGTGCAATTAAAGCGCCTCAACTTCTTTGTTCCCTGTTTCTCTGTTTCCCACTCCAACCCCCGCTCTCTCTTTACCGCTTTCTGAAGGTTAGATAACCTTTCAGTCCATGAGCCAGGGCTAAAGGTCAAGATGTCAGACATCTGGAAGCAACCGAGGAGCGCCTGACCTTCAGATGCACTCTCTGTGGCCTTTTAGTGCACTCCAAGGTGAAAGGGAGGGCGGGTGGCCTCGGCCCACCCGCRAGCTGCGCTGCTGCTGAACGGAGCGGGGGGACTTGTCTTGAAATCGGGAGCTGCCGTGGACGGACGGATGGGTGGACGAACAGCTCAGAAGAAAACAGGACTAAAAAGAAGCKCCACGTTCTAAAAATGAGGAACTGAACTGCGGGAGACGACGAGGGTCCGGCATGTCTTCAGCGCCCAAAATCGTTCCGAACCGACGCTACTGCAGACCTGTGGCGTTTGATTGGTCACATYGTTTTAGTTGTTTCTTTTCTTTTAACTTGTGTTGCCAGAGCAGCGCTGGTCAGCTGTGCATGGTTCACATTAAAATTGACTTTGCACTGAGTTCTGTTAAATGTATCTCCAAGACACGATTTGTTTTACATCATTTTTTTTATTTTTATTTGTTGTCAAAGTCAGAAAGAATACAAGCAGAGGATAAGTGCGTGGACTCAGGGTGGGTGACAGGCTGTTACTTTACATGAAATGTTCTTTTTAATTTGTAAATTATTATTTTTTAATGGAAAGTAGACTCTGATAGATCTGGTAGCCTTGTTCACCCTTCAGTATGTCACTTGACACTTTTAAGGAGAAGGTTTGAACTGGAAACTGAAGCTGACGACCTGGTGGTTTGTTCTGTAACTGCAGGCTAGTTTGTTTCAGTGTTTCGTTTAAATTGATAAAAGCTCACTTAAAAAGAAATTGTGGAAAGTTTATGAACAACAATATATTTACCTGATGTAGATAGTTTTTTGAACAACTCTTAGTTTAGAGAAATAGTTTCTTTCTGATCAGATTGATGATGGCTAATGGCTAGTCTGAAGCCCATTGACGGTTGAGAACTGAAGCCACCAGACCTGGTTTTATGGGAGCTGTCATGTTTTCTGATGTGGTCAGATTTCAACTATCTGTTCAAACTGAGGTCAACCAAACAGCTATCAACAACGGGTAAAATATAAGTTGCTCGTAATTTTTTTCACTGAACTTCCCCCATGAACTATTCCTTTAAATTTATTTTTTATTTTTCTCTCCATTTTGAAAACTATAGTGGCCTGTGTGTTTAGCTTCGATTTGAATGCAAAGATCCCTACATGTCAAACACAAAAACCAAAATTAAAAATGAATATSACTGTCAGCATACAATGTATTTCTTAAGAAGCATGTCAGCAAACATTACTCACATTACGTAGGGGCCCCTTTGGTTAGAAATGAATATGGCCACTTTTATAAATGGTTAAATACTGAATGTCTTCTATCAACGCTACCAGAAACTGCATGGGATTTGTTCTTTTACATAAAGTATTTATAATATTATTAATAAATATACCTTTAATCTGGAAAAATAGGCTAACGTAATAATATAAATAAATATGAAGATAAATCTTTTTTCTTTCTTTTTTCAAGAGTAGCTTACCTATATTTAAAGAGGAATCAGGTTTACAGTTACAAACTTAGAAGTTCGACCCATATTAGTCAACAATATGATTAAACTAATAAAGCAATTATTCTGAAACAGGTTAGTCAGCATTTTATATCTACCTAAAAGTATAAATGTTTAGTGTTACATATAATTTTCTCTGGAGAAAACTTGAATTATACTTTCACTTGTAAGTGTGTATGTACACAGCCACCACCAGACATTACATCACCAATAATTAGCAACAGCCACAAAATCAAAGTAAGAAAATAATCAGTTAAGGACATTATAGGGGAGCAAGTTGCTGGCACTCATAGCATACAGGAAGTGTACAGGAAAAACATGAATTTGAGGTCTTGCAGTCAAAGGCTCCATCAAGGGCTGAGACTGTGAGAACTGGAGACCCAGACTGACAAACATTGTGGTGGTCCTCAAGCAGAAGACAGTGGTGAAAAGTGCAGTAAGTGACTACAATCAAGAAGAAGATGAAACATGAAGGACTGAAAGAGGAAATAAAGAAGCAGTGAAGAGTCACTGCTCTGTTGCTTGGTCTTTACTTGGTGCTGTGACACCCCCACCCACCCAACACATGGAAAGGTGACTCTAAAGTCTAAACGATCGCAGGAACAGCTTCAGAGATCTCTGTCCAGATAAGCAGCTAAGATGCTGCACAGAACCCTAAAGCTCCTAGGCTACAACAATCATGTCCACACAGGAAGTCAAGTGAGAAACAAGCAAAACTAAATAAATGCTGAAAACATGCACATGTAAAACTTAAATAAAGATATTTTCACTTCATGGTTCATCTTTATTTAAAACAGAATCCAAATATCGCTTWGAAGACCAATAATTAAAAGTTTGAGTCAATCGTCACAAATCAAAAGACATGCAATGACACAAGAATCGTACAGTTTGAAAATTGTTTGAGTTGTTTCTGTGGACACAAATGATTCAATAATGGCTCACCAGAAAGCTTGAAATTCTGAATTGTAGTGCACAATACAAACCACAAGAGGGCGTATTCAGACTGACAGCCTATGCAGCTTAGACATACTGTAAGTTTCACTAGCAAACACATCAAAAGGTTAGTTTTTTTTTCTTCTTCTTTTTCTCACGTACACACACACACACACACACACACACACACA
>NW_013952447.1:640891-656102 GCF_001266775.1 Austrofundulus limnaeus
ACACACACACACACACACACACACACACACACACACACACACACACACACACGTGTTCGTTTTATATCCCTGTGGGCACTGTGGATTGACTTCTATTTTTTTTTTTTGGTAACTTTATAGCCTAACCCTGATTATTTACCCTAAAATTAACCTAACGTGCATCTACCTGACCCCAAAACTAACCTAAACTCAATTCACACTTTAGTCCTAAACACACACGCTAAATTAGCCAGGGCTTTGGGCCCCATGATGCATGTTTGGAGATACAGAGAAAATAAGGCACAATGACACTTTGTTTGCGAGAACATTCATCTTTAACTTGTCAGTCGTCTCTAACAGTTTATCAATAAAAGCTCTTTGTGCTGAAATAAAACTGTTTGTCTTCCACATCTAAAGTCTAATAGTTGAGTGACAACGGTTGTTGTTCTGAGACAAGCTTGACATTTAGTCTGTGTCTGCACTTACCTGCACAGCAGCTATTCGTCACAATTGAGCTGAAAGTGTGTGAACCCAAGACATTCACTCAGGGTATTACTGCAGCAATTATTTGTGCTGCTGTTAAAATAAGATTAAGGTGTGAGGAAAGAGACTGTGAGCTGAGTGACAAACCTACCCTGTAAATATACAAGGTTGAAGACAAGTTAGAAAAACATTTTCATTACTGTAACAGTTACCATCATTTTTAAGGAGGTGAAACTTAAACCAAAAAAACACCAAGTGCCGGGTAAAATATGCATCCTTGTTTTCAACATGTTCATATTATTGGTTTTGGTTTCTTTGTTTTCCTCTCCCTTCATATTTAAATGACAGAAACTCAGAAACTTACCATTCCTGTCAACATTCCTTTGACAGGTTCCTGTCAGAAAACATACCTGAAAGGCCTCTGTCGCTGCAGCAGCTGCCATTTCCCATGGCAAAAGTGTGACTGCCATTTAGAAAACGTAGCATTTATTGGTGTGTATTTATCTAAACAGCTCCTGGCTACAATGGCTTACATATGGGACGAGTTCAGAAAAAAAACCTTGACAAAGTTTGACTTCTTACAAAATGTGATTTTATGAGTGTATGAATACAACACAACATATAAAGTAAACAACAAATTAGAAATAAGTAAAGTGTCTATGATGCCCCTCTGGATCAGAAGACACAAAAAATACCAAACAAAGACAAAGATTTGACAAAACACTTGGAAATATTGTTTTGTGCTTTGATTCAGAAACACTATTTTGTAAACATTTCTCAGCACAAAGTCAAGATCTACCAATGATTAGATTTATGGTATAAAAGCCTGAGCAATATTAAGACCTGAAACATGTTTTTTTTTTTTTTTTGCACAAATGAAATCAAATAATATTATACATTAAAAAGAGAACAGAAATGAAGTTTCACATTTCATTTCGGCAAATGTCAATATGACGACAATACACAGAAGCACCAAATATCATGCAGTTAAAGTACCAAAAATAAGGGATTTTAGTGCAAGTATGCAAATTTATGTCATGCCATTGCTTATATGAATGCATGAATGCATGCATGTGCAGTCTGCTATGTGTTTGGTCCCTTTTTCAACATACATAGTTTATATAATAAATTACGATATATAGTTAAAACAAAAGCAAGCTCAAAAATCATTCAACAGAAAAAAATGTTTTAAAAAGTTTGCAATGTTACAACAAAGAAATGTTTCAGTTATGCCATWGTTGAGTTAAATACTTTGATTGTTGTAGCATCCAAGAATATTTGAATAAGTGCTTATGGCTTAAAACAAACTAATTTTGTGTTGACAAATAAAACAAAATATAAGAATAGTAGAACTCAGCATTGTCCTTTTACTCAGGTAATCGCTTCAGCTCGTGTTCAGTTAATAATGCCGTGACATCATCTCATCAGGAGCTGCAGTGGCTCACACGTCTGACCCATCAGTTCTTTAGAGCCATTAAGTGTGATTGAGAGGCCTTATTGGGGTTTGTCACTCTTTACCGCCTTTTCTCATCGCGGCCAACAACTTTGCGTATCCAGGAGCTGAAAGCGGACACTTTGGTGTAAACACCCGGGGACTGTTGTGTCCTGCAGGCGTGACCCCAGGATGTGACCCCGTAAACGACCCAGCCCCCGCCCGGACGCTCACACACCAATGGGCCTCCGCTGTCGCCACGGCAACTGTCCACGTGCCTTTCTGATTGGAYGCTCCCGGCGCAGAGCATGCGGCTTGTGAAGGCACTGTGGTAATGCTGCTGGCAGTGGCGGCGTGGCAGAAGGGACAGGGCAGCTTGCTGCAGGGTCTTTGAGTACGAGCGTCCTGAAACGAGAAGGAGAACGTAGAGTTCAGAAGAGTTCAGGTTGTCATCTGYAAGGATCAGAAAAGGTGGGCAGTGGTTCAAAGTGAAGTGGCCTCATTTTATTTCTGCTGCCATTTGGAAGATCTGCATCCATTTGTATTTTACTGCTTTGAAGGAAAGCTTGTACAGAAACTGCTCATTTATATCAAATTGTCACTTTTCTCAAAATCTAATACCTAAAGATTACGATGATGATATGTTGAAAGTAAAGGTCCCCAAAACTCAAACAGTTGGTGAAATATTTTATCAAATAGCACCTTTAATTAAATTTTTCTAAATTAAACATCTAGTGAAGACACATAAAAAATATGTCCCAATATATTCATTTATACSACTGTAAATACATAAATATGTTGGAACATGAAGACTGAAATACTGAAATGTAAGCTTTATCATTTAGGTGCAACATTTAAATATAAAATTTAACATTTAGTAAAAAAATTTAGAAAAACATAAGAACAGTGAGCTAAACAACAATAAAAAGTTGTTGGRAAATTTTTCAACTAGGGTTTTATATGAAAATGAAAATGTGCTAGTAGCATTATTTTTAAAATTTATGTTCCACTTGGCACCCCATACTACTCACACATTATTTACTGTAGATCAGGGTTATTCAACTAAATTGCTCCGGGGGCCACAGTTGTTACTGCAGGCCAAAAGCACAGGGGCCGAACATCCAGCAATTAAATCATTATGTAAATAAAGCAAGTAGTACAAATATCTGTTACCTTTGAAATAGTTCATTTTGTTGTATTTAATGATGAATATAACATACAGAACCCTACATCAAAAACAAAAAGAACATGTTATGCCTGTTATGTAACACAAATTTTATTTTGACATCTCTGACTTGCCATTTTTTAAAACCACTTTCATAGTTTTATCTTCAGCTGCTTGTAACTGCTTGTAAATAGAAATGGTTTTTAACAGCTTCTAGCCAAGATTCTGATGTTTCTGTAGATACCAAACATGTCTATGTTTAACTAAAAGAACTCATAGTAMTTAAAGTAGAAACCCGGGGCTTTGGCTTAAGAGATGAATGAACAAAATTGGTGGGCCGAACTTTGATCACTCACGGGCCAGATGTGGCCCACGGGCTGCCAGTTGAACAGCCCTGCTGTAGATTTAAATTTTATGAAGATGATAATGGATGAACTAAGTCTGCACAGTCTTCTCCATCTACTGAGACATYTGCAACAGGTTTGAGCAGCCAAGGCGTTCCCAGGTCAGCTGARGTGTCCACATAGTTGGACATGAACACCTTCCAGGGGGCCATCTTTACCAGATGCCTGAACCACACCAACTAGTTCTCCTGGATTGGAAGAGCAGCAACTTTACTCCAAGTCTCTCCAGGATAACCAAACCTCTTACCCTATCTTAAGGAGTCCAGCTACCCTACAGAGAAAAAACAATTTTTAATTTGGTACTCGCCAAAATAGATGTATGTCAGCAGCCTCTCTTAGTACCTCTTTAATTTTGTAAATAGTTGATGTGAGTTTTGCTCTACAGTTAACCTTAGTTTTTTTAATTTTCACTTTATTTCATATACTCATAGTTACAGTTCTTTTCTCAACGGCAGACTGAAGTCAAACAAATTAACAACAATTTTTTTTTCTTAGTCTTGGTGACCACCTAGTGTCATGAACTATCCATGGCAGCTTTGAGTAGTGGGGGTGTGGAAAAATTGCCTGCGTGTGTGATATGAGAAAGGCAGCTAGCCAAACACAAACAGCTGTACACAGCCTGTTGCAAAACATCACAGACTCTAAATAGCCCATGTGCCTGACTTAATGCAGTAAAATTACCCCACCCACAGACACACACACACACTCACACACACACAAACATGCAGATTTTATGTACTGATTCTAAGAAGATTTAAAAACACACTTCACAGCAAGTAGTTCATGCTCTTGACAGTTCGCAGACCCTTGTGTCTGTGTTGCCATGATTAATGACATCAGCAGGTAATTTAAAGATCACTAACAGATGTGTGTCGGTGCACGGGCTCAAAAAAGAACAAGTGCATTTTAAAAGAGCAGCTTAAATTCTCACCCACCTGGCTTTAAAGCTGAACTATAAAAACTGTTTCCCACGGTATTTTTTTAGAAACAAAGCCTCACTGTTATATATTTTTCATTCATTGATATTTATTTATTTTAAATGCTTGACTGTTTTCTGAAATTGTGCCACAAATTCCAAGCTGTTCACTAAATTAAATATTCAGATCCACACACACACACATGCGCACACACATGGTCACCTGTATCTCCCCAGCCAGTAATGTGACAGTTGCTGGCTTGTTTGAGCACTCTCTCTTTCTTCATGGGCAGACAGGCGGGGAGGACATGGCGGCTGAATGACACACACTGTCCCGGCGTCTGGCCCACAGCTCCCAGTGACAGACGAACTAAGGCCAGGTCGTAGTTGTTACTTTGGGAATGGTAGTTCGGATGGAGGACGATACGATCAACGCCATACTCCTCTTCGTACTCCTCGGGGACGAGGGAGTGGTAGTCGCCCACTCTTACTTTGTATTGCTTGGTGCTGTTTCCATACCTGCAGAAATAAAAAAATGGAAAGTTTGTATTAGAAATCCAACTGTTGATTTGTATMCCCAAAGAAACAACATTTTAAGGTYTGATCAAATTTATACCGCAGTACCAAAGCATTCGCTTTCTTGACAGCTTGGACATTTTGAAAACAAAACAATTTTAAATGAGAAATGTATTAGCCTCACATTGTTTTATTTTATAAACAAAAAGGAAACAGTTTTAGTTTAAAGGGGCAATATCATGTAAAAACAACCTTTTTTGAGTTTTATATCATGTTATAATGTTATACTCTCATAAAAAACAGGTCCAAAGCCTTGCTTTGACTCATTCATGCATGTTTGAGAAATCCTGCAGCGTTTTTAGGCAGCCATGCTGAGGAGCAAAACGACAGGTGGGGACCGGAAACGCCTTTTGGCACCAGAAACGCCCCTGGGACGTGTCTTTAAGCCGAACTTCCTCATCACGGAGCACCGCCCCCCTCCCCACACCCCGTCCATGACTCCTGCAGGCTCTCGGGTGAAACTGAAAGTGAAACTTAAACTGTCTGCTGAGCTCCACTACTGCTCACTCAGTGAAGCTCTTTTCAGATTCAAAATACCTTTGAGGAAATGTATTTTCAGATGCCACGTAAACTGCATCATAGCAGCTCACCCCCCGCCCCCTGCTAGAAAAGCTAGAAAAGAGTTTCAGACTAAGATCGTCTCAAGTGAGAAAGTGACAAAGCTGTTAAAAATGAAAACAATGTTTTAGATAATCTCATGGAAGATCATCTGACGTCACGTCAACTACTACCACATAAATCTCAATTGTGCTGGCAAAATGAGTCACAATAATAAAAAATAAATCTCGAAAAAGAAAATATTTATCTTCTACAAAATTTCCCATAATCATCCCCAGTTTGATGGAATTTTGAACCAGGCTAGCAAGAAACTGAAGACCCAAACTGAAGCTAAACTGAGAAGGAAAGATGAACAAACCCAACAGCATRAAACAAACATTTTACCAGTCTCATATTTTAAAAATAAAGCCATGAGAATGAGACTCGGGCTGAGAGAGGTGTAGGGTGAGTGTCAGTGAAAAGGGGAACGACAGAAGAGAGGAGGAGTGAAAGAGGTAGAACTTTGGATTGTGCCAAGTCTCTGTGTCAGGTTACACAGCGATTCCAGAAAGATCTGCTGACAAGTTGGTGCCAACGCATTTCTGGCAGAGCAAGAACACTCCTGACCAACMTTTGAAGTCTGCCAACACGCATATATTTATAATAATAATAAAAAAAAACTACACTCCCCCGTTCCCCTGGGTGTGGTGGGTAAAAGCCTGAAAGCAAATAAAGATCAAAACACATTTATACCTTATTGCTAAAAACATTTATATTACTATTAGCAGGACCTCAGCTGTCCATCTAAACACTGAAATAGATTTAATGTGTTCAGTATATGYGACCTCAGATGTCAGAACCTTTTCCGTCTATTAACGAGAGYGTTAATAATCCAGTAATATGACTTTGAAAAGCTTCTTGKGTGTATCGCATATTATTTTGGTTATCGTACGTGAAAAGTGACACAGTGAAGTCGGAAGTTCATATTTTGGCCTGTGTGCTCTGGCTTGCATATGAACAAAWTAATTTTGGAAGCTGTCATAGCTGAGGCTACACAGCTTGAAGCATGAAGGGCTGATATGTGATCACACCGCCAGGAGAATAACCTTCAACTGTTTGACATTTACAGTTTCAGTGTTTTCTAAAGGAAAAGGAAAGTCAAATCTCATGTGTGCCTTCTAATACATTATAATAAAGTGATAATTAATGACCTTGTAATTTCTATTACTATCGTTATTATAAGAGAGCTGTTTACTCCTGGTTAAGACCACACCATTTTCCATGCAGCATGTTTCATTTTAGCTACCCGTATAAAATTAGATGACCGAATCTCAAGCAAAACTGWTGATCAAACCTGTCCTCAAAATTTTTCTAACTCATTTGTGTAGCTGTCATTAAATGTGAATGATAATAAATTACACGTTTGGTAATAGGTATGTACATAGCTTTGGAGCAACAACAAACAGTTTTAATAATTATATTTTTGTTAGCACTGAACGAGCGCCAGTCAGACGCCAATTATTTCACACAATGTCCTTCATACAATGGATCAGTCAATCAAATAGTAAAAGTGTTTAATATAGAATGGGAAGCCTGAGGCRGTGTGTGTGCTTCATCTCAGTCATTACACACATAATACCTTATGATTACTACATATGATCCTTAACAATTACTTGTTTTAATGTAGCCACAACCTCATTTTAAYCTTTTGATGACACCAATACTGACATGCTGAATACACATGTTTGACACCCACAGCACAGACAGGTTTTRGTGAAATAAAGGCCTGGCATTCCTTGATGGAACGTGTCACCTGCYGCCTTATATGCCAACATATCAGATCAAATAAAATGTGAAATGATGTGTTGCAGCCATTCTAATTAAACACTGAGAGTAACTTAATCTGATACCGTAAGACGTCAAGCACAGAGTGCAGTAAGGGTTGTGAATGACTTCCATCTACAGCAGCATATGATTTTAACTCAGTGTCTGCAGAACTAACGAGGGTGTGACCATTGTTGTGTTGTCCGTAAAACTTGCTCTACACATACCTGTAAAATTAAGGAAAGTCTGTGTAAATTACGGAAAATCTGTACAACTTGACATGAATGGTGTTGAGAATGTCTTACCCATGTAAAATTCGAGCTCCTTATTTCWAAAACTGATTTATTCATAGCTATTATGATCTTAATAAACAGAAGTTTATTATGATCATTTAACTGTGGCGGCCATCTTGACTTGAGTTGGCTCCAAACCAACTGAAGCGCATCCAATAATTATTTCCTGAAAGTTTAATTTAAATCCACAGTGTGGTTAATGATCAGAGGTATGTAAAGTACTTTAAAGAAATAACTACATAAAAGTAAAAATGCCTTAACAGGAAATGACTTAGGTTAAAAAAAAGAATTTCACTGATAAGTAAAAGTCATAAAACTTCTCATAACAAGCGGGAAAGCTAAAGTAAAAGTGCTTTTACACACTTTTTAAGAAATGAAGTGTTAAATTTACCAAACTGGTTCCACTACAACTCGGTTTAGTGGAAGCAGTTGATAACTTGGTTAAGTAAATTCAATACTTCATATCAGTGCTTAAGCAACTCTTCATGAGTTCCAGTCATATTTAAAGTTGTAACATGTAACTACCAGTAGATGATATATCTTAAAATAAATAAGTAAAAGTATCAGTTTTATGTTTTGAATGTAACAAAATAAAAGTAAAAGTTACGATAAAAATACTTGGTAAAATTACAAATCCTCAAAAAATTACTTAAGTACTGTAACGTACTAAACATACTTAGTTACTAAACACTTCTGTTCATGAGATATATTGCTAACAGACAAATAGAGTTGCCTCTAAATATTTATTGGAACTTTGAATGAAAATCTTGTGCATTCTGTTAAAGCTCAGATTATGTGTTGGGAATCAGTATCAGCTACAACCACACCAAAATTTAAACCATTATCTGTGAAACTGACTGATTGGTAGCAATCTTTGGGTTTTAGGTCAGTTGGCTGTAGCAGCCATCTCGGGCTGTAGATGTAAATCTAATGAAACAATTCTGGAAAAGTTGCATTAAAAAAATCTTCACCTAGGAACAAGATACAGTATTTTGCAGACACATATACTGCCAAAAACATCTTTGTGTTTTACCTTTCAGAAGCATTTATGTATTAAACAGTTTCAGGCTTCCTATACAACAGGTGTGTGTGTGAGTGAAGGTTTAATGTTGACCTTTTGAAGCAGTGCGCCGACGTGAGGACCCAGCACGTGTCGATGAGAGTCGCTCCGCACACCAACCTCCCGTCCCCTCGAGATCCTCGCAGACGAATGGCTGCTTGCCACGGCCAGCCACCCCTGYAAACATCAACCCGCACAAACATGCACACAGACACACAAACAATTAGACAACTGCATAAACAACCTTAAACACACACCAAATATAGACTACTGTCTTCTAGTTCTCAGACAGCACTAAAGAAATATTGACTCGAAATGGGATATCTCTGTGGTATAAAACCGCCGCCTCTGGTTTGTGCATCTGAATTCACATCAACAGAACCATAAACAGTTTGTCATTATTGCAACATATGTTTCTGATTTATATTTCTGGGGATAACAGTAAACAATAACATGGGTGGCAWTGAGAAGTTTAAACATGCACTTAGATTGAACTTGAGCACTCACCTGCAAAATAAGAATTTTATTWGTAAATGCCTCTTTTTGTTTGACTCACTTTTTATAGTAAATATTCAAAGCAGGTTGAAAATTAACTTTGTTACTTGTCAAAAAGTAGTGTTGCAGGTAACAAATAAAATAGGCCTGTATGTACATTTTKCCCAAGATTGTTGCTGTCACTGTTTTTAATTGTACTTTATTTGTCTTTTGCTTATTTCTAMAGCTCAACAGTATTTATTCATTTGTTGGACTTTCATGCTTTTTTTCTAACATGTAAATTTAAAATGTTCCAAAAAAAATGCAGTTTTTTGTCTTCTCGTACACATTAGTATCTTTTCATTTATTTATTTATTTATTTATTCTGGCTACACACTTCTGCTCTCACATGAGAGGTTTAGCAATTGGATGTCCTTCCTGACATAATCTGGCTTCAAACCTGCAGCCTCAGAAAGAAAAGACAAAGTGTAATTGATCACTGATCTACCAGGGCCCCTAAATCAGGCACATCATTATGAACATGATAATTAATATTTTTATATATGGGTAAAAAAAGAAAACTAACAAACAAAAAGAAAAAAAACTTTCTTGCTGTGTCACAAACATTTAGAAAGCTCAAACGAAAGTCCTCAAACACTGGTGTTGTTGGACTAATGTACAACCCTCGTTTGCACGAGTGGAAACTTATTTTCCTGGAACTTTAAATCAGTCGTCTCCCATTTGCAACTTTCAGTCTCGAAATGTGGCCACGGTCTGCGACTGGCTTCCTTTGTTCTGTTATTAATTCCATCTGTCCCCTGCAGCTTACCTCAGAGAGTTTTCTCCTCCTATGATTCGGCGCTGGCGAGTGTGTATGAGCCGCAGACCACAAATTGAGTTGACAGGATCTGACGGAGACAAAAGAGGAACAGTTGGATGTGTAATGTGTGAGTGTGTGTGTGGAAGGGTAACGATCGCTATACCATACATTTCAGCTCGGATGTTACACCTATTAAATATTTAGACTGGTCCAAAGAAATGATGTTGGAAACTTATCTTTCACTGTGACATCTGGGGGTGAAATTAAACAAAATAAAAAAATAAAATAAAATAAAATAAATAGAGGTGGTTTTATAGTCAAAGTGAATGGGGTGGTAAAATGCGCAGTAAGCCAAGGAAAGCACGTGTGCAGGCAACAGATAGCATTGTTTGACTCTGTTCTGATGTGTTATGGACAGAATGAAGCAATAACACTGCTTAAACATTTTACCATCTGGACATATACTGGAGAAACATGCTCAGAAAAACCCCAGACTTTCTGCTAAACATCTTATCTTCTAACRTTTCTCATGAAATCTTTACTGCATTTGACAAAATGGCAGTGTTTGTTAAACACATCAAAGTTTCTGTAATGCTCCAAGTAAACGAAAAACGCTCGATTTGTTTTCAAAAAAAGATTAAATGCGGTAGGTCTGACCTTTTTTTAAACTTTTTTTAAAGTGGGGTTGTGTGAAAAGGTTATAAACAAATAATATCTTACCTGAGGTAGATAGCTATTTGAACCACCTCAGTTTGGGAAAAAAGAGTTCATTATTGACAGATTGATATGTTAATGGTGAATCCAAACAGCACAAACAACAAAGTGAAATTTGGTTTGTGCTAATGCTATTTTTAATCTTTATATCGCCATCAAAAAACATTAAAACCACAGACTGGAACACGAGACCTCAAAATCAAAACAAAAACAAACTGTAACTGCACATTCAATGCACGTATATTTGCAATTCTGGCAATGTTGCACACATTTTATATCTGATTGTTATTTCTGATCTGATTGTTGTTGTTGTTGTTGTAAAAATTTTGAAATCTTTGAGTATTATTGTTGTTTTTCTCTATTATCTACATTTGTTTTGGATAGACCGGGACAATGGGTACAGAATTTCGTTCCACCACACATATGTGTGTTGCGAATGACAATAAAACTTCCTTGAATCCTTGAAAAAGGCATCACTTTTTATGACAGAATTCTTAGAACATTCCAACAGGAAGTGCTTTGAGACGCTTCAGGGATCTGTTGCAACTATTTTACCTTTTCCGCAGAACCCCACTTCCAAACCCCTGATTGTTTTAAGGTAAACCCAATCCCGACTATTACACTGACCTTTAACCTCTTTCTTGCTGTGCTGCGAAACACCGTAATCGCAGATGACCCCGGCGTCCTCACTGTGGCGGCAGTTGTGCGTGCCAGGCGTCTGTTTGATGCAGTCCGCCAGCGCACGCTCCTCACCGGTACACTTCACGTTGTCCACATGGATGGGGCCCGTTCCTTCCCCAAAGTACGCCATCACGCGGGCCTTTGCGACGCCACTGGGGTGACAAGACAAGCATTTCAAGCTTTTATGTGAAAGAAGTACATTTATACAATTTAGAGAGACGACAAGAGGTGCTGCGGCTGAAAATCATTGACCTTTAGATGCCATCCATTTTTTTAAAGAGATGTGTGAGTTGATGACATGCTGGCTTAGATGTCATGATGTGACACAATCCAGGTCAAACACTTTTACAATCTGATATTGTATCCGAGGCAGTTGTATGAATTGTTCACCTCTTTCTTTAACTTTGCAAACTGATCTCACGTAGGGTTCGATAGGTTGTGGCTGTGAATGTGAAAGCTGTGACGGTGATTTTAATTAAGATCGATAGATAACAGAAAGAGAAGGTCTAACATTGCGTCTCTGGGGTACAACAAGTGACCAATCTCATAACCTCAGTCATCTGTTGGGATGCTTATTGAGATATTTAGTGTTATATCTGTGTCTCCAATGGCTCCCCGAGCACTTCTTAGCACGCAGAGGGTGACCCTTTACATCACTTGGAATTCAGCCTAAAAAACTGACATCGTCTCTGCTCCACGTGTTTCTGTAGCAACACTCAGTGGYACTACAACAATTAAATGTAACACAGACTGCTTTAAATTCAAAACTTCAACTTTAACCATTCAGGACAGCTTGTTTTGTTTGCTTTTAGACACCTTTTTCTGTGAAATAATTGTAAAACTTTGCAATAGCTAATGCAAGCTGCAGCCATGGAGAAATCAGTAGCATAGATCATGTAATAAAGATCTGGACCAACTAAATATGTTTTTTTTTAAGTTAGTTATGAATACTCATGGTAAGAAAACCACAGATCATACATGCAATGCATAATATTATTCTATGAAGCTAAAAATAAAATGTAACCAAGGTGCAAAGCAGCTAACTAAAATAACGGTGATAAATTAAATATACTCTATGTGTGATTCTGCATTTCACAAGCTCTGAAACCCCAAACCCAGTGCTGTTTTTAGATCTAATTTGCAAGTTAAAGCCAACAAATATTGAACAATCCTAAAGGGATATTTGTTCTTTCCAGAAATTTCATCTATTTAATGTTGAACTGATCCTCTTTTTACTAACTGGGTTAATAAACAGCACAGCAGAAACATGCAGATGTCTAAAAACAGCTGCTTTCAGGCCCAGGCCTTCCTTGCAATGGAATTTGCCTGCATGTAAAGGTTAATTAATGATAATTCTCCATTTATTTTTYATACCTGTTTTATTCCAAAACAGGATGCTGCTCAGTCTCAAAATATCCAAAACATTTTGGTACACTGAGACGCATAGTAGTCCGGATGCCTTTTAATGTAATTTATATGGATCCGCACATGTCAGAGTAGATTTTACTTTATTGCCTTCATATCCAAGTCTTTGCCTTTGGAGACTAGTCACATAATAAGTTGTCACCACACCCAGCATGACACAAACTGATGATCTGAACATGGCGTTTACACACCTCGGACGTGCTTCCTCTATCTCGCCTACATTTATGCACTCCAGATGTGYCATTCAAAGAGTTTGTGTCACAAAAAACAAAAAAAAGAAACAAGAAGAGCAACTAAGGGGCCTTTTTCTGAAGGCGTGATGAGAGATAAAATGAAGACAGGTTGTTCTGATTTAGAAAGGTCTCACAAGATGGGTAAAAACAATATTGAATTGGCAAATCTGTCAGTCAAAAACAACAACAACAACAATATTTTATGTCATTTAATTAGTTGCTAGATCTTATTACACTTTACAAAGATCCAGATTAAAATACAATTAAATGTGGGAGCAGAAAAAAAACACCAAAACTTATATACTTTTTATTATTATTAAAATCAAGTATGAAAAATCTAATTGAGATATTGAATTTTAGCTAAATGTACCAAAGTAGTAAAAGCTAAAGGTATCATAGCGCAAACAAAAGACAGTATGCAGAAGCTGATTCCAAAAAGAACTAAAGAAAATGAAGCAATCTCCATTCATTTCTATGAAGAAAACATTTGAAAATATAGTTAAATAGTTTGAAAAGTATAAAAGTARCAAACACCCAAATCCACAGCCCCTATCTCCTGAATGAGTTGAATGTTTGGATATATGAATGACTAAAATATGCAGAAGTAGTGAGATTGCCAGTAAGTACAACAATATATTAAAAAAAAATTGAAAAACGACTACGAATGCTGAATCAGAGTTCACATAAACAACTATTTTAAACAACTGAAACATATTTTCCAGCTCTTCATTGAATGCAAATGTAATCAAGATGTGAGCTTAAGTTTAAAGTGAAAAGAAAAAAAAAAGAAAGGGAAAGTAAGAGAAAGGCACAGACACAGGGGGAGGAGCACTACATATATGCCAAGTCTGAAAGGTGGTGATGGATTTTGCAAACGGAGAAGGAAGTCTGGATTCATTCAAGTGAGTGTAATGTAAAGAGTGATCAWATTGCAAGGTTTTCTCCAGAACTTGACCGCTTTTCTAACATCCTGATCTGGATCACAGCTGAAAATAAAATGTTAAATAAGATGCTCTAATCTAAATATGTATGYAAAAATATACAATACAAGGGTATTTTCTTTTGTGTGGTTTTATTTTTGCTCAAGACAATGGACCATGGGCATGCAAGGCTAATTTTCAGATTGCACCATAAAGGTTCAAAAAATAAAAGAAGTCACCAACTGTTTACMGCTTAAGAATCGCCTTCATTCCTGCTGTGTTTTGTATTCCTACACACCTTCAGTGCAGGTACATTTAAAGTTATGTGTAAGSTGGTTTTGCACCATAACTGCTGGTGGAACAAATTGGTAAAAATAGGCCGCTTTTTATTTGGTCATAAAAAAACTGATAATGTTTCCTTTGTGATCTTTAAGATGCAACATATTTTAAAATGAACATACGTATGTCACCAACAAGTAATCTGTACTACTCAGACGGAAAATCTGCAAACAGTGTGTCAAAATAGAAACTTCCAAACAAAACAGGCAAAAATTAATGATTTATATGTATTTCAACTCGTCTGAAACCTGTTTTTTGGAAGGCATAGCGGTATGAATACCTGAAACCCAACTGCCGGCACACCACCTCAGCATCCTGATCGGTCCATCCATCATCACAGACAGTCCCCCACTGACCAGAGAGATGGATCTCAACACGACCTTCCCTGGAGCTTTCCCCTCCCACAAGCCTTATGGGAATACCTACAGAAATCACACACACAGTTTCATTGCATTCAGACGGATTTAAGGAGCCTCTAAATCTTATTTTACAAGTAATCTGAGAGAACGTCACATGGTAATGAAAGCTATTTCAAATATTCTATGAGGAAACTCATTAATTCCCACACAAAGAGGCATTTTAAGGAAAAAAAACTTTTTAATAATGAGAAGAAACTTTGAACTCAATCATTTACAGGATGGGCAACAATCAGCCTGACAGTTCATACAAACAATATTTTTTTACAAAAGGCATGTTTGTGTTACCAGCACATATTTGTATCACAGAGTGTGGAAATGTTCAAAGGAACTTCATGTGCATTCCTAACAAACCTGATCCTCCAGGCTAACATGAGTGGCAGCATGTGCAGGCACATTCTCTGCAAGGGAAGTACACTGGAACACCTGCCTGCCATCTTACAGAAAACCACCTCACAACCCTTCATTTGTGTGTGTGTGTGTGTGTGTGTGTGTGTGTGTGTGTGTGTGTGTGTGTGTG
>NW_013952447.1:656836-658633 GCF_001266775.1 Austrofundulus limnaeus
GTGTGTGTGTGTGTGTGTGTGTGTGTGTGTGTGTGTGTGTGTGTGTGTCCAGACGTAAATTCTGTTCTCTTTCGGTCTATTTGTTTTGTCTCTCAGAGACACTCACAGACACACAGTTTGTCTGTCCACTTTGCACTTTCTGCTCAGCACTCCTTGCTGCACACAGTTGCACACATTCATATATTAATTTTATTAGAGGGAACACTAATGTCTTTTCCATGTGGGGAACGCTTCCCCAGCAGTTTACACTTATGCTGAGTCCCAATTTTGTAAAAAAAAAAGAAAAGTCATTTAGCTACAGAGATAACTTATTTTTTTACAAATTTAAACAGGGCATTGCATGTATTTATTTGTTGATCATTTTTGAACAAGTCAAGTGATTTTGTAGTTACCTATGTCTGTGTGTGAGTGGTGTTTGTCTTTCTGTTTATTAGATGGATTTTAATGTAACTTTCAAAACATATTATTACATCTACAACTGATTAATCTTTGGGATCAACCTGATCAAGACGGCTTCACTGCTACTCAACCTTACAAACCACAAAAATGTCTAAAACTCGATGAATTTTACAGACATTGAGCTAAAGTTTAGTGTGGTAGTAGCTATGATTCATTTCCAACAGATACTTTGAACACTAATTAATTGCACACAATTTCACAATATTGTGTTAAGATTAAGCATAGCACTGTTATGCTCAGAACTTTGTCAYTGTTTTACACAGAAAGTTGAGCTTGGTCTAAAACTGGAAGGAAGGGTGGAAGGTGATATTAAATACATTAAAAAATGCTAGACTTTTATTTTAATGTCTTTAACATGAGCTYAGCCTTTGGATTAAATGGAACGGCATTCAGTATTCAAATGTTTGGTGACTAAGGAGTGTAGGAGGGTGAGATTAAGGAGTCCAGGGTTAACTGTGGGAATGTTTACTTCTCCGCTGATGTTGGCCAACGATAAAATGTCTGTGTTTGTCTTTTTGCTTCGAAACACAAATATGTCTCCCCTCATTTTAACTAACACACACACAGAGCAAATAAATTGCATTAGGTTTCTCACACGGCTCCATGTAACGATCTCTAACAAGTGTTAAAGGGGGGAGAGAAGGAGTTCAAAGCACAGCCCGGCTTATCTGTTGTTTCTTCCTTTTCCAGAGTAAAYGTAGACCCATCTGCCTGTGGCTCGCTGAGAGGGGGAAAAGGGATTTGCATACACTCATACGCACACAAACGCACAAGCAAACTCACACACAAATTGCAGTTATGACACATATCTTAAGTAGGACAWTTGTAGGATGAAAGTGTCCCTCAGGCTCCTGCCAAACAACATTGGCCTCCTGGACTCACTGAAGTTGGTGTGAGCTCTAAATACAAAGCACACAACTCTGCTAATGTTTTATGAAATGGGATTTCAAAAAACACAAAGAAGYAATTTGGTGACATTGACCAGGCTTAGCAGAAACATTCAACACCAAGTCAAACACAGGGATGTTGAAATCAGAACCACTTCTCTKCTTTCTCCGTCTAGTCTCACTGATGTCTGAAGGCAATAGGCACTGACATGATTAATGATACTGCTTGAGGTTTCAAAAAGTTTGAGTGCTGACGAATGGTAAACTTCTCTTCCTGTAAAGAGGTGAGTTGCTCGGGAACTATGTTGCAATAACCAAATTTCAGTTGTGCATGTTTTTCTAAGTGGAGTTTGCCTGTCCTCCCCGTGCACGATTGGCTTAAGTCCAGTTGCTAACACACACACACACACACACACACACACACACACACACACACACACACACACACACA
>NW_013952447.1:659373-690251 GCF_001266775.1 Austrofundulus limnaeus
GTATATACACATATATATTTGTGCTGTTCTTGTAATGGAATGGTGAGTTGTCTAGTGTGTCATCCCCACCCCATACACACCACACACACACACACAAAAACATTTTCCCAGTTACACATGGAATAGGCTGGAACAGAGATAGCCATGAAAATAATGAACAGTTCAGGTGAAGGTTTCTTTGCARTTTTAGTAAAACTCAATGACTTTATAAGCAGCCAAGTTCATTTAGACTGGATAGGCCAAAAGGCCGTAATGTCACTGAGTGCAAATACAATCTATCTTTCAAGTCTTGTGAAAAAATGTTGTCGTTCCTCTTTTAAATATGATGAGATCTAACTGTTACCATGAAGCTCACTTAGGCAAAAATCTCACATCAGATTAGCCCTGGTTCTTTTACCTGGTTCATGAAGATAGGGATATTTATAGACACTTTCGTGATTTTATTTTCAGTTTCACACTGCATATAAAGCACAACTAGATGTTTCTACAGTCCTTTCCAACTTACATTATTGCTGTTCATAGTGGAAAGAAAATGGACCCTGTTACTGTGTTTCATAAGAAAGTAAAAGACTCGTGRAAAAAAACKTGTTGAAATATATTTTACAAAAAAYGTTTACTTATCATCATCTGTTTGACATTTCAGCAAAAAAAATCCAGAAGGCAAACCGTACAACAGAGCCTGAAACAAACCACTGAAAATTTGCAGTAAAAATGTGGGATTAGAATGTCATTGGGTTCTGGAGTTAACTTTGTATTAACATTAAAAGTGATTAAACTCCACATAAAATATAAAYTATCAATGCCAGAAAGAAGTTTGAAGATGGTATCAACTCATATTTTAGGATTTACAGCAGTATGTAGGGGTGGCCTGTCTGTCRTGGTAAAAAATGGTGACATGTATTTGCTATGTGCTGAAACACTATCATGTCATCTGTATACAATCTAATGTCAAAATGGATCACCCTTTCAATTGATACAGTTATCCTGCTCTGACAAAGTTTGGTGTCTTGTGTTCTTGCTGACTGTATAAACTGTGTTCACTGTTCRCTGTCTTTAAGGGACAACCTGGTCATTTTTGGAGTGACTTACATGACTTGTTTTTTAAGAAGGAAAAACAACAGGCCACTASACTAGCCTGGATGAAGACTTTTGCAATGAGTGTTGAGAGGTGTGGGTAATTCACTTTAAACACTATAAGGAAGACTTATTTTACAAGGTTACCTGGCTTGGTTTCAAATGGTTTTGGGTTCAGTTAAGAGCAGCTGACAAGCAAAACTATTTTCTTCTACTTTTCATTTCACTGGTAACTATTATTTGTAAGGTAAGTCTCTCAGTAAAATAAGATACTGTCTTACTTGTTGGAAGGCTGCTTCCGCTGTGCTCAGGGCTGCAGGCGATGGTAACATCTTCATCGTGTGTGCAGTCGTGACGGAGCCACTCCTTCTTGTTGCACAACAACAGACTGGGTTCTTTCCCCATGCAGCTCACATCATCCAAAAGAATAGGACCTGACCCCACCCCGAAACACGAGGTGGGAGTGATGCCTGGTCCTTCCGAAAAAAGAGTTTCACCCACCCTGTCATGCRGACATTTGCACATGCAATGAATATTTAGAGACTCAGCCATTGTTGACAGATTGGGGGGTGTGTAAATGCACATGACTGAGAGTAAATACTTCACTGGACCTGTAGCCGAGCTGTCGACACACTACTTGTGTATTTGACTCAGTCCAGCCATCATCACACACTGTCCCCCACTGACCATGGTAGAAGATTTCTAAACGCCCCTCGTGGCTTCCAGTGCCACCAACCAACTTAATGGTACCATCTGCATAGAATAACAGGAAAACGCAAAAAGCATACAAGCACATCAGTCTGATGAAAAACGCACAAATAAACTTTTTTATTATTATTTAATTAAAATTATTTGATTTCAGCCATCCATCCATCCAWTATCTGCCACTTGTTCTTGAGTTGGGTCACAGAGACAGAAGCTTAAACAGGAAGGCTCCATATCTCCTTCCAAAGTCACTTCTTCCAGCTCTTCAGGGAGGATTATAAGGTGTTCCCAGGCCAGTCGGGGAAAAAACATTGCTTTACAGCAARTCTGAGGTCTTCCCCTGAATCTCCTACCAGTTGGACATGTGCTAAACACTGCCCTAGGAAGGCATCAAAGTGGCATCCTTACCAGATGCCCAAACCAYCYCAACTGGTTCTTCTAAGTGTGCAAGAGCATGCTCAACCTATCTCGAAGGAAGAGCCCAGCTACCCTGCAGARAAAAGTAATTTTGAATGGCTATATCTGCAATCTTGCTCTTTTGGTCACTACTCAAAGAATATAGGTGAAGGTAACAACATAGATCAACAGTTAACAGAGAGTTCCACCCTGCAGTTCATCTCCCTCTTTGCCACAAAAGATGACTAAAGAGTCCGCAATACTATGGAAGCCATACTAATCCGTCTATCAATCACACACTCCATTCCTACCTCACTCGTGAAGAAAACCCCAAGATACTTAAACTCTTTCACTTAAGGCAGAACCTCACCCCCAACCTGGAGAAGGCAGTCCCTCCTTTTCCTACTGAGGGCCATGGCCTCAAATTTGGAGTTATGGATCCTCATCCCAGTTGCTTCACACTTGGCTATGAACCACTCAAGTGAGAACAATATCATGGCACAATGATGCCAACAGAACCACATCATCTTCAAATAGCACAGTATGAGTCCTACGGTTTGGAGTTACCCCAATCTAAGATGGACACCACAGCCAACTGAARAAGCACATGACTTGTTAGAACTCAATTTTCCATATATTGAGCTTATTTTTGTTTGGTGTTTTAGACCAAAACTTTGACCACAATGGCTGTGAAAATATCCCTTCTCAGCACAGGATGATTTTAGTGACATTCTGGCATGAATGGCCTCAGGTTGTATACATTTCTTCAAGGATAGCTATTTAAGCCTTTAAACTTTTGAATTTTTCATTTTGTTTTATGTTTTCTTGTGTCACTGTAGTACCCAATAGTAAACTAGTACGAATTTTTAAAACATGCAAAACTAATATATAAAACATGAATGGTTCTACCCCAGGCTTTTAACTGATTGTTATCATTCTACCTGTGTTAGACGAACTAAAATATCTGCATCAAAAAGTTTGATAAATACCAAATGGTTTACAAGGCACATCACGTTCCAATATAATAAGTGCCACTGTCTTGGAAAACTATCAGTGCACATGACACATTTAGGGAGGAAATATGCTGGCCTACCTGTGAGGGGGCTGCAGGACACTCCTGCATCCTCAGAGTGCAGACAATTGTGCTCTCCCCAGGCACTTTTGGGACACTGCTCCAAACTGAGCTCATTGCCTGAGCAACGCACCTCGTCCAACCACACACGACCTGAACTCTTTCCAAAGTATGCTTGGCCCCATGCCCGTGCAACACCGCTACGAAGAAAAGACAGCAGATAAAACAGAACAATTGCCTCTGTACTAACGCTGATATAGTTTTAAAAAAATGTCTTTCATGGTTGTGGCCAAAAAAAGGTTTAACCAAAACAACTGTAACTACGACATTTTCTCAACTTAAGATGATCTTCATTCATTCAATCTTCATTTGAAACTCCGGCCCTCTATAGAGCTTGTGTAACAGATATTTTACATTTACATTTTACAGATGAGAAACAGCGTCTAACATATGATCATTAAAATTGCAAAACATTAGCAGAGAATATAGTGTTGCTAAATATGCATATCTCTGTGGTGCTAGAATGCATTCAGAAACAATGAGCCTGATTCACTGTTTGACCCCCAGATGTTCTTTACTGCTCACTCCTCTCTGTGTGAGTCTGAATGGAAAGAATACTTGTCATACTTTTGGAGACAGAGGAAGAGAAAGATGGCTTCACACCCACATTTACTCATCTCCATTCCCTTTCTGCCACGCGTCCCAATGTTCCCTTGCCAATAATGATTTCCTTACAATCGTTATTGTGCAGAATTAATATAAAAGTAAACACTAAAATTTGTGTGCGTGTCACTTTCTTACCTCAACCCCAGTTGTCGGCACACCACCTCTGCATCACTGTCATCCCATTGGTCGTCACATATAGAACCCCACTGCCCTGCATGAAAGACTTCAACTGTGCCTTCTGAATCAGATCGACCCCCAACCAGTCGTATGAGAGGCATGCCGACAGCTGACAATAACAAATAAGCAAGTTTATACACATTTTTAAACAAAAATGCTGTGCAGCTTTTTTCAAGCATTGTAGAAATGTCAGGCCTTAAAATCTTTTCAGACCTCTTGGGGGGGGGGGGGGGGGTCTGTGTGTTTATTTGTCTTTTTTTTTTTTTGGACCTCTTTTCAGTCCAGTGATCATAGTCGCCTCATAGAGCAGGAATACCTTGCTGATGGGTGCAGGTGACAGCTGCTGCCAGAAAACACTCCTCTCCTTTCCAGGTAGTCTTGGGACACTGCAGTAGGTCTCCCTCCTCTCCCTGACAATGGACCGCCATCCAGTGGAGCTTAGTCATGCCGGGCCGAAACAGGGGAACTGCGCGAGCAAGTCCTGAGATCCTGGGAGAATATCATTAAAAGAAAGGAGTTACTCTAATCCAGCGGTTTCAAAACTCTTCAGCTTTTGACCCACAAAACAATAATTGCAGAGATCAGTTCTTCCAAATATTTTTGGGTGATAAACAATGGTATCAGGTGAAATAAACAAGGGCATAGTAAACAACTTCTGAAAATCCTTTCAAGACCTCGCCTTGATGTCTTAGGACCCACCATGTGTTCTCTACCCTAACTTTGGGAATCACTGCTCTAATCTATCTGCTGGCAGTTCCAGTCTTTTCCCATATGAGGTGTTAAGCAGAGTTTTATTAAATTCCAGAAATGAGGAATTGTTCAGTTTATTTCCAAAGTAATTGGTCACTTAAAGAGGGGCACTTTCCTGGGGCTTGAAAAGAGATCACTGCAGCATTCAGATCTGGTGAACACACTGTGGTAAAAAAAAATAAATAAAAATCAGGAGATCAAAAGTGTGTGGTGGGCGGGTGGGGTGGTTTCGTTATTATTTGTAATTTTTAGTTTTTGTACCACCAGCCCATTTAGGACAGCAAATGAAACATTTGTCATACAATGTGCGCCTGTATGGATAAATATGATACATTTACATGATGGATAGTAATACACATGGATAAATTCTCACTGTCTTCTGTTTTTCTTCCAATAARACCCAAAATTTAGAAATGTACATATTGTTTTTTTTTCTTCTGAGCAGGAAATATATATATATTTTTTGTTATGAGAGAAGAATGTAAAAAAACCTTCCTGCTACTCCAGCAAAAGCAGCTTTATCTCCCAGCTGTTTCACGGTGGTAGTAGCAGTAATGTTTAGGTCTCTGTTTGCTCACCAGCAGCTTTCAATAACTGACTGTGTGAAAGTCATCGCCAAGCATTCCAGACGATTTACGTCCAACATTTGCCCTCTTTCCTTTCTACTGTGTGCTTTCATTGACTCCTGAGTCAATGCACACATGCTGCACAGGCGTGCACTTATGTCAGAATGCAGACCTGGGCTGCTGTTAGCAACAATATAAATGTGTAGAGTGAGAAAGCAGGACTGCCTCTTTCTGCTGGCTCCATTGCCTCGTCTTAAGAACACTGTTTAAAATGAGTAACTGCTTTGTGGGCTCCCCCGAGACCTCTTCTAGGCTCACTATGTCTAACATTCAGGCCCATATAAGACAGTTGCATGCATGTGTGTTAGGCAAAAGTGAGCTATTAGGTGTGTAAAAAGCTGAGCTCTTAAACTATCTAAACACCTCGGCAGGGAAAAAAAATGTGTAATGAAAACGTCAAACAAAGACGATAGAGTTCCTGCAAAGAAAAAAGAAAAATGCCTAAAGAAAATATATCTGAAGGGCTGTGAAACTCCCYGAAAATTACACCAAACCATTCCGTCTACTAACCCTCTGGAAGTAGCTTCAGGTTGCGGATTTTTATGACAGATGACTGCTGCCTTCACACCTGTGTCTGAGTGTGACAGGAGGAGGCAGATGGAGTGCACGTGTAAAAGCGCATGCAATGTGTTTGATCGCTCTCACCCCTTGCCCAGCTGTTTGCAAACCACTGCGGCATCTTCATCCCCCCACTCAGTGCCGCACACAGACCCCCAGACTCCTCCCAGATAGACCTCCACCCTGCCGTCCARCTTGGAGCGGCCTCCCTGCAGACGYACTGATCCTGGAGAGGAGAACAGAGAAGGATGATGTGAAAGACAATGAGATGAAAACAAGTCAGAATGTGCAATAATATAGGGGAGATAAATYAAGAGAATGGACTTTGGTGCAACGCAGGAACTTTTAATTAAAAGAGGAAGCAGATAGAAATGTATAAGGATGGCTTACATTCTTAAATAGACTATATAATGAGTAAAAATTGATTTACTGTTTGGGCCTTTTCTTTATTATTACCTGCTGCCAAAAGGCAAAGGCAGTTTCTAATGTTTTTGTTTGTGTCTGTGTGTTCCTTTGTCTGTCAGTTACCAAAATATCTAAGGAACCACTGGACATATTTTATCGAAACTTACAAAAAAGTAATTATTTAATCTTTAACCTTTTGCTGCCAACCCAATTAAAGACGGCCACCAGAGCCAAAATAAAAAACAACCGTTTTAAGAACTCAGCAGAATGTAGACATATTATGTAATAAAATTGTGTATGGTTGGAGCTGAAAGTCATTCACAACACATACTCTAAGTGATACACAGAATGGAATTTTTGCTAAAAGCATGAGGAAAGTTATTTTTTTATACATAACATAAATCCATACGTTTAATTCAATAAACCTGTATACATTTAGGATTTGCATACATGTGAAATCAAACAGAAGTTATGAACAAGTGAAGTTACAACTTTGCAACAATACAAGAACAAATCACAAATTTACGAGTACAGTTATTTTTGACAGTAACCTTGCCTCGTAAAAGCCTTACCTGTTGGTGTCAACCTTGTTTGTTTGTTAGCAAAATATCTCACGAACCAGGGGAGAGATTTAAAAAAAAAACTTTAAGAAGAATGATCATTTGCTGTACATCTAACCGATTACCCTATTAGATATTTGGCTAAAATTTGATGTAGTAGTTGATGAGTCATCCATAACACATACGTGTCTTCAAGCAAGGGATTGTGCATAACATCATTTTAAGGTTTGAATTTTGAGGTTTCAAAATGGCCACAAGTCCATCGTATCTCAATGTAACATTGTTTTAAAACTCTGATAGGAAAGGTGGCAGATGATATAAATTCCTTCAACTGTTCCATTTGAAATTAACATTTCAACGCCCCTCATATGTTTTCTTTTTTAACACGATGACAGTCTTTATGCTCATGCAGTCTTTTCTGCAGAGTTTGACATTTGAAAACAATCCAACAAAATCTGAAAAGATACTTTCTGATATGTCTTACAACTTAGTACACAAATGTTCTTCCTGTTTGTTTCTGATGGCATTGAGAATTTCCGTAGACACTGACACAGAGGTGCTCATCAGGCTTTTGGAAAAGTAGTGGTTTGTCTCACAGTTAGCATATCTGGATGTTCAGCTGCCATCTTTTCACTAGATTTTCAAACCCCTCAACACCTTAAGTTTATATGGCAGGATTGCCAGTGTATGCAGGGATACAATTCATCCACACTCTGCAGATAAATAACAAGACTAAAAATAAGGCCTAAAAATATCCCAGGCTGACCTGCTTGTGTCAAATGAGAATCACACTCATCTATTCACCTTGTGTCAATCTCGATCTCTTTACTTTCCATTATCGAGGGATGTAAGATAAACTATGTTCTCCGATTTTGTTAACACACATCTTTTTTTCTTTTTAATCCGCCCCACCACCACCCCTTAAGCAAATATACCTGAGCTATTATTTTACAGTTAGGTACACCTGGGGTCTACAACCCGCATCTCTGGAGCCAAATGAATCAGACCTTCTGAAGGAAAGATGAATGAGTAATTTGTATTTATAAATGCACTATAGTTGTTTATCTGTCCAAGCATTTTGCAAAATGGATTTAAAATTTATGCAGCAGAGTGACACTAAGTTTTWAACAGAAAGTAGTCAACACATCCGTTTTTATAAATGCACCACATGCACACATTTCCAGTGGGTCAGGAACACAGCTGAATGGGACTAAAGTTTTATTATGTTTACAATTCAGTCATTAGTTTTACTGCTGAGGTCATATCKTGTTGAACTTTTCTCCACTTTGTTTATGCAACATTTGGGCTTACCTCACATCCACCAAAAATGTACATTTTCCCCCCTACTTTGTTAAAGCGTATATTTGGTAACATTTAAACCAATTGCAAGTGGGGTTGTAGAAACATACTATAATTTTTAATAGGAATAAAAAAAAACAAAGGCCCAGCTCTAATAAACAGTGTAAATAAAGGTAATTATTTTGTCTTTTAGGACTTAGGGTTGCAACTTGCTTCATTTATCCCTAATTGTGAAAGTTATTTTGCTCTTGTTCAACACATATTGAACTTAGTCTGTTCTGCACAGCCTTCTTCTAAGTCTTATTTCCATTTGTACAATTGTGTTCATTTAATTTTGTCTTATTATTAACATCTTAGTTTCACAATACAACATAAACTTCATTTTTAAATAAATAACCAAATATGCATTGTTAAGAGCTAAGTAGATTTCAAACTTTATGTGGTTAAAAAAGGCTATTTTAAAGATAAAGGATGCAGACTTGCAACAATCAAACAAAAACMAGTGCAGACATAAACAACCAAAGGTGTGTGCCTCAAGTTCTGCACATCAACCAAAACTGCAATAGGATGCATGTATATTTACTGTGTTTTGGAATGATCAGTCGGTTTCCATGATGCTTTGGCCCTGTATAAACGTGAGATTATGTGTCAGGCAGGCCTGCATACCTTGTTTACAGTCGCAGTATCCCCAGTCCATCCTGCCTTTGTGGTTCTTGAAGAAGCACCAGGGACGGATCCTGCCGTCCGGGTTGCGGCAGTGGTTGTGCTCTCCTATCCCTTTGCCCGGGTAGCGCTCTTTGAATCCGGCCACCTCGGTCCAGTTCATGCACCGGCTGCCGGACTCGGTCACGTCCACGACTCCCCTGTAGGAGCCGTCTTTCCCCCGGCTCCGCGCGCACTCGGTGAACGGGAGAATGAATGAAGGGACGCGGCTGGAGAAAGAGCCGCTCGCAGCCCGCAGCAGCAGCAGCAGCAGCAGCAGAGGAGCGGCTACTGGAGAGAGAAACGACACTTTCATGTTAGGTCCGACTAACGGAGGAAACCTGATTCAGTCATCAGCTGACGGCTCAGACAGACAGCCTCACCGCTCTGCTGTGCCGGGGAGCAGGGAGCTCGACTCTCTGCGTACAGGGCAACTCCTTTTGCGTTGCCTCCTATTTAATGACCCCCCAACGCACCATGATATCATGGAGCCTTTTCTTTCTTTTGTTTTCCAGGCTGCTCCCTTCTGCAGGGACCGCCACAGTGAGCGAACATGMACGGAAGATTTATCAATTATTTTTACGACGGATACCTCTGCTGGCGCAACCGGGGCTCGAACCCGCACCCTCGAGCTACCGCATCCATTGTTTCACAACAAACAAAATAGCAGCTTAAAAAAACTGAAAACACATATTAAGACCATTTATAATAGGGCTACGATGTGCCCATTTCCCATCTTTTCTAATTTATGATGAACTTCCATGACACAATAAAAAATACATCTTTTTGAAAATCTAATAGCCTTAATTGTACATTTAGCCTACTACAAAAMAATAATTGAATGCTTTTATTTACTGGACTTTTAAGAAGCTTCTGAAAGCATTCGAATAACCAGAATCAAACTTTTGAAGTCAGCTGTTTTTGAAGRACTAACAATGTGGTTCTACTTATAATGACTGAATGCACTGCTGTTCACAAAGCAACATAACATTTTCTTCTTCATATTCTTTTAAATGTAAGCACAGAGTCCTGTTTGCAGTTTGATGTTTAGGATATGGCCCGAGCCTCTTCATTTTTTCCGTGATTAAACACTTATTATTATTATTATTATTATTATTATTATTATTATTATTATTATTATTATTATTATTATTATATTCGTTTAACTCAGTAGTCTTTATGAATGGGAATGAGTTTGTGTGCAAATGCAGGTGACAGACTTAACAAAAGACCTTTAAAGCCACTCTCTGATTGGATGAGGAATGATCAAACGCTTAATGTAAGCGCCCAAACATGTCTTCATCATCAAAAGGCGACATAAACTCATAAGTGTGTTAACTTTATTATTGGCGTACACCGTTTGTCAACGGGAAAAGCGGAGTTACAGTCAATATTCTTTTTCTTTAATTTATTTCCTTCTGTTTTAAATTATTTGACCTTCTGTAACACGACACTTGGAAATTCCACAATGGCAAAAGCTTTGATTCAAATGCACGTACTCATTTTAGTCAGAGACATATCCGTACAGAGTCCTCGTATGTACTGGTGTGGTTAACGAGCGTACCCATTCTGATATGTTTTAGCGGCTGTCTTGATTTAGCCGATGTTTTTGTTACAACCTGCTCTTAACACACGTGTATGAAAGAACAAGTATAATTTATAAGAAACTGTTACAGGGGGAGAAATGAACAGTAGGCTTCAAGAAATCCGCGAGAGGCAAAAGCTTAGGCGACAATTACTAGCTCAGCAGGCAAGTACACATGCACACCCAGTTAGCAAGTTGYTATTGGCTAACGTAGCTCCAGGGGTAGCAGAGCTGCAGAACGACTGAATGTTTATGTTGTTTGGAAGAACCAATTTTAGAGCTTAGAATGATAGCATTAACCGGTTCTTACCTAGCTGATTTCGTAAACAAACGCCGCTTGCCTTATGAAGTAATAGAGGGGATAATGGCTTCACTGCAAACCATAGCCTAAACCGAGAATGGTGAACATGTAAATAAGCGTGAAATGAGCACATGCAAATGAGAAGACCTTCTGAAGCTTACTTTATTGCATATATATTAGAGCATATTTACTGTGTTAAATGTAGCTACAGGTGCATGCCAACTTGAAGCAAACATTAGTTCATGTGAATTTCTATTCTGAACACAGTTGGGAGCTGAAAGCGCWGACAGTATTGGGGCTGTCCTACACAGTAAGGATGAACTTAAAGAGATAGAAGAGACAAGAGAAACATGCAGGTAAGATAAAATGTCTCCTCTCAGATAATCTCAATAGGGGAAACACATAGGAGCCCAAATGTGCATTTCTCTGTTTTTAAACAGAATGCACTCTTTAAAATGTGTTTTTGCACTTTTGGGAGAACAAATGTTGAACAAACTGGTATGGGGTTTGGTTTTGTGGGACTCATTAACAACACCTAAAGGTAGCCTAACAATTAACTTAAGATGTTTGACTTAAAAAAAAGTATTTGCTATTCTTGATCCAGTGTATGTTCTGTCTTTGTTTTTTCCCCCTGTAATTCTGGTGAACCAAAATTTAAAAACAATGACTAATTTTAATTATTTTAGTTTTATTTATGTTTTTCTTACTACTTTTGTTAGTTTCAAACAAATTTATGTAATTAAATTTATACCACTGTAAACCCTAAATACATTTTATTCAGATTAAACTTTCTCATTTTCACCAAAAGCTTAATTCTTCTTGTTTTTTTATTTATTTATTTTGTTTGTTCATTTAATCTTAGAGTCTGGGAAATTTACTTATGCTAAGTTATTAGTAAGTTTGTCAAGTTTGTCTAAATAATAATAAAAACAATGTTTTGCAGGGCTTCCTATGACAGCTCAGTGCCCCCTCCCAAGAAGAAGCCACTAACAGAGGGAGAGGATACAGAAGAAGATGTAGAAGAACCAAAAGTAAGGGGTTTATGAAATCCATCCATCCATCCATTTTCTGTACACGCTTCTTCCTTTTCAGGGTCACATGGGTCACTGGTGCCCATATCCAGCAGTCACAGTGCGAGGGGCGGGGTACACCCTGGACAGGTCGCAAGTCCATCACAGGGACACACATAGAGACAAACGAGACAAACAACCATTCACTCTCTCACTCACACCTAGGGACAGTTTAGAGTTATCAATTAACCTAACAGTCATGTTTTTGGTCTGTGGGAGGAAGCCGGAGTACCCGGAGAAAACCCACACATGCACAGAGAGAACATGCAAACTCTACCCAGAAAGGTCCCCAGACCGGAATTTGAACCGGTGACCTTCTTGCTGAGAGGCATCAGCTCTACCAACTGAGCCACCGTGCCGCCGTTTATGAAATCACGGGAACTAAAACAACAGGAACATGTTTATCGATGTCGATAAACCTGGTTTCCAAAACATTTTCTTTAAAGGAAATGATTGAAACTGATTAGCAGTAAAATAGCACTCAAGATAAGAACTACTTGTTGAGTAGGTTTTGTTTTTATGTGGGAATTTTTAAATGTTGAAAATGGCTGAATGCATTCTAGTGAGGTTTCACAACTCCAGGGAAAAATGACCCCCCTCTTTTGCTGTTGGTTCACTCTTTTAAAGCATTCCTACCAATACCTCTCTTTACCTGTATAAAGATTTGCCAAAAAACAAAGATTTGCTTGGGAAAGGATTATCTTTAAAGCGCTGTGTGACTGATACTCGTTTTAGGAATTTATTATAATTTAAACCGAACAGAACAGTCTTTATTAGCAAGCCTGTTAAGCCTGTTCAACAAAATTTAACATATAAAGAAATGTAGGCCAACAACAATATATATAGTATATACACAGAGACAAAACTAATAAAGTAATTATTGAACTTAGGATGTTTGGCTGGACAATGTTTATTTCTTGTCTTTTATATATAATTACTGGTTTATCGGTGTGAGTTTTTATGTGTGATTTTTGATGAATATCTGTACATGAGTTTAAACAACTAAAAATGACTTTTTTCTTTTCTTAACCTTTGTCTCCCAGTGTAAGAAAACATTTAAATTGTTCCAAAATTGTATCTGATTTTATCTGACATCTTTGTGTGACACATAAGATGTCTTGATTGAGATTTTAGAAAACAAGGATGTTAACTAAGGTGTGAATTGAGGATTATCTCAAATAATTAACACAACATTTTCATGTCACCATTTCATAGCAGAGCGACATAACCAGCGTTCATTTAGAAATCGCAGCTGACACTGMTGCATTCACAGTCTTGATACTGGATGCCGAAAAGAAAATGCTTTAGGTGTTTAGTTCTACTTTTTAAACTATTTTATCAGTTTATTTGTAACTATTTGCAATCATTTGAATACGATCTCATTAAAATGTGTTTTGATCACATTCCTTTCAGCTCAGTTTGTTGCAGTTYCAATACATAAAATGTGTCTATTTTATTTTTCTGTGTGCGTTAGGATGAAGTGGAGGTGCAGCAGGAAGATGAGAGCAACCCATATGAGGAGGTGTATAAGGATTCCAGCACTTTCCTTAAGGTTGGAATTTCATTTTCTTTTAAACACACCCAACTTTTCTTGCATGTCTTGCCCTACTTTTGTGCATACCATACATGTTTTAGTATTAGATGCATAGAACATTTCTTGGTAGGCTCCATTGTTTTGTTAGATTAGTTATATCACATTACAAYCACTAGAACTGAAGAAGAAACTAGTTTTAATGATATGATCAGGGCTTTTTGTTGGAAAAAAAGTCACACAAAGCAGTAACAGGAAGTGAATAACTTGATAAATACTTTCAGCCACCTGATGCTGGATTAAGGCCAACTATGTGTTGTAAACTGGGATGAAAGTAAGCCGGTATGGTCTGGTACTGCATACCACTAAAAGATTCTGCGCCGGTACGCAGTACCGGGAAGAGGTCGAAGTCGACCTCGAGTCAGAGGGCAGGTGAACACCTCCCTGGAAAGCTTTCAGCGTTTCCTGGACTATTTTCTGCCGAGGATTACGTATGTTATATACCGGTATATTATATTTCTAAAAGCACCTCGCAGCATTTCACCATAACACCGTGTGTTCACGTTCACAACAAAACCGCAAGAGATCACCTGACCGTTGTTGTCTTTGAAGCGAGGGCTCAGAGGCAGTTTGACCGCGGCTGCTGCATCTCTCCACTCGCAGCGCATCTCTGACCTGCCTGGGACTTAAGAGTCTAAACCCTTTTTATTTATTAAATATGATGTGTTTAGAGCGTAGTTATTATCTTACAGACATGTACAACTGGCACGTGRAACTCCTATTCTCAAAGGAGCAGCGCCGCTGTGGGAGCGCGCTTTAAAATGAACACTGTAAAAATATTAAAGACGAAATACTGTATTTATATGCCCCAAATTCTAACAAAGACAAGTCTAAGTTTGACTTTGATGTTCTTCCAAAATCAGTGTTCTCTGAATCAGCTTCAGGTGCTTGTAGCTAATCATAAATATCTGCTAAATGTAACCAGGTGTTTCAATGCCTTTAAATTACACAAAATTTTAGTGGAGGAACTTGTAAGTTTGATCAAACAAAAATGCTATATTTTTTAATTCATATATTAAAGTTTCTCTGTTGAAAACACTAAAATGACAGAAGAGTTGTTTAAAACCTCTTTCTTCAGAAAGTCTTCAGTCCTAAGAACACCAAACTGTAACTTTTAATAAGGTCATGTCCACAATACACTCCTATTTAAATGAAAAGGTTTGACCTGTAAGCAGAAAGCTTATGGATGTTGGGTAACCTCTAGGTGTAGAAAAGTGTTAGTAGCAATATTTTTGCTCTTTATTGCAAAGAAGAGAATGAGGAGTAGAACGAGGAATTTCTGCTTAAGCAATTCCCAAAACTGTCAACCTGCTGACTGAGAATATTTGTATACAGTAAACTTTGTATACAGAACAAAAAAGCCTACTTATTAAATTACATTTTTATTGAATTATTTTTACAACCAAAATGTTTTGCAGACAACCAGATTTTGTCAAAAGGTTGTCCTCTTTTACTAAGAAAAATAATGCTGCTTGCACGAGAACAGTTAATGACGTTTTATGTACAATAGTACCGGCAAGAATTYAAAACTACTTTTATCCCTGGTTATAAATGCCAAAGTACTCAGTTATGACAGCTCTTTAAAGGTTGCATTTGAAACAAACTTTGTATTGAAAACTTTTGTTGCATTGTTTTCCTTCTTACACACTTCCATAGCTTAGTTTTGGTTTATTTTTTGWCAGAGTGATCAGTTAAGCTAATTAATAAAACAGGATATTTGACTGTCTGAAATCTTCTGTTGATAGTAATTAACATACACAAAGTTTGTAAACTTAATCAAAATACTGTTGCATTTACAGTGCAAGTTGCTCACCCTCACTGTGGGTACCTTGAAGTATTTACAGTGAAATATACTTTGGTAAAGGTTAAAATGATAATTAAAAAGATGTCCACATCAGACAGGGCCTAGACAAATGTGCAGCCGATGCTGAAGGAAAATTATGGAATGCTGGTCATTGATTGTCGTGTTTGATAAAATGCATCTGCATCTGCAGATAAAAAAGACCTAAAGTCTGTGTGTTAACACCACCGTTTTACTACAGTCTACATTTAATGTACAGAAAATATTCTAAATATGTATGGTGACTTCGTAGTGTAAAAAATTGACGTTTGAGTGGCGTCAAAAATGTCATTGCTTTGTCACGAGTTTGACGTGGCTAACATTAATTCTTGACTGAGATGGTGGAACTGAGATAAACAAGTCTTATTTTAGCTGCAGCTTCAAAACTTGAAGGACGAGTTTTGTCCAGCAACTTGACTCTGTTTTTAAAGGAACATTTCTCAGAAGGTCTTATGATTGTATTGATGCATTGTCACACAACTATTGAGTTTCGTTATAAACAAGCAACAGTTTTATAGTGGCTAAAGGTAACATTAGAAAAAAAAATTGAAACATGTCATGCCTAACATAGAGGACATGGCAAACTTGAGTTAAATCAACCATGTAATCACAATAGAGGTTGGTGAAAATTTACGTTACCAATGTTTATAAAATATGTTTTATATAATCAGTTTTACCACAAGTGGACAAGTGTACGGTGTCTCATGCACATGAATTAAAGTTAACTTTGTTTTTCTTGAAAGTATTTTGTTGAGGCAGTTTTGAAGCTGTTATAGCTGTCAATATGTACAATTTTTGATGGTTGGATTTTAATTTGTTTTAATTGCTTTTGATTCCCATCATTAATGGCTTCTTCTCTTCTTACACTTGTTGCTGAAATTGCGTTATCTTGCAAGGCGTTTGGGTGTTCCCATTAAAGTTGATGCAAAATGTTTATCCAGCTTATTTTCTCATTTACTTTAATTTGTTGTTTGTCTCTGTACTTTGTCACTTCATTTCTATACCTCTCAGGGTACCCAGAGTTTGAACCCTCACAATGATTACTGTCAACACTTCGTGGACACAGGGCACAGGCCTCAAAATTTCATCAGAGATGTCGGTGAGTGTATGTTTATTTGAGTGAGTGCTTTTAACTCATGGATGCTTGTGTGTTTTATTTGACCTTTATCCTTTCGTGTTCAAGGCTTGGCTGATAGATTTGAAGAATATCCTAAACTGCGAGAGTTGATCCGACTGAAAGATGAACTCATCTCCAGCACCAACGTCCCTCCTATGTATGCTTATTGTTGTTAATAGTGACCAGATTGTGAGTTAAATTATTTAGTAACAGTGTAGAGAAATGTTCGCTCTGAAAAAGCATGTAGGTGTTTTATTTAGGTACCTCCAGGCTGATCTAGAGCACTTTGACCTGCGGGAGTTGAAGAGCCAGTTTGATGTGATCCTAATTGAGCCTCCCTTAGAGGAATACTACAGAGAGTCCGGCATCAGCCACACAGAACGTTTCTGGACGTGGGATGATGTAAGTGTGCATACAACTTTGGATAATTTACATTTTGTACTTCAGATTAATACATAAACTCATTGGCAAATGATGTATTCACTTTATAAGGCACCTCCTAATGAGTAGGGCTGGGTAAAATAATCAACTTAGCAATGMATTGCAATAATTTGGTTGCACGACGACTGCTCAGTGGTTAATACTGATGCCTCACAACAAGAAGATCCTGTGTTTGATCCCTGGTTCAGACCTGGGATCCTATTGTGCGGAGTTTGCACGTTCTCCTTGTGCTTGCATGGGTTTTCTCCAGGTATTCTGATTTCCCAAAAAAATATGTACAATAGGTTGTCTTCAGTCCCAGGTCTCCCTTGCAAAAGAAATCTGTGATGTCAATGGGATTTGCCTGGTTAAATACCTGTAAATAATTTATTTTTTGCAAATCAATATTGATTCAGAAAAGCTTCTGAATTGAGTTGATCCCCTGGCCATTTAACGTTTCGATCGGTAACAATCCTGAACCACTTCTAATGAATTATTTGTGTACTACTTCTTCCTATTAGGAAACTAATGTCAAAGTAAACACATTATTGAATCAAACTGAAGTGAATTGAATTGTGACCCAAAGAATTGTAGTTGAATAGAATGATGAGGTTGTTCACAATACAGAGCTTTACTAATGAGATCATCTTACTATTTTTTACTGTGTTTTTTTAGATCATGAGACTGGAGATAGAGGAGA
The DNA here is from genome assembly GCF_001266775.1 of Austrofundulus limnaeus. Taxonomy (NCBI): domain Eukaryota; kingdom Metazoa; phylum Chordata; class Actinopteri; order Cyprinodontiformes; family Rivulidae; genus Austrofundulus; species Austrofundulus limnaeus. The sequence continues at coordinate 676,988 of NW_013952447.1, forward strand.
TATCAGATTTACGCTCTTTCGTCTTTCTCTGGTGTGGCTCAGGTGAAGGCTTGGACTTGGGCAGAATGGTAATACAGTCTGTGTTGATTCACTAAAACATAATTACAACATGCCAGTCTTAGAACAATTGTCTACCCACATCAAATACGTAAAAGTTTTTTTCTTCCTGGTTTCTGGTTTCCATCATTAAGCAATCCTTATTTTCTTTTCTCATTTGTTCACAGTGCCTATAAAAAGTGTTTACCCCTTAAATGTTTTAATGCTTATATTGCAGTCATAAATTAGTCACAGTCAATATAAATTGGATATCTTTGCAACAAATGTTTCCAAAAACCTTTTCAATGTCAAAGTCTCAATTTTGACTATTATTTTGAGAAGCACTTGAACACAAAGTTTTCCACATCATGTTTGGCAAACTCAAGTTCAATGATTTCCTCTTTGCCATACTCCAATAAAGTTTAGTCAATTTGAGATCTTGAGCTTTAATATGGATTATATGTTTGATGTTGAGATGGGCCGATGTGCGCAACGTTCACTTGCTCTTTAGTAAATAAAGCAAAGCCATTTTCTTTATTTTATCTTTATTTCACCCGTCATTAAAGACAGACCGGAAAAAAAAAAATCAAGGCGCTCCTCCCTCTTCAGATGCGCCTCTAGTCTGGTCCCGGTCTTAAAAAAAAAAAAAAAACGTCAGCTCGCAGCTCAGAGCAGAGTTGCCGAACAAACCGCCTCTAAATTATCTGTTGAATYAATTATCTGATGTGTGCAATGTTCGCTTGCTCTGCCATTTCAGAGACCGAAAAAAAAAAAACAAACCCGACCAGAAAAGAACCAACATGCTCCTCCCATTGTGCGTCTTCTGACGCTTTCGGTGTGAACGGACATCTTTTGACAAGCAGCCAAAAACCGCCATCAGGAGCGTTTTTGCTGCTCAAGACGCGTTTGGTGGGAACTCGGCTTTAGGCACATAGCTGTCTGACACTGTGACGTTTTTGTTTTTTGTTTTTTTTATCAGAAATGATGAGTGAAGGCCCCACCCTTTGGATTTGCAAAAAAAAAAAAAAAAAAAAAAGTTTTTATAGACCTTACATGAACTGGTATTTTCACAGATCTATTTTATGTTACAAACAACGTACAGTTCTACTCATTTCTAACCATTTGAGACATGCAGAGCTACAACTAAATTTTATTGTTCGGTTGAGGCAGGCAATGAAAATGTTTGACTTCTGACAAACCAATAAAATAACTGCCCAATATATAAAAAAAATAAAGAAATTGACACAAGTGCCTTTTTTTTTTTTCAAAATCTTAAAATTGGACAAACCGCAAAGAAGGGAAATGATAAAGTAAACTTTTAATGAAAACACTTTATACTATGGCTTCTCAGCTCTGAACTCCAGAAACCTGTTGAACTGGCATAAATTCATCAGCATGATTATTTTTAAAGCTGAAGTATAGCTGGACTGCTTTACCTTTTTAAAACAACAATTACTAGAGAATGTCATAAAATGTTGCACGCTCAGATATGCAGTGGTTTCCAATCCTGGTCCTCAAGTACCCCTACCCAGCATGTTTTACTTGTCTCCCTGCTATTCAGCAGGTCTTCAGAAGATTGTTAATCACGCATTCATTCAAACCAGGTGTGCCAAATCAGGGAAACATTTAAACATGCAGGAAAGGAGTCCTTGAGTACCAGGGTTGAGAATCAYTACTTTAATACATGTTATCTGATTTATTATTTACAAATAAATGGCAAAGAATCAATGACTTCCAGAGGCAATACTAAAAAAACATAAAACTGAGTCAATATTATATTTTGAAAATGTCTCATCAAGCTCAGAGAAGCTCTTGAGGTGTTGGTCAACATTTAAATCTGTGGTTTTTAGATGTTTCCCTGATTTGACACACCTGGTTTGAATGAATGAGTGATTAACAGTCTTCTGAAGACCTGCTGAATAGCAGGGAAACAAGTAAAACATGCTGGATAGGGGTACTCGTAGGGATGTGGATAAATTTTTAATCCTACACCAATATTAAATCTGAGCGGATTCCAAAAGAACATTTCAAACCATACAAAATAACACCAAAATCATGTGATTATCTGAAGTATGAGGGAAGTTATTGATGTTTGTTTAAGTGAAATCAGCTCATGTTTTCTTGCTGCAGTTCACAGCAGAACCAATGGGGCCTTTGTGACCATTTCACCTTGCTGTTTTCTAATTTTGCTTATAACTTCCTCAGTGTTCAAGATATCGCCATGAAATTTTAGGAAAAGATTCCCATTCTGGTTTTGTAGGAAGCATCTTGTATCCTAAAAAACCAATAAAACTTAATAATAGCCAATTCAAAAGTAGCAGAAAAGGTATAAAATAACATTACAAGGCAAACTGCAGCATCAAATCAACTTAATTTGTCTTAGAAAGTAAGGAAATTAAAAAATTTAAAAACCATGTGGACATCTGTTTTGGAAACAAAGCTCCTCAACCAATGACAGCGTGTTAAATGTGTCAAGTGACGAAGACGAGCGTCAACACACTTTGCAACAAGCGCTGTTCCGGATTAAAAAAAAACACACTTCGACATTTCAAATCATTATCAAATTTGGAAGAAGGGCAGGTAAATTAATGTTCTTCATGGCAGCTTATCTCTTTAAGGGGTCACTAGAAAAACTCATGATTTACTTTGATCCTCTTTTCAAAAAATTGTCTCTTCAAAACGCATCAACAAAAATTAAAAACTCGAAGGAGGCTGTAGCTAACTACCTGACGGCAGCCCGATTTGTTGAAATTCGTAGAAATAACGAAGCAGGAGGAAATTACAAGCAAACGCACCGAGCAGCCTTGCAAAATCTGGTCACAGCAGTTTGGGAAGAAAATGGCAGTATCTGCTGACGAAATGTCAACATCCCTAGTACTTGAGGACCAGTTTATTATTTTTTTTATTTTAGTTACCATGTTGATGATAGTGTTTCAACTAATTATCTGTTTTTGTTCTTATCTTCTCACCATGGTTTCAGTGCCTGAGGAAGTGGGGATTCAGAAGGTGTGAGGATATCTGTTGGATTAAAACCAACAAAAACAACCCAGGAAAAACAAAAGCAATGGACCCCAAAGCAGTATTCCAGAGGACTAAGGTACAGAGGACTTGTGTAAACACTGACCAAACGGCTCCAGGTGTTATGGTAATACAATTAATGTAAGAGAAATGATTCATTTGGGTCTAATGGAGTAATGGAGTAAAACAATGTAGCAGCAGTTTCCTCTAAAGTAGTATTGCAGTAGAAATTAAAGTTTTAATGTGATCTGTGCATATTTGTAAAGGAAATATTTACAGTTTAGCTAAATGCATACCTTCTTACTAGTATCTGTTTAGTCACCGTGACAAAAGAGCAGGAAGAAAAACAAAGCAAGACAAGTTTGTCGTCATTTTTGGTATTTTTTTTTTTCTTTTGTCTCTGTCAGATCTATCAACATCTCATCTGGTTTATAAGGAAACAAGACAAAGTAACAATAGTACATCACATGAGGCTTGGAGTTGATCAGCCAGAATGCAGTTGTTATGTGAAAACATTTGTGTGAAACTAAAAAGTGAAGAAAGTCTTATTAACGTCACCAGAAAAAAACAAAACAAACAAAAAWCATTGACTTTATTCCATATGTATGAAACACTGTATTTGGTTATGTTTGGACATGGTATAATTTATCTTCTTTGTTTTTGTGGAATAAATGCCAATGACAAATATATTTTTCATAGCAAACAGTTCCGTTGCCAGGTGTATTACCATGTGTTGCATTGAAACTTACAGTATCTCAGTTTAAATCACATTACATGATGCACAAAGAGTTATAATGCATTTATTTCAGGAACACTGCCTGATGGGAATCAAGGGAACAGTGCGCAGAAGCACTGATGGGGACTTCATCCACGCCAACGTGGACATCGACTTGATTATTACTGAGGAGCCTGAGATGGGAAACGTGGAGAAGCCTGTGGAGATCTTCCACATCATCGAACACTTCTGCTTGGGCCGCAGGAGGCTGCACCTGTTCGGAAGAGACTCAACCATCAGACCAGGTGACGTGCACCACTTCTACTRAACAACTAAATTAGCTAAAATAAAACAATATTGTTGATTTGCAGTTTGGATTTATTTGTTTCTTTTCTCCTCGTTTTTCAACCAGTGTCCATTCTTTTTCTTCCATTTCTAGGCTGGGTGACCGTTGGTCCTACACTGACAAACACCAACTTTAATCCAGAAACCTTCGCCTCAAATTTCCCTTTACCCGAATCCCATTTATCTGGCTGTACTGAGGAAATCGAGAGGCTGCGGCCCAAGTCTCCTGTTAAAATAAAGTCAGACCGTGGTGGTGGTGCCCCCAGAGGTGGACGTGGGGGGCCGAATGCTGGAAGAGGTGGAGACAGAGGCAGAGAAAGAAACAGACCAAACTTCCGAGGAGACAGGGGAGGATTTCGAGGCAGAGGTGGGCCACATCGGGGATTTCCACCTCGCTGAGATTAAAATAACATCAAAAACAATTTTTTTCCTCTTTTTTTTGTTTTTTTTATACACAATTGTTATATAGTATATAGCAGCAGCTAAAAAGAAAAACTGTGATCATTTTTTTAAATCATTTTTGCTTGAATGATTCGTAGATGCACAAATATTGCAAGAATAAAATTTCTTTAGCCCATTTGTTTGATTTGTTTCTTAAACGCTTTAATGCCTTGCTTAAGAAGCTAATGTAATGCCATAATCCTCCAACATCCGGAGAACAGGTAGCTGGAAAGAACAAAATACTTTCTAAGTATTGCTGATTCTGACTGATCTTCTGATCAAAAAGCAGCCAATTAGTTTTTAATAGCATGGAAATACTGTGTTGTCTTTGACAGGCTGGGGGATTTTGTATTCTCTTTTTAATTGCTTGTAATGGCTCAGTTTGGAAACAAATTTTGCTGCCAACATATTTGACATTTCTGCACATGCCTTGCATGCATTTCAGCTTGTCGAGTACTGAAGCAGATTGGTTGTTTGCTTTTATTCACGTGCCGTCTTCATTCCAGTAATGTTCAGTTGAAGGAGTGGCCTCAGGAATGTCGTGTTTCTAATGAAAAAATGTTTTTACTTTATTAATTGGTTAACACATTTCCCAATGAACTAACTATGTACCATTTGTAGCTATTATATATTTTCATTAAATGTATTGGAAATGACATAGGCATAGTTTGCCGTTTTAGGTTGAATAAACATTTCCCTTTTAGAATTGATCTGTTATAATTAAAAAGCTGTTGAACAGTAAGACCACATTCATTGAACACATTATTAATTTTTTACATGTGTAAAATGCTGTAAAGTAAGAGTACTGTCCAATTAAATTTTGTATTTTTTTCATCCATTAAAGCAAAGTGAAGGGACAAAGTGAAGAAGTAATCTGTACAAAACTACCTTTGCTCAGTTTTTGAAATATCACTGCAGGTAGGCTGAAACATCTTGAACTATGGCCACGTCATCTGTGACTCACATCCTTTAGATTTTCTATGTAATTCCAGACACTCAAAAATGTCGAGGTCTCTGTGGGCCGTACCATCACCTATACAACTCCTTGTTTTTTTATCACGTAGATCTATTTTAGGAGTTGTTGTGCCATATAATAACTTACAGAAATGCATCTCCAGACTTCCAAGAAACCTTTGCGAATATCACTGTTACCTGCAGATACTCAGTATTATACTGCTCTTTAACAAGCTGCCTCTTAAAGCCTATTTTTGTCCCCTCTGGACAGCAGACAAGTATTTCATTTTGGAAATTGATAAAAAAAAATACAAATTCAAATTGTAAAAACTTTCTTTTTTTAAAGCATTTTCTGTTCTAGCCAAACACTTTTGAACAGTAAATACTAAAATTAGAGCATTAGTGTTTCTTGTTTCTCTTTTGTAGTGCAATAACTTAACACAGACTACCATACTCCTGTTAAACATTTTCAATGCTTTTTTTCATTCAAGATTCTCTAGTTGAGACTTTTTTTTTCATAATTTACTGAAGTCCATGATGACAAAAAACATATTAAAAATGATGGTGGTAACCTTTAAGAAAAATGTCCACAGTGTTATGTAAGAAGAGCGTGTGCTGGTCACGCCTGTTTAAAGTGTGTTGGAATTCTAATATTTACCGACATAGGAAGACCTGATAATTACTAAAGATATAAACCCTTAGACTTTTAAACTTTAGCACTATTGTAACACTACGTCTTGTGGTATCGTTTACCAAGTCAAAAAATATAATAATCTAGATTTTATCTAATATCTAATTTGAGCAACTTCCGTGCGTCACCAGTCACAATGTTCTTTTTCACGAAAGAGATGTCAAAACATTTCCATTCATGTCTGCATTCCTTTAAGGGGAGGATTAGCCATGCACACCAAACAAGCCCTCAGTCATGAAAATGTGTATAGATGCAAGAACTTGACATTAAGTGAAACCTAAAGATTTTGTAACTCAGTGGTTTTGGTTCTTTTAATTGCTCAGTTTTGGTTTTATGTGAAACAAACTCTGGAAGGGAAACTGAAAGTATTTTATACCTTTGTACCATCCTATAAAGGATGTGTTGATGGCTCTGATGCAGACGTCTCAGATTTATCAAACATGTGCATGCTTTAACTGTCAGCATTAGCATTCCTAAATCTAATACAGTACATAATACAACCTAGTACCTAGAAGGTACTGCTAGTACCTTGTTGGTCCAATGCGTTATGAGGTAACAGAGGTACTTGCAGAGTACCTGAAAGGACTGGGCTTTTATTATAAAGTGACTTGTTACCTGGTACTTACTACGTAAACACCTGATACTTAACTAGTTTGATATTTTCATGATGCAGTACTTGCTTTTATTACAAAGATGTAAAAATGAAAAAGTAGGGATTTGTGGTAAGTAGTGCATCAAAACCAGAAAACATTTTGAAAAGAACAATTATGGACACAGCTGAATTAGCTCCTTCTCACGATGTGGAGTGCTAAGCGTCTCCAATGGATCTAAAGCCTTCATTTTGATAAAACACAATTCCAGAAGTGTAATTATAGCCTAGCTAAGAAAACTGTTTAAAATTAGCTCCAGTGACGTGGAGTGTACAACCTTTTTGATTAAAAAAGTAAAACATTGTTTTTTGTTTTTTTCCTTTTTTAACCCTCTGGCAAAAGCTTTAGTTTAAAATGTCTGCAGTGTGTTAAGAAACAAGGCGGACAAAGGTTAAGAATGTGAAACGAAACAATAGGCGTCACACCAGCCACTGCTCATGAAAATCATGGTCAATGTTTACATAGGAGGAAAGCAGACAGAAGAGAATAGCTGGGTGTGTGAAGTGTTGTTAACGACTGGCTTTCTTTGTCAATTAAAATAAGCTTTTGCACTATAATTATTTAATAATTAGAATAAATCATAATTATGAGTCATAAACATCTCAACAATTAAAAGACAGTTGTTTATAAAAATGCCTTCTGATATTATGTGAAAAAACATTGGTTGTATTTTATGAAAACATTGTGTTTCATATCTGTCTCTTTAATACCTGGATTGTGTAGGGCTTTACATTATCAGCTCTACCAACTGAGCCACCATGCCGCCCATATACACTTTTTATGCACTCGCCTTCGATAAAATCACCAACATTAATATTTAAAGATACAGAAAGGTTTATATTTTATTTTAGATTGTTTTTGTCATTGCATATGTTGCCCTTCTCCATAGCTTTTGTTTTAATTATATTTTCTCAGTACTATCACATTATTATATTTTTTTTCTCAAAAAATAAAGTCCTGCACATTTTAGTCTTCTGTTTCAAGTTTAGATTCCCCGTCACAGAGTTCACGGTAACCTCTGGCCTCTCAACAATTCTGTGGCCTTTGTTTTGATAGACTCAGCTATAAATAGAATGGGCACAGCTCAGAGAACTTGGAGAAGCAATGCAAGACTAAACCAAAAAACAAAAATAATAACCTGAAAGAAAGCTTTTCATTGTTACGATCAGTAGGAAAATAATGTTCTTATAAAATTATGTTTTGGACGTTATATTATTTGCTAATAAGTTTATAAATTTACATAAAATATGCATTTCTTATTCAACGTAATATATTAATTTTAGGAATTAAAATTTTAAGGCATTTTTACTTCAGAATAATAAATGTATGGACTCTAGATACTAGAACCATGGCCCACTCAGACTCAATGTCCCCCACTTCCCCCGGAACATGTTCAAAGTCCCCCCCGGAGGCGTGAGTTGAAGCTCCGTCTGACAGGAGACTCTGCCAGACGTTCCCAGCAGACCCTCACTATATGTTTGGGTCTGCCAGGTCTGTCCGGCATCCTCCCCCACCACCGGAGCCAACTCACCACCAGGTAGTGGTCAGTTGACAACTCCGCCACTCTCACTTAAGTTTTAAAAAATAAGACCAATATTAGACATTATTATTTGTTTTTGCTGTCAGTCTTTTGTGTTCAATTTGTTCTGTATTCTCATTAAAAGTTTGTACTTATCTGAAATCTGACAAAAACTAAGTCTGGAAGAGTCTAGGTTTTTCACTTGTGTCAGAAGCTTATTTTTTTTTCATTAATAAACTGAAATCATGAATTAAAATTTGAGATTGATTTTGAGTTTCTTGCATAGCAATTGGTACAAACAGAAAGGATGTTTTAAAAGTGGAGTCACAAAGGTCTTTAAGTTCTGCCATTTTTATTTATTTAAGTCTAAAAAGAAAAGTTGTTTCTTTGTAACATAGTGGTTTATTTAGTTACACTTAAATAGAAGACCTTTTATACAATTGGCYTAATTGTCCATTTGACAAGCTCTTCCTTCTTCCTTCTTGTAACATTTAAAAAAAGAACATCGTGGAGATGACGTGCTAAATTGTTATTTTTTTTTTGTTTGATGTCTGTGTATCATCCAGATATGCGTTCACGTGTTCAGCAAGTGATGATTTCATTTTCTTTCTTACTCTAGCAGTCTCTTTTTTTCTTAGTGCCCATCTGTTTTAGAGTTACTTTAGATGTGTTTTTTGACAACTTGGTCAACAATAGAACAGAAAACTGTGCATATCACTCCTGACCATACATTTCTTACATGATTGGTTTCAACTGGGAGTACATGTTGGGTATGACTCTCAGCTATTAAGTTCTCAAGTTTAGATCAGAGACTGTAAAACYGACTGAATTACATATTTTTGTCGGCTAAAATCAACTACATGCCACCTTGAATTTGATTGACTTCAAGTTGTAGACATACTTTAACATGTTTCTGAATTGCRTTATAAATTGTTCAGTGGTTCGTGAGACATTTCGCTAACAGACAGGGCAGATTGATTCCGACACTTAATACCAACGTTTTCAACAATTTTCAGTAATCTGCGACTGCTTTGTGTTGAGTATGATTCTGGATTTTTAGCTACATTACAAATGTAGCTTAATATTTTTGAAAATTGACGGAATAATSGTCATATTTGTGTTTGTTAAGGCTGATTTGGTTGTGGTGGCCATTTTGACACAGGTTGACTTACAGTTAATCATTTGGAGATGGATAGCCGATAATTAAAAATCACATTGAAATAGCATAAAATGTTTTGTTTGCCTATTGCCAATAACTTTTATCTTCCGTACATTTTGTCCAGTCTTTTAAGTCTTCACCACCTATGCAGTGACATTCAAAGAACTAAGAAAAAAACAAGATAAAAAAACCTGTTTGTCAAAAGTTTGTTTCAGAATAATGAAGTCAAGCCCGCTCGTCGTCTCAGGTGGAGCACCACACCCGTCATACTGGAAATCCCCATTCTTATGAAACCAGCCAGGATTGAAGAAAGAACATTCTGCCAACATCCTCATTCAAACAAAGCAGTGGGACAATCTAATGTAGTCTTCCTGGATSTCCAATAAAAACATGACAGACATGCCAAACATGACCAGCCTCAGTCATGACTAAAAGATTTCAGAGTTTTAGACTTTCCCAACCGGGTAAAATGCTTTCGTAGTACAGCTTAAATTKTTGTTCCCAGTTTTCCAAAGTCACCACAAAAAACAGCATTTTACAGCAGGCTCATCAGTTGGTGTTTGAAAASAGACRTGCTCTCTCTGTTGAAATCAGAAAGCTTTCTTTTTGAAAATAGCTTAAAGTTAGAGCTTACTTAAATGTGTCTCAACTCCACCTGTGTAAGTACTGTGCACATSTACAGCTGACTAATGTGGATTCACGAATATTCCACAATGGATGCCTTTTTTTAGTAAAATTACCAGATAGGAAAAAAGTTTTCACTAACGATTACTAACACTAATAGAAAGGCTTGATGAAAATGTCTCATCAGCAGCATGTTAGACATTCTTGGATCACTTGTTTCAAACTGGCATGAAAAGGTGGCAGGCAGTATGCATCTCTTCAAAGGAACCTTTAATCAGCTGTGTGTGTGTGCGTTTTCTCTCCTTTTTGTTTCCATTGCATGCATTTTTGCTTTGGCCTTTTGAGTTTGCTTGTGGCTTCAGTAATCTGTCTGTCAGAATCTAGGCGGCTCAAGTTTCCATGAGCAAAGACACTAAACCCTACATTGTCCTTGTCCTTGTAAGTTTGTTCTTGGTTAAAAAAAAGTCCCGTCATAAACTGTACAGACCTAGAAGTGCTGCATGAAGCTGTATTAATGAACTTTTTCTGTATAGCAGGTGAGGTTTCTTTGAATACTGCTGAAACAAGTTGTTCAAGCTTTGAAGCAATACAATTGAGGTGGAAGGAGTGAATTTTTATTTATTTTCATTTTATTTTATTTTTAGTCAGGCACCTTACAGTTAGTAAGACGACCACAAACTCCTTTTRTATCAAATATTTCCAAGTCAAACATAAGAGTGTTGAGTGAAGCTCAAAGCTAATGGCACAGTGAGCCCAAGCACATTACCTACAACAAAAAGACTTAAAGAAAAAATATATATCGGAAATATAGTGTTGCAGTGATTCAGTCAGACCTCAGCTCTATTCAGTATTGTGTCAGTAATTTAAGAGAGCTTGGTCATGTTTATTCCCCAAAGATTTTATTCAAGTTACATTGTGTATCTGCATACAGTCTGAACAACAACTCATCTCACTCCTCGATGTAGGACCTCATGCTAAACTGATGTGATGCCACACAAGTACCTGAGTACCTCGGGGTAAAAAAATAATAAAATCCACTTTTTCCGCTAAAACTATTATTGAATCATTAAGAACCCCTCTTAATAAAAAGGTCAGTTTTGTTAGAAATTTAGTTATTAAAGTAAATCATGGGTGGCTGTAGCAGAGTGGTTAGGGGAGTCGTCCTGTAACCGCTGGGTTGCCGGTTCGCCCCCCCGTTCCATCTGTCTCAGTCATTGTGTCCTTGGGCAAGACACTTCACCCACCTTGCCTTCTGGCTGTGGTCAGAGGGTACAGTGGTGTTGGTGCATGACAGTCCCGTTTCTGTCAGTTTGCCCCAGGGCAGCTGTGGCTGGCTATATTGTAGATTACCGCCAGGCCTCTTTGAGTGTCCTGATGTATTATTATTAAATTACAGGACTTTTTTTATGGCTGTTGGACCATGACTAGGGAAAAGGCCTCAAAAAAGTGCAGATTATTTGGATTATTTTTTTTTTCAAGCATGTGCAAGGTGAGCTTGTTCTTTGGTCAGMAAAATTAAATCTTTTGGTCATCATTTGCACGTTTTTTTCAGATTTTCTTTATAAAGGTCATTCTAATGTCAACCTTCAAACATTATTTTGTCATAATAAAAATGCAATTTCATGGTATGAATTTATTTAATTGTTTATGATTTTTTTTTTGTAGCTTTTGTTGTTCTACTTCATCTCATTAAATAAAGTTAATAAAGGACTGATGCAGTTGAATTTGACAAAAGCTGCTTTTCACAAAGACAACATGCCATGGATATAATTTTTAGGGGGTTATGGCCCCCACTATAATTTGATCCAGTCATCACCCCCCCCCCCAAAAAAAAAAAAAATACATTATTTGCACTAACACGTTAGAAATTAGAATTGGTTAATTACAGAGATGCAACTCTCTTGTCTTTAGGTAACTTTGACCTGATAAAAAAATTCACTGCCGTATACAGTATGTTTAGGCATAATTGCTGAAAATGATTTGCAAGATTTTAGAGCATAACCCCCTAAATCAGGGGTYTGCGACCAGCAGCTCTGGGACCATGTGTGGCTCTTTGAAAATGTGACCAAACATAACAGAATATTTTTGTTTGTTTTTTATACTCACAACAGAAATTAATTTGTATGCAAAAACGTGATCAATACTACTAATAAAAAAGTAAAACATGTTAGCTAATGCTAGCCTGTTGTTTACTTTAATAATCCAACTTTTTTCTCTCAAATCCATTACACTTACCTTTAAAGAATTTGAAGACTACGTATAAGAATTAAAAAATATATATACCTAAATAGTTCAGTTGTACTAGTTTTTATGAAATTCAGGATAAAATATATACAGTTTTTTTTTGTTTACCTGAATGTGGTCTTTTCATTTATCCTGATGTGTAAAAATAATAAAATTCACAATATTTATTAATTTTTTTGTTTTATAATGCTACCTCCAGTGGCCGTAAAGGTGCCGAAAAAGGCCTTGAAAAGGCCCACGAACCACCAGTTGATAATCACAGTTGCAGTTTGTTTTGCGGCTCTGGACACATTTTATTAGTGCATCTAGTAGCAGAAATGGCTCTTTTGATCATCAACGTTGCAGACCCCTGCCCTAAATGATAGACCTAAAGTTACGCCTTTGCAACATGCTTATCTACAATAGTTTCATTATTTCAGCTCAAGTCATTTATTCCAGAACAAATGTCAAAATACATTCAACTTGATGAAAAACTCATAAACAAGTGGTGAAAGTGAATTCCCTTCCAGGACATCTTTTTGTACAATGATTAAAATCTATGTGTCCTCAAAAATGCTCATTTGTTTACCTGCTGTTTCTAAATTCAAATGAACTTTCATTTTGTTTAGGGCTGTCCTCTTTAACGTCATGGCAAGAATAAAAGTGTTCTGAAAATGTAATGCCATCGTCTTCCAGGTATGCTCCAGGAATGAGCTAAAATTAACTGTACTTTCAGATCTCTACTGTGACGATCTACCCATTGAAAAGGCATAATCAGTGGCCAAAATGCGTAGTGTCAACATTGTAATGCTATTTATATTTTTTTCTGGACATCATTGGATTTTGGTAAAAGCATTTAAACACAAATGCAGATAAAACGGATATATAT
>NW_013952447.1:693036-702122 GCF_001266775.1 Austrofundulus limnaeus
ATGCTGTAATTCTGAGTGTTGTATGTGCTGCAGAACAGGAACCTGCTGTAAAACAGCAATTATGCTGAGTCAGGCTTGATTTTTAATAATCTTTTCCTGTTAAATAAATCAATCAAATCAATTATTGAAGTGGGCTTGTGTGTCTGCCTATTTCCGGGTCTGTTGGGCTTGAGAGTTGCTTTCAACATGAAATACAATTATTTGTATTTTGGTTCGTGTGCACAGATATGACATGTTTTTAAACAGACTTACAAAAATTAAATGCATAAGAAAAGTAGTTCAGTAGACAGTTCAGTGATGTGAAACAGCACACTGAGAGTAACAGATCATTTATATTTAACAAAGATCCCTGTAACTGTAGGTCAGGATGAAACAGTGAACTATGTAGTTTTTAGCAGTTTTTTTTTAATTACTGCAGTAGTAAAAATACAGGTCTTGTTTTAACTTTAAAATAGCATAAATTGTGATTACATTACTCACCACTCTACTCTGGTATTCTTTTGAAAACCTGCGTCAATGTGCCACCCCACCTCCCTTCTCTTATCCAATGTCTGCAGCATCACAACACATGAAAAGAAAACAAGTTCAGCTAGTTATGCTAGGAAGGAAAAAAAAAACAAACAAAAAAAGCAAGAGTTTCCTGCCTCTCTTAAGAACCTCATCCACTGATAATTCCTCACTACCATCTTTTGACTTGAGCTGTTAAGGTGTTTGCTGTTTTTTTATCTAACACTGCTGAAGGAAAACAGCAGCAAATTGGCCAGCACTGAGGTAAGCAAGGGATTTTTTGTTTGCACTATTTTTTAAAACAAATGTTTTAAAAAATGCATGAAATATTATTATACTTATGTTAATTTAGTTTAAAAATTTGGTGGTATACATTTGAGGAGTTTAACATTTTGCTTTACTTCTTTTTCTGAAATGGAATTGTTAAAAGTCTGTTTTAGTTTTTTTCTTTTCTTACATCTATTTGCCAAAGCTTATTTGTATTAATTTGAAATGTGTGGTGTTCATTTTAACTTTTTTTTTTCCTTTGTGTGCATTTAATTTTTAAAGCACTACAATTAAAACAATGCAGTGATGCCAAAAGTTTTTATTTATTCATTTTTATTTATTTATTTTTTAGTTAATTTTAATAAAAGCTAACAAATATGCACACAAGACAGTTTAAACTTTAGTAATTTGATGCTTGATCTTTCAGAGTGTGGCTACTTTGTGAGCGCTGATTAGAAAGTATAATGAAACAGTTGATTAAAAGACAATTACATTGTATCACCTGATAATTAAAACAATTGCTTCAACTGACAGTTATTCCGGTATTTATCCAATAACACAAAATGGATTTGATTGGAAGGCATCCATAAAACAGAAGACATTGTAGGCATTATGAACAAAATCATTCATTCATTTATTTAAAAACATGTATTTTTCTGCAACAGATAATCCCCCCAAAAAAGTTATTGCAGCAAATATCTTTGGGATCAGAATCTTTAGGAAGTTTAAACATTGTATTTTGACTGTAATTATCTAACTGATGAGTCATATTAATATACACATTGAAGGGTATTTTTTATGCCTTTTGAATGACAAATAATGTAAAATGTATGTATGAACWTTGTATGAGGTTAAGTTGTGTAAGAGTAATAGTGTTAACAAATTACTGACCACAGTATTTTTGTGTGTACCAACTTGAAATCGCAAAAGGACAAAAAAAAGGAGAGAGATTGAGTAAATTATTGGTTTGATGGAARKTTTTTTTTTTGACCAGAAGGAATCCTGCGTGGTAACTGTAGGCGTAAGACTGCTTTGTCAAACAGGGTAAAAGTTTCCCAAACTTGTCCTGCTGGAAAGTTGGCATACCTGAATGAAAACTTCTGAGTATCATCTATCAGTTAATGAGAATAAGAATGTAAAGGTTGGGCAGCAAGACTGATTTTATCAGAAGGACTATTGTTTTGTTGATAAATCTACTGAATTGTCAGTGTTTGCTTAATGTAATAAATAGTTCAGAGATGGTTAAATTTGCCATTTAAACTTGACAGAGACAGGAGTAAATTTTGGTTTCACTAGTTTCTTGCAAGTATTTTCTAACTACAAAATGGTATTTCTACTCTGTTACTATAAATTTGGAGTGCACATTGTTAAAATAGGCAAATTCCATATTTGCTCTGTGTTTTTTCATATATTTTGAGATTATTTAACGTGCAATATATATTACAGGAAGCTGACACTCAGAGAATGGGACCTCATATATTTCTTCTCCTGTTAGCAGGTAATAATAATAATGTCAGAGTGCATTATACCGTTTGCGAGTGTCTGTGACAGTGAGACGTAACGATACAAGGACTTAAGATGAAGTCAATGTAACCACTGATAACTGCTTTCTCTCTCTCTCTCTCTCTCTCTCTCTCTCTCTCTCTCTCTCTCTCTCTCTCTCNCTCTCTCTCTCTCTCTCTCTCTCTCTCTCTCTCTCTCTCTCTCTCTCTCTCTCTCTCACTCTACAGGACTAATGGGAGCAACATTCACTCAATCAACAGGTAACATGAAGAAGCAAAGTTTGTGGAGTAAAGCAATATCTTGCTATTAAATCTTCTAGCAATATCAAATGTCCCAGTAAAAGTAGCCTTTTAGTTATGGTAGATGGTCCAAAATTGAAGGTAGCAAACAAAGTCAGTTAACTGGATAAACCATGGAATATTTAGGGTTTATCTTAAAAATTAAATAGCTCAAGCTTTCAATATTATAAAATAAAAGAAAATCTTTGTATTATTACAGAAGTAAGCTTTGCTCAAAGAACATGTAAACTCAAAAAAAGGATAAACATTTGTGTATATTTTAAATCAAGATAAATTTACGCTGGTAATTTTTTCTAATTAACTTTCAAGCAGTTTTATTTAAAAAAGCAACAGAATTATGCAGTTCAGAGCTGTATGCTCAATTGTATAGCAAGATGCTAATCATTACAGTTTATGACATCTACAGCTAGTCATGATACACAAAGGATAAAAAATAATAAATTAATATCTATCTTTCAATATCTATATGCAAATAGGTTAAAACACATTCTTGCATTTTTTTTTCCATTCTAGTAGCCATATTTAGAGTACTCATATTTAGAGTATTCCAAAAAAAAAATAATAATAACTGGGAACACCAATTATGTGGAATTGGAATTAAATAGCAAATATCAGAATCAGAAAATAAAATGTCATAAAAATGCTGGACCGAAAAAAAAATTCTCCTCTAACTTCAAGTTTTGTCAATTTTGTGAATTTCCACCAGTTGACCCCACATTATCGGCAGTCAACACTACATTACAATCAGCCGACACAACTTTATCCTCAGACAACCAAACAACATCCCAGGCTGGCACAGTAACAGAACCAGAAAACACAACTTCATCAGTTATCAGCACAGTTGCTGAACCACCCGACACAACTTTATCAATGGTCAGCGAAGTGTCAGAACCAGACAACACAACTTCATCACTAATCAGCACAGTTACGGAAGCAGCTGATACAACTTTTTCAGTGGTTAGTGAACCAGAAAACACTACCTCATCACCAGCCAGCACAATGTCTGAACCAGTTGATACAACTTTATCAATGGTCAGTGAACCAGAAAACACAACTTTATCACTATCCAGCACAGTGTCTGAACCAGCTGATACAACTTTATTTATGGTCAGTGAACCCGACAACACAACTTCGTCACCAATCAGCACAGTTACTGAACCAGCTGATACAACTTTATCAATGGTTAATGAACAAGAAAACACAACCTCATCATCAATCAGCACAGTGTCTGAACTAACTCAAACAACTTCATCAATGGTCAGTGAACCAGTAAACACAACTTTATCATCAATCAGTGCAGTAACTGAACCAGTCGATACAACTCTATCAATGGTCAGTGAACCAGACAACACAACTTTGTCTCCATCCAGCACAGTGTCTGAACCAGTTGATACAACTTTATCAGTGGTCACTGAAACAAACAACACAACTTCATCACCAATCAGCACAGTTAGTGAACCAGCTGATACAACTTTATCAGTGGTTAGTGAACCAGAAAATACAACTTCATCACCATCCAGCGCAGTGTCTGAACCAGCTGATACAACTTTATCAATGGTTAGTGAACAAGAAAACAAAACCTCATCACCAATCAGCACAGTGTCTGAACTAACTCAAACAACTTCATCAATGGTCAGTGAACCAGAAAACATATCTTCGTCACCATCCAGTGCAGTGTCTGAACCAGTCGATACAACTCTATCAACGGTCAGTGAACCAGACAGCACAACTTCGTCACCATCCAGCACAGTGTCTGAACCAGTCGATACAACTTTATCAATGGTCAGTGAAACAAACAACACAACTCCATCACCAATCAGCACAGTTACTGAATCAGCTGATACAACTTTATCAGTGGTTAGTAAACCAGAAGATATAACCTCATCACCATCCAGCGCAGTGTCTGAGCCAGTCGATACAACTTTATTAATGGTTAGTGAACAAGAAAACACAACCTCATCACCAATCAGCACAGTGTCTGAACTAACTCAAACAACTTCATCAATGGTCAGTGAACCAGAAAACACAACTTCATCACCATCCAGTGCAGTGTCTGAACCAGTCGATACAACTTTATCAATGGTCAGTGAAACAAACAACACAACTTCATCACCAATCAGCACAGTTACTGAACCAGCTGATACAACTTTATCAATGGTCAGTGAACCAGACAACACAACTTCATCACCTTCCAGCACAGTGTCTGTACCAGTCGATACAACTTTATCAATGGTCAGTGAAACAAACAACTCAACTTCATCACCAATCAGCACAATTACTGAACCAGCTGATACAACTTTATCAGTGGTTAATGAACCAGAAAATACAACCTCATCACCAATCAGCACAGTGTCTGAACTAACTCAAACAACTTCATCAATGGTCAGTGAACCAGACAACACAACTTCATCACCAATCAGTGCAGTAACTGAACCAGTCGAAACAACTTTATCGGTGGTCAGTGAACCAAGCAACACAACTTCATTACCAATCAGCACAGTGTTTGAACCAGCCAATACTACTTCATTACCAGTCAACACAGTAACTGAACCAGCAGATACAACTTTATCAGTCAGCGAATCAAGCAACCCAACTTCATCACCAATCAGCACAGTAACTGAACCAGCTGAAACAACTTTATTAGTGGTCAGTGAACCAAGCAACACAACTTCATTACCAGTCAGCACAGTATCTGAACCAGCCAAAACATCTTTAACAATTGTCAGTGCAGTGACAGAACCAGAAAACATCTCTGTTGCGACCGTCAGTTCAGTCACACCACCAGTGAATACATCCCCATCAACATTTACTGCCACATCCCCTGAAACTGAAATTTTAACAGGTAACACAATTTATAACATTTACTACCTAACTTTACAATCAGCTCACAAGCAACCATTTAACAAAAACCTAACTTTACTAACATGCAGCCTATAATCCTTTTCTACAGCTATAAAACTATAAATTAAATTTGACTAGCACAAAAATCTTAACTTTAGACCTAACACCGGACTTTTTAATGAGCAGTATAAACACACGATGATAATGCTATAGCTTTACAACTACATTGTTCAATTTTTTTTWATATTATTACAACCGTTGTGAAAGTTTGAAAAGTGCTCCATCACTCTGTGTTACCATGTACTACTCATTAATTTAAGTTTGATACAAAGTAAGCATGTGATAAAAAATATTTCAGGTAAAATATATTATATATAAAACAGAAGTTTGTGTTACATGGCCAAAAGTGAAAAACAAGTTTAGCCCACATTATTAGAACTAAAACTGCAGTTTCTTTATTTGAAGAAATGAATACTTTTTATTATACTCAGCAAAGAAGTAATTGTAGTAATTAATAGTGATGCTTTTTGAATGAGTTTGCCATCACTTTTGCTAATGACATCAATAGTATCAGTACTCAATAAGTGAATTAAGTGGATGGAATGACATGACTAGGAAGAAGACTTGGAATGATGTGACTAAAAACATTAACATAATTTGCTTTGTCGTTTGTGTCTATCAATTTTGTGAATGTGGAAATACAGGCACAAATAAATTAATATTTAGCTCAGAGCATGTTTGAAAGAAAACAAACTGAATATTTCTTGTGTAACTTCAACGTTGCAGATGCCACAATTCCAACAACACTCAACATGACATCTGCAGTGACTGAATTAAACAATGAAACCTTTACACCCAATGTTGCCACGAGTTCACATACAGGTAATGTACCTTCTTCCATAGTCAAAATATTCTATTAAGGTTTTTTGTTTTAATTCTAATTAAACTCGTTTATTAATTGATTCAAAATTTCCAACAGATGGCACAACCATAACACTAAAAGTCACCACAAGTTCACCTTCAGGTAACTAATTTTACTGCAGTCAAAATATTATGATAGCTGATCTAATTCTAACCTCAACAACACTGAACTTAATCTCAACAGAAAATGTGACATCTTCACCTGTGCAAATGACCTCAACAATGGGGAACATCACCTCAACATTTGAGACCTCTATTTTTTCCTCACCTCCCATCAGCCTGACCGCATCAACTCCAGCCTCAACTCTGTTGCCAGGTAACTGACCATAAACCACAGTTAAACACTGATTTGCTTACTGATGTCTAAAAAGCTCTGAATGTAGAGTGCAAATACATAATACAAAAGTGCTAAATTAGTTTATGAATGGGTTAAAAATAAAGTTGTTGTAATGCATTTTATAATTAAAACAAGAATTATTTGAACTATTTTATGCTTTTTTATGGCTTATGTTTATGGTTATGGTGAGTGGGGATGGATATAAAATCCTTATGAGCGGAGGCCTCCTAAGTGGGCCCATTGCTCTCCCCAAAAAGACACCGGTCTTCTTTCAAACCTTCCTCATCCCTCGGATGAAGGACACAAGGTTAGAAACACTCAGTGTTCTGAGCTTCTCAAGATCCATAAAGGGGTCCCCAAGAATTATTTTCCTTTGACCACTCAGAGCCAAGCAGTGGCCTAAGTAGTGCAAAGAGGTCTATAATTCAATGCTACAGGCATCACACAGACCATTGTCATGGAGTCCCATCACCATGTTGTGGCAGTTGAGCAGATTGTGCCCAGTTAGGACTCCAACCAGTGTTGACAGGGAGATGAGAGCTTTCCCAAACCTTAGATTTGGGCCGTTAATCAGTTCCCGTGCCTGTCTACAGTCATTCAGCTCCCTCCAGCGGATTGAGTGTTGACATCTAATCCAGGCCTGTAGGGCAGTCCTACAGACTGTTGTTGAGGTACCTACAACAGGCTCTGGTCCTTTGAAGTGAGCCTGACTGCCAGCTTTTGCGAGGCAGTCAGCTCTCTCGTTACCATAATTGCCAGTATGTCCTGGTACCCATTTAACAGTAACACTGTTATCTCTCCCCAGTTGGTTGACTGCTTCGGCACACTCCCAAGCCAGTAATGACATAAAGTGTGGCCCTCGGAAAGCTCTAATAGCAGCTTGGCTATCTGTTAAGATGAATATTTCCTTCTATGTACACTGAAGGTCTTTGAGAGATGCCACACACTGGTGGATTGCATATATCTCAGCTTGTGATACAGTTGCAAAACAACCTAGTGGGTATTTATGCTCTCTCTTACTAGTGTTGTACAAAATAAGCAACCATGCACCTACTGACCCCTTCAGAAGGGATCCATCTGTAAAACAGTAGAAATGATTGGGAGACATGTCCATTGTAGAGAGGTTAATCCAGACAGATGTGTCTTCTATCTCTGTCTTAAAACTTGGATCAAAATTGTATTTTTTGAGCATTCCGTCTCCAGGTCCTGCAGTTACTGGAGCAGCAGCAACTGCCCAGCCCCAGATTCTAGTGTGCTGTGAGTCAGATAGGCTTTTCCACCTACCAGACTGGCGTAGACTTACTGCACTGGATGCGGCCTCCCCTAAGATATGTAAATCTAGTGGAGCCAGGTCTAGTAGGAATTCCATGGCTGCCGTGGGTGTTGTTTTGATGGAACCTGTGATGCTCAGGCAGGCCATTCGTTGCACATGGGTGAGCATCACTCTTGCCACCCCAACTTGGACTCGAACCCACCACACTAAAGCAGCATACCATAGCATGGGGCAGACTATGGCCGTGTAGATCCACCTGATAACCTTTGGGGTAGCACCAAAGGTTAATGGCTTACTTTTGACAAAAAATCCATATATCATCATGTCTTATAATTTAAAAAAACAAGTATAAACAATATTTTTACTGTAAATAATATAAATATATTTTACATAGTCAAATTTGGCATTTAAAAGAAAGTCAGAAGAAGTAATTTTGCAAAATGCCAATTGTGGACACTAAAAGGAATAAAAAGTAAGTGGGTATGAACAAATAGCTGCAAACAGTAACAGTCAGATTTAGCCAAGAATATTTTTATATATGTGTAAAAATCTGACTGCCTGTTGGTTTTTTGTTAATTTTTAAAATGTTTTCTTTTTCTCTTTCCATCAATGAAACCTTACCACCAGCCACTAACACCGCACCAAATTCTGCTACGCCTTCACCACCTCCCAACGTAACATCTCCACCAACAGTCTCCACAGACAATGCAACCTCACTACCTGTCAACACAAACCCAACATCATTTACTAACTTAACCCCACCACATTCTACTATGCCCTCTCCACCTTCCAACGCAACATCTCCTTCAACAGTTTCCACAGGCAATGAAACCTCACTACCTGTCAACACAAACCCACCATCATTTACTGACTTAACCCCACCACATTCTACTATGCCCTCCCCACCTTCCAACGTAACATCTCCACCAACAGTCTCCATAGGCAATGAAACATCACTACCTGTCAACACAAACCCACCATTTACTGACTTAACCCCACCACATTCTACTGTGCCCTCTCCACCTTCCAACGTAACATCTCCACCAACAGTTTCCACAGGCAGTGAAACCTCACTACCTGTCAACACAAACCCACCATCATTTACTAACTTAACCCCACCACATTCTACTGTGCCCTC
>NW_013952447.1:702413-704510 GCF_001266775.1 Austrofundulus limnaeus
CTCCCCACCTTCCAACGTAACATCTCCACCAACGGTCTCCACAGGCAATGAAACATCACTACCTGTCAACACAAACCCACCATCATTTACTAACTTAACCCCACCACATTCTACTGTGCCCTCTCCACCTTTCAACGTAACATCTCCACCAACAGTCTCCACAGGCAATGAAACCTCACTACCTGTCAACACAAACCCACCGTCATTTACTAACTTAACCCCACCACATTCTACAGTGCCCTCTCCACCTTCCAACGTAACATCTCCACCAACAGTTTCCACAGGCAGTGAAACCTCACTACCTGTCAACACAAATCCAGCATCATTTACTAACTTAACCCCACCACATTCTACTGTGCCCTCTCCACCTTCCAGCGTAACATCTCCACCAACAGTCTCCACAGGCAATGAAACTTCACTACCTGTAAACACAAACCCACCATCATTTACTAACTTAACCCCACCACATTCTACTACGCCCTCCCCATCTTCCAACATAACATCTCCACCAACAGTCTCCACAGGCAATGAAACCTCACTACCTGTTAACACAAACCCACCACCATTTACTAACTTAACTTCACCACATTCTACTATGCCATCGCCTCAGGCCAACATGACATCTCCATTAATCGTCACAGTGCCAGGTAGTGTAACTTGTATTATTGTCAATACAATACTACCCTTTTTTGTTTTATACAAACAACTTTTAAAAAAAAATTTGCAGAACTAAATGATACATTTAAATACTTGTTTAACTGTTTGCTTGAGTGTGTACTTAAAACTTAATGTATAATACTCAATATATTATATGCATGTAATAATTATTATTATTATTATTTTTCAGCTATTGCAAGTACTCCACTTACAACTTTGACATCAGCACCACCAACAACCACTGCTACAACTACACCTACAACCACTACCACTACCACTACCACTACCACTACGACAACCACAACTACAACTACAACCACGACCACAACTACAACACCTCCTCCGCCACCACCGCCTCAAGTCAATCTAGGATTTAAAGTGCAGCAACCGTTTCAATCTGAACTCAAAAATAAATCAACTCCACAGTATATAGAACTGGAGAAAACAGTGACCAAGCAAGTAAGTTTGATGCTTTTATTTGTTGAATCTTCACTTCTTTATTTTAGTAGTTTTTTTAGCAATTCTACTCTAGAGTCCGTTAATGTTGATGTTAACAAAAAATAAATAAATAAAAAAACTTTGAAAGATTCTATTAAAAATGTCTTCAACAAGCATTTTAGAGGAGTATGTCTTTTGATGTAAATCAAGTTACACTGCTAAGAAAACTTAATTATGCATTTACATACTTTTACAAAAATAATTTGTGGTAGGAGCTTGACCTATGGTTTAAAAATAACTATTTACTTTAAACACAGAAACACTGCTATGACTGAAGTGAAAACTAGAAGTTCATTCATCCAAGTTAAATATTGCTATAATCCTTTTTTACTGAAATTCCTTACAGCTTGACATGGTCTATAGAAACAAATTTGGGGGGCGTTTCAATCGAACTGAAGTCAGAGGATTCAGGTATAAATACTACACATCTTTCAATTTGTTCTTATAAAGTTGATTACATTAGATGGGCTTTTTTGGCATTTGCAGGCGAAAARAAAATGATCTATTTTCCTTAAATTGTCTGTCACCATATTTTTTATCATACAGTATACGTTGTGTTTTACTTTTAGCTTTAAGAAAAACAGCAACAACTGCAATAAATAAATAAAAATGCCTAAACTCTCTGTTGCAGTCAAGGATCTATTGTAGTAGATGCTCTGCTGATATTCAATGTTGTCAACAATGTGACAGCACCACCAAATTCCAGTGATGTGACGGAAACTTTGATTAATGCTACTACCTCCGATGCAAATTTCACCCTAAGTGTCAATACCTCCACTATTTCTGCAGAAGGTAAGGTTTTGTGTTATTTAGAAAATGCCAAAGTTTGCAAATATTAAATATTCACAAATAATAACTCCTTTTCTGTGGCCACTCAGAAAGAAAGAAAGAAAGAAAGAAAGAAAGAAAGAAAGAAAGAAAGAAAGAAAGAAAGAAAGAAAG
>NW_013952447.1:704520-707548 GCF_001266775.1 Austrofundulus limnaeus
GTTATCTAGTTGTGTCTTTATAAAAATGTTTTCAGTATGAAAATGTTAGTAAAATGTTTTATGGCCTTTTTACATTGACATGAATGACAAGAAACTTTACTTACAATTAACTTATTCAAAATGTATCTGCCACCAGTTACCATTTTCTCAAAAACACAACACATCATTAACAATCATCTCCACTCAATACATATTCTCCACCAGTCATTGCAACTTCTCGTGCATTCAGCATGTCCTCACCTCCACAAAATTTAACTTTTCTTCCAGTTGGTCCAACTTCACCAGCAGTGAACATGACCTCACCTCCACTCAATGCCACTTCTCCACCAGTCAGTCCACCTTTACCAGCATTCAGCACGACCACTCTGCCAGGTAATGTAACTACTCATCAAGTCAGTGCACATTCACCAGCATTCAGCATGACCTTACCTCCACATAATGCAACTTCTCCTCCATTTGATGCACATTCACCCTTTATCAACATTACATCACCTCCTCTCAATGCAACTTCTCCTCCAATTGATGCACGTTCACCAGCATTCAACATTACATCACCTCCTCTCAATGCAACTTCTCCAGCAGTCAGTCTACCTTTACCAGCATTCAACATGACCTCCCCACCAGGTAATGTAACTATTCATCCAGTCAGTGCACATTCACCAGTGTACAACATGACCTTACCTCCACATAATGCAACTTCTCCACCATTTGATGCACATTCACCAGCATTCAACATTACATCACCTCCACTCAATGCAACTTCTCCACCAGTCCGTCTACCATTACCAGCATTCAACATGACCTCCCCACCTGGTAATGTAACTATTCATCCAGTCAGTGCACATCCACCGGTGTTCAACATGACTTCACCTCCACTCAATGCAACTTCTGCACCAGTTGGAGCAACTTCACCAGCAGTCAACATGACCACACCTCCACTCAGCACAGTCTTATCTTCTGCTCATACCACAACACCAGCATCTAATGTAACTTTACCAGTCAGCGTGACATCCCCACAAACAGTTACCACAGTAACAGCACTAGGTATTGTAACTTTTCTCATAAACATGTTACTGCCTGTTTGTTTTTTAAGCAGTTTATTTGCATTACAATGCTATTTTTGTGGGGAAAATATCTTTTATATTTACTATATGCTGTACATTGTTAAGATATAGGTGCAATTATGAATTTTAAATTGTTTTTACTTGACAAAAAAAAAACTGAAATTTGCCTGATTTATAGGTAATGCAAGCTCCACACCTGTAACAGGATCACTGGCAACAACAACACCAACTACAACTACAACCACAACAACTACTGCTACCACTACAACCACAACTACTACTGCTCCTACTACAACTACAACGAAAACACCTGCCCCCCAATTGGAGCCTAAAATCAATTTGGGATTTAGTTTGGTGAAAGTCTTTGTACTAGCCTTTGATGACAAGAACTCTCCAGAGTTTATTGCTCTAGCGTTGGAAGTAACCTCAGCGGTGAGTGTGCTTGTTATTTGGTTGATCCTATGTCTATTTTTACACAAACAGAACAAAGAAAGTTTTCAATTTCCACAAATGCCCAGAATAAAATAGGCTGTTGTTTAAGCATTCATTGAGATTATATAATCACATACGACTCAACACCCAGTGCTTTACTCTATATATACATATACAAACATATATATATATACAAACATATATATATATATACACATATACAAACATATATATATATACACATATACAAACATATATATATACACATACCTATTTAGGATAACAGACTAAGTTGATATTTAAATACAATATCTTTGTCATGTAATCTAATTTAACTTATTGCACTTTTTTACAATGTTTTCAATATGACATGCTATAAATAAAATGTTTTATGGCTTTTTACACTGACATTTATCAGAGGAAACATTAACTATATTTACGTTACTGAAAATGTTTCAACCACTCTCACAAATAAACAACACATCCGTAACATTCAACATGCTGTCAATTCCACTCAAAACGTCTTCTCTATGACCTCACCTCCACTCAACACGACTTCTCCAATTACTGCAGTTTCCAAATACTGCAATTTAACATGACCTCACCACCACCCAATGCAACTTCTTTTCCAGTCACAGCAACTTCACCAGCAGGGAATGTGACCTCACCTCCACTCAATTCAACTTCTCCACCAGTCAGTCCAACTTCACCTCCAGGTAATGCAGCTCCTCCTGCAGTCAATGCACATTCACCAGCATTCAACATGACCTCACCTCCACACAATGCAACTTCTCCAACAGTCAGTCCAACTTCACCAGCATTCAACATGACGTCACCTGCAGGTACTGTAAATTCCCTCCAAGTCAATACATTTTCAAAATCATTCAACATGACCTCATCTCCACATAATGTAACTTCTCATGCAGTCGATGCACATTCACCAGCATTCAACATGACCTCACCTCAACTCAATGCAACTTCTCCACCTGTCAGTCTAACTTCACCAGCATTCAACATGACCTCACCTGCAGGTACTGTAAATTCCCTTCAAGTCGATACCTTTTCAATACCATTCAACATGACCTCACCTCCACATATTGCAACTTCCTGTGCAGTAGTTGCACATTCACCAGCATTCAATATGACCACTCCTCCACTTAATGCAACTTCTCCACCAGTCAAACCAACTCCACCAACATTCAACCTGACCTCACCTCCACTCAATGCAACTTCTCCACCAATCAGACCAACTCCACCAACATTCAACCTGACCTCACCTCCACACAATGCAGCTTCTCCACCAGTCAATACACATTCACCAACATTCACCACAACCTCACTTCCACTCAGCACAAAATTATCTTCTGCTAACATGTTATCACCAGCATCTAATGTAACTTTACCAGTCAGCATCACATCCCCACAAGCAGTTACCACAGTAACAATGCCAGGTATTATAACCGTTATTACAGTCAACATGTTTCAACCAGTCTGCTTTTTATAAACAACAGGTTTATTCACTGGCTTTATAT
>NW_013952447.1:707558-709281 GCF_001266775.1 Austrofundulus limnaeus
TCACCAGCATTCAACATTACTTCACCTCCACTCAATGCAACTTCTCCACCATTCATTGCAACTTCACCAGCATTCAACATTACTTCACCTCCACTCAATGCAACTTCTCCACCATTCATTGCAACTTCACCAGCATTCAACATTACTTCACCTCCACTCAATGCAACTTCTCCACCATTCATTTCAACTTCACCAGCATTCAACATTACCTCACCTCCACTCAAAGCAACTTCTCCAACATTCAGTGCAACTTCACCAGCATCCAACATTACTTCACCTCCACTCAATGCAACTTCACCAGCATTCAACATTACTTCACCTCCACTCAAAGCAACTTCTCCAACATTCAGTGCAACTTCACCAGCATTCAACATTACTTCACCTCCACTCATTGCAACTTCTCCAACAGTCAGTGCAACTTCACCAGCATTCAACATTACTTCACTTCCACTCAATGCAACTTTAACAGCATTCAATGCAACTTCAGCAGCATTCAACTTTACTTCACCTCTGCTCAATGCAACTTTTCCACCAGTCAGTGCATCTTCACCAGCATTCAACATGTCCTCACCTTCACTCCATGCAACTTCTCCACCATTCATTGCAACGTCACCAGCATTCAACATTACTTCACCTCGACTTAATGCAACTTCTCCACCAGTCAGTGCAACTTCTCCATCATTCAACATGACCTCACCTGCACTCAATGCAACTTCTCCACCAGTCAGTGCAACTTCACCAGCATTCAACATGTCCTCACCTTCACTCCATGCAACTTCTCCACCATTCATTGCAACATCACCAGCATTCAACATTACTTCACCTCGACTTAATGCAACTTCTCCACCAGTCAGTGCAACTTCTCCATCATTCAACATGACCTCACCTGCACTCAATGCAACTTCTCCACCAGTCAGTGCAACTTCACCAGCATTCAACATGACTTCACCTCGGCTCAATGCAACTTCTCCACCAGTCAGTGCAACTTCACCATCATTTAACATGACCTCACCTCCACTCAGCACAACCTTATCTACTGCTAACATCACATCGCCAGCATCTAATATAACTTTACCAGTCAGCATCCCATCTCCACAAGCAGTTACATCAGTAACAATGCCAGGTATTTTAACTTTTATTATTGTCAATTTGTTAATACCASTCTGTTTGCTATTTTTATTTTATTTTTTGCAGTTTGAAGGACTGCTAAGAAATATAATGTGCAATAGTGGCTCGTACTTGACAAAAAAACAAACAAATAAAAAACAGAAAATTCCTTTTTTTGTAGGTAATACAAGCTCTACACCTGTAACTGGATCACTGGCAACAACAACATCAACTACAACCACAACTACTGCTACTACAACTACCACCACAACACCACCTGCCCCACAGCTGGAGCCTAGAATTAATTTGGGATTTAGTTTGCTAGAAAATTTCATGGCAGCCTTTGCTGACAAAACCAGTCCAGAGTTTCTTGCTCTACAGACACGAGTAACCTCAGTGGTGAGTTTGTTTGCTCGTGCTTTGGTTGATCCTTTCTCCTTTTTTTTCTTAATAAACAAACAGAACAAAGAGATTTTGTAATATTCAACGTAGCCTGGATTACAATAATGCAGCTTCAATGAGATTATAACATCTCTTATGACTTAACTTCCAATGTATGCAAGAAATACATACACACCATATGTGTACAAGAGGATTTAAAGCACATTTTGATATA
>NW_013952447.1:709513-715494 GCF_001266775.1 Austrofundulus limnaeus
CATACATACATACATACATACATACATACATACATACATGTTGGAAATCAATTAAATGATTTATTTCTTTTTATTTTGCACTTACTACATGGTCTAGATTTTAATTTAATCTACAATTAATGTAATTGTAAGATAGAAAGGAATTTTAATTTTCTGTTGCAGACAAGGATCCGTCGTGGTAGATGCTGATCTGCTATTCAATAATGTGACAGTTCTACCAAATACTAGTGATGTGGCTCAAACGTTGGTGAATGCTTCCTCTGCAGCAAATTTCTCCCTCTCTGTCAATGTGTCTACTATAGCTGCAGAAAGTAAGGAATCACATATTCACAAAATGTCAAGTGTTGCAATTACTGTAACATAATCACATTTTTTTGTGTGTTATTCTATTTTTAGATGTTTTGGTACCAGCTATAAATACAACTACCACACCTATGATTTCAACAGTAGTCACAGGTATGTTTGTGATATGTTTTATATTGACATTTTTTATTTCGTCTGTTGGATTATTTTATTACCAAATGTAGTTCTAACAATCAATATAATTCCAGTATACATTTATTTATTTKAAGTTGTCTAAAGTTAAAGGTTAAATTAAAAAGGTTTCACCACCAGTATCTACAATACTTAAAGCAAATTCAGTAACAATCAACATGACCTCACATCTGCTGAGAGCAACTGATTTACTAGTTAGTCCAAAATTTACTGCATTCAACACAACCTCTACACTACTCAATATAACTTTATCTACATTCAATGCAACTCTTCCACCAGTCGTTACAACTTCATCAACATTCAGCATCACCTCAACACCACTCAATGCAACTTCACCACCAGTTAGTGCAACTTCACCACCAGTCAATGCAACTTCACCAGCCTTTATTAAAACTCCACCATCCAACATAACCTCACCACCACTCAATGCAACTTCTCCACCAGTCAATGCAACTTCACCAGCAGTCATTACAACTCCACCATTCAACATGACCTCACCACCACTCAATGCAACTTCTCCACCAGTCAATGCAACTTCACCAGCCGTCATTACAATTCCACCATTCAACATGACCTCACCACCACTCAATGCAACTTCTCCACCAGTCAATGCAACTTCACCAGCAGTCATTACAATTCCACCATTCAACATGATCTCACCTCCACTCAATGCAACTTCACCAGCAGTCATTACAATTCCACCATTCAACATGATCTCACCTCCACTCAATGCAACTTCACCAGCAGTCATTACAACTCCAAAACCATTCAACATGACCTCACCACCACTCAATGCAACTTCTCCACCAGTCAGGTCAACTTCACCAGCAGTCAACACAACCTCACTTTTGATTAATACAACAGGTAATTTATTTATTATGTCATTGCCTTATCCAAGAAATCACAGCATTTTAGGATATATTTTATGATTTTTTATAATGTATTTAATTTATATTAAAGATTATAGCCGCTCACAGACCTCATTCACTTTTCTACATGCAGCACGTTATTTTAAAAATGTAAAATTGCAAATGTACTGCAGCTAGTCAAAGATTTTATTTTTTTTGTGAACACTAATAAACCTGTCCAATGTTATAGTTTAGGACACTTCACCCTTTTTAGTGGCTCAAATGATCACATCATATCCTTATCCAACAGTAAATTCTAGCTAATTGTCAGACTATATTATAAAACAAACCTTTTAAGTTTTAATTGTCTTGATAAAGAGATAAAACCATTTGTAACCACTTTTTCTACAGAATACATATTAAAATAATATTCTCAGCGATGGTGAGATTGAAATATTGGTACCACTTTACAATAAGGCTCCTCTTCTAGATGGCTCATACATAGATTATAGTTTTTTAAATTCATCTGTAAAAACTTTATAAATCAATAATGAATGTTTATTATGCATTAATTAAGGACAAGAAAGAGACAAAACTGTTAGGTTTCTTGCCAAATAGTGAGCCAAATCTGTTCATGTACACATTGCATCTAAAGGTGCTATATTAAACATTTCAGACTTACTTAATACTTG
This sequence comes from Austrofundulus limnaeus, assembly GCF_001266775.1. Taxonomy (NCBI): domain Eukaryota; kingdom Metazoa; phylum Chordata; class Actinopteri; order Cyprinodontiformes; family Rivulidae; genus Austrofundulus; species Austrofundulus limnaeus. The sequence goes on from NW_013952447.1 coordinate 711,549, forward strand.
TAAGCATAATAATGATTTGGAAACACATGTTTTTTTATAATATTGTACTGTATTACTGCATTATACATATCCACAATTATCAAAGTGAGCCTTATAATAAAGTGTAATACATTAAGTACACTATTTATTAATGACTAATAAACGTGTATAAATGTTAGTAAGTGGCCTTCATAATAGTGTACTGTTTTACACTTTACAATAAGGTTCSCTCATTATTAGTCATTAATAAATAGTGTACTGTTTTATACTTTACAATGTAACTTAATATGAACATAAACAGATTTGGCTCACTATTTGGCAAGAAACCAGACAGTTTTGTCTCTTTCTCGTCCTTTAAGTAGTGCATAATAAACACCTATTAATGATATTTATAAAGTGTTAACAAATGAATTAATGACCTATCTATAAACTATTTATAAGCCATTTATAAGGGGAGCCTTGTTGTAAAGTGGAACCAAAGTATTTTATTAACACATTTTAGGATTTCATACTTTAATATTTTTATTTAGGCATTTTGTTTTGTCAACCTAATGAAAATAAACCCATCCTTACTTACTACACCACAACTTATTACATCCCCATCACTCAGTGGAGTATTGACACCAATCTTCACTTTGTTTACACCTGCTAATGAATTGTCTGGTAGCCTGTTTAAATGTGTGAGTTTTGTCAACCCTTTTCTGCAGCATAAGACTATACAGTAACATGACTTTTTTTCCTACTTGCAAAGTTTGATAGGGACAATAAAATAATTCACTTGTGTCAATTACCCAGCAATAAATGCAGCAACCAACGGAACAACTCTTACTTCTGCAACAACTCTGACATCAGCAACTTCCAATGGAACTGCTACTACCATAACTACAGTGTCCCCCACCACCACAGCAAACACAGCTCCTCCTACAGCTGACGAAGGAGCCCTGAGTTTTAGGTTTAGTCTGAATCAAACTTTTACAAATGATCTTTCTGATTCACGCACACCGGGGTTTCAAGCTTTGGCCACCAGTGTGGTCAATGAGGTAAGTTTTTCTATGATGTATTTTAATATATATCAGTGTGCATACATCTCTGAAGTATATTAGTTTATATTTAAATTTGTAGTCACAATACACACAGGATTATCACAGGACCTTTCAAATGCAACAAAACAAAACAGCCGTATTTTGAGGAGACCTGTTATACAGTATTTGAAGTTCCTGTAATGTCGTTTTTCAGGTAAACAGAGTGTGCAGACTTGTCTATGGAGGRCGTTTCCTTCGCTCTCTTGTCAATGCATTCAGGTTAGAAAAAACTACTTATTTGAGTTTTCAAGAAGACATTTTGGTTTAATTGCAATAATAATAATAATGTATCTCTTTTGTAATCACAGGAGCGGATCTGTGATTCCAGACATGACTCTTGTGTTCAATAGCAGTAGCGCTGTCCCCACGGCAGCTGATGCAACTACAAATCTTGGCAATGAACTTGTCAACAGTACAGTCCTGAATATTATACCAGGCAGTGTCAGTGCATGTAAGTATAAAGACAATAATAAGCTCAGTTTTATAAATTATACTACATTATTATATTTATTGATAATCTTTTGGTTTTGTACAGCCACCACTAATGTTACTACTACAGCTGCTCCTTCCACGGCACCATCTACTACTAACAATGTAACAGCTGCTTCAACTGCTACTACAAATACAACATCGGCAACAACTGCTACTACAAATGCAACATCGGCAACAATTGCTACTACAAATGCAACATCTGCAACAACTTCTACTACAAATGCAACATCAACAACTACCACTGGAACAACTGCTACTCCTGCAACGACTGCTACCACCGGAACTACATTAGCCCCCACCACCACAGCAAACACAGCTCCTCCTACAGCTGACGAAGGAGCCCTGAGTTTTAGGTTTAGTCTGAATCAAACTTTTACAAATGATCTTTCTGATTCAACCTCGCAAGTGTTCCAAGTCTTGGCCATTAAAGTGATCAACGAGGTAAGAATTTTCCGTGGTGTATCAATGTGCATACATCTCTAGTTAAGACTTCTAGGCTTATCACAGAACCTTTCAAATGCAACAAAACAAAACAGCTGCATTTTGAGGAGACCTGCTGTATTTGAAGTTCCATAATGTTGTTTTTCAGGTAAACAGAGTGGGTAGACTTGTCTATGGAGGACGTTTCCGTCGATGTCGTGTCAATGCATTCAGGTCAGAATAAAATGTATTTATTTGTATTTTCAAGAAAAACATTTTGGTTCATTTACTTTAAAAATGTCTCTCTTTTGCAATCTCAGGAGCGGATCTGTGATTCCAGACATGACTCTTGTTTTCAATAGCAGTAGCGCTGTCCCCACGGCAGCTGATGCAACTACAAATCTTGGCAATGAACTTGTCAACAGTACAGTCCTGAGTGTTATTCCAGGCAGTGTTATTGCATGTAAGCTTAAAGATAATGAGCTCATAAATGTATGTCTGTTTCACAGATTTAATAGAGTATTACATTTATTGATAAACTTTTGGTTTTGTACAGCCGCCACTAATGTTACCACTACAACTGCGCCTTCCACGGCACCATCTACCAATGCAACAGCTGCTTCGACTGAAACAACTGCTTCGACTGCTACAACTGCAGCCACAAATGCAACATCGGCAACAACTGCTTCTACAAGTGCAACATCTGCAACAACTGCTACTACAACTACCACAACCACAACAATTGCTTCAACTACTATAGCATCCACGAACACAGATCCACCTGCAGCAAATGAAGGAAGACTTGGTCTAAGATTCCGCATGGACAGAACATTTACATCAGATTTACAAAACTCAGCTACAGTAGCTTTCAAGGCACTAGCTACTGAGGTGGTTGGAGAGGTAAGACTAAGATTGCACTATAACTATTTCCAGCAGTTGACCTGCCAACCATAAATAAACGTAAATGCATTTGAAGGTCTTGTAAGTAAATAGAGATCTCTGATTGCTAATAATTAATGGAAAATAAATTGTTATTAATAAGTAATCTTCTGTGCTGCTATTTACCAGTATTACTTCCTTTCAGGTTAACAAGGTGTGCAATAACCTCTTTACACCATTTTTCCGTCGCTCCCGAGTCGAATTCTTCTCGTAAGACCTGTATTTCTTCCACTGACTGATTCTGTTTTCTACATTTTGTTATTGGCATGCTTTTCTAAGTGTAGCTTTATATGTTTTGTCATTGTAGGAATGGATCTATAGCTACAAACATGACTCTCATATTCGTGAACAGCACCACAGTGCCTTCAGCAGATTCTGCCACTCAACAGTTAAGCAAAGCGCTTAATGGCACAACCCTAAATGTTATACCAGGCAGCGTCTTTGGTAAGYCACAACATAATTAAATGAATTGGATATATTATCATAAATAACAAAAGGGGGCAAATASAATGAAAGTTTGCAAAACTGTGATTAATTATGACTTTAAAAGCAAAATGAAAGGGTGTATTAGTAATCTATTGAAAATATACTGTTTGTTGAACTGGTATAATTAAATTAAATGAACTGCACTAATACATATGCATTTTCTAATATTTCAGCATCATCAGCAGGCGGTCTTCCTCTACCCACAATGAGCACACTGACAGTCTTCTCACTAACTATGCTGGCTCTCGTACAGAGRCAGTTCAGCTCCTAGTACTCAGAAGATACAATGTTGTTTGGCTGAGTGACAAACAAAAATGACAAAACAGTTGTGCATTATGAAATTTGCCATGATGTCATGTGGTAAAAAGATGTGTCTTGTGTGTCAAAGAATAAGACAGTTATACAGTATTTTCCTATTTTGTTGTATTTAAGATACTAATCAAAAATAATTCTAATTTAAAACATATTCAGTGTATCTGTTTCTGTCAATGTTTTTTTTTTTTTGAAAAGTGTATGTTTCTTTGATTTTTGTTTTGTAGTTACTAAAA
>NW_013952447.1:716440-718104 GCF_001266775.1 Austrofundulus limnaeus
CCCAACCCCCAACCCCACAATGGCATTTAAACCAAATGGGGACTCAACTTTTGTCCCCAAATGCACCAGTTACCCTCAAATATAGGCATTTTGTCTTAGAATTGCCCAAGTATTGGTACTTGTGCAATTTTTGCTCATTTAATTTAGAATAAATCACGTTTATCTATTATTATGACTTTATACAAAAGTAGTTTCTTTATTAATAAAGAAGTATATTTATGATGAAAGCTTCTAATATATTCTGTATATCAGGACAGCCACACTTCCATTATGCACCTGTAATAAAAATTACAGACCAGCAGATGGCTGCCTTGAGTCAAGGATGACTGTTCACTCCTTTTGTCTCCTAAATTAATGAATTACTAGAATAGGTTACCAAATTTTGTCAATCCCATCATATTACAATTAGTAATGTTTAATTGTTTTGCTTTCACTAACTGTTGTCATTTTGTTTAGTAGCTTGATGTTTGTGTCTTTGTTTTTATCCTCCAGTTAAATATAAAATGTGTTCATTGTGTGTATGTTTTAAATTAAAGGCCTTTTATTACAAAAGGTAATGTATATTGCTCTCCACCTTTAATGCCAGAGTGTTTAGGGGAACTCATTCTTTTGAGGCAGGCACCTATCGTCGACACTGAGGGAGAATTTGACATTTGACAAGAACCGTGGTTTTGAAATTCCATCGGTGGACCCTCATCAGTTATGCTTCACACTGCAAAGCAATCCAATGCACTCAGAAAATCATGACTTGAAGACATCAACTACACCCAATTATCTTCAAAAAACTGAAATAAAACTTCGAGGTTCAGACACCACACTCCCTGTTTCTAAGCACTAATAACATGTCAGCACAGTTGCACAGCACCTGCAATTTTCCTCTTTATTGCATAATATGCAGCAGCATGTATTGCACATGTGTTTCCTAGTAACCACAACTACTTAAAATTACATTTGATTATCTCTACTTGTCCATGATAGTATGCCAGGTCCCTCAGCAGACAATTATGTGTAGCCCAGATTTTTTTGTGATGACACCATGTGCATTAATTATGCTCCTATTCCAAAGGTGACACCAATCACATAAGCATGGCTGCAAGTCCAACAACAGGCAGAACAATATAAACAACACAAAACTTGGTTTAAAGAAATGATGCATGAGGACCTTTGCTCTTGTCCACAACTGGATAATATATCTCTCAGGGACCACAAGGACACAAACACTGTGTTGAATTATCGGGGAAAAAAAAAACTTGAAGTTTTATTTCCATCTTTTTTTCTTCTGAAAAGACAGTTGACAGACCAGTGGATTGTTGATKCCTCTTAGGCTGGGGAGTTCAACTACAGACCACTGAGTGTGGCACAGTAAATAATTTGGATACCAGCAGGGGTGCACAAAGGTCTGAAAATCAGTCACTGTTCCCTTTTGCTCTGTTGTGAGCACTACCCAGTGTCCAGTTGAAGCAAGTTTGTATTTTTTCAAGGGTATTATTTAATGTTTTTCAATAAAATAAGATTAAAAAATTAACAGTATTTTGTGACCTTGTAACACAGAGTCAGTTATTTTAAAAGATCGTAATCGGCAGATCAGACTTTTTAAAGATAGGTGATCGGCTAGAAAATTTTGACCCTAATCTATTTTTATTAATAAATAAATTATATTAAAA
>NW_013952447.1:718273-721560 GCF_001266775.1 Austrofundulus limnaeus
GATTGATTGATTGATTGATTGATTGATTGATTGATTGATTGATTGATTGATTGATTGATTGATTGATTGATTGATTGATTGATTGATTGATTGATTGCAGGGGCTCATTGGATGGCCAGACAGAATGAATAGCCCTGCTCTACAGCAAAATCTGCAAAGTAAGACCACAATAATTCCTTGGTCATTAAGCAATCCAATGGACAATTTCTTTTATTAGTTTTGATTATGGGTTCAGTGTGAGAGTAACTTTAGTTTGCATTGTTTTGACATTAATATGCATGATAAAAACATGCAATTCTTTGAAAGTAAGTTAGGCTACTGTTTTTTTACAAACTGTGCACTAAAAACTGAATAGCATTTTATTTTCACTGTACCAGTATAAATCACACTACTRATAATGAAATGTGTAATCATAAGACATTTCATTGACATCATAAGCCATTTTGTTTGCTCTCTTTTATACAAAGCGCTGGAATCAACATCTCCTTTTTGGTTTGGAAACAGATGTGCAACAGGCTACTCTTCCTACAAAGCACCCTCACAGTACTCATGTGAATGACTGGTCTGAAAAAAACATTAGCTATTGTGCCTTTCATTCCACACTTCATTAAAAATTCCCCTATGCTTAATTAGAACACATCCGCCACACTTGAAATACGTCTGTCACTGGCTGAGGTCCAAAAGCTTGGCAGGATTATCTTAGGTCTATTGCACACTGACACTCATGAAAGGGATGACAAGAGCCAGCTTTTGGTGTCTATGAAAAGTTACACTTAAATGAAAAAAAAAAAAATAAACGTGTTTCAGAACTGTTGATGCTCCTGGGTAAAACCATTAACATATGACACCAAAACACTTGTATGGTTGCAAAGCATCTTAAGATAAAAAGGTTTCATTATTAGTTGAATTTTTTTATTCATTTACCTGAATAGAAATCCACTTTAAAAAAATTCTCTACAAACTTTAGATAAAATTAATTGCATAAAAATTACCTAAACTGCATATTTTAGATTACACATGAGCATAACTTCCAAAATTTGAGTTGAAATATGACCATTCCAACACAATGCCACTTCTTATAAAAAGATAAAAAAAAACTTTAAACGTTTTTAACCTCTAAATTGTAAACCCATTTGCCAATCTGATGGTACACTTTTATTATTTGGAGTATTGTAGTATGTCCATTTTTTTCAATATTTAAATTTCTGATGTAAGATACCTGAAGGACAAAGATACAATTACATAAAACTTAGTTGACCTTTCACAGCTGACAACTATTTCTACCAAATATTTGCAAAGAATGCTGTAAAATATGGTGATTTTTTTAGAGATAGAGAGAGAAACAAGTGGCAAAGTTAAAAACAAATTTTGTTGTTTTTCGTCAGTGTTTAATGGCTGATAGTGAATACTGATGCAAAAACAATAAATAAAACAGAGAAACAAAACATAGTTATTTAATGAATATATTGATGAGAAAAAAAATTTAAACTCAAATGGGGTGGACTTGAAAATAGTCTGCCTGACTCCATCTGTTAGTCTGTCCATCACCAGAGCAAAGGAGATGGGACTCAGAGCCGATCCTGGATCAGTCTCACCTCCTCTTTGAAACTTTCTGTCTCACCAGTCCTGCTGTTCTCATACATGTCCTGTACCGGTCTAACAAAGTCTCTGTCACTCCAGATTTTCTTATACGACACAACAGCTCCTCCTTCTGCACCCTGTCATATGTTTATTTTTCTAAACTTCCTTAATAATGTTGCATATCATGGATTTCACTCAAGTCTGAAAAACTGTTTACTTCAAGAAACACATTGCACACATTGTGGCTAAAACCCAGAGAATATATTAATGTAGTCAAACACATTAGATGTTTTAAGTAAACAATCTATAATGTTTTATTGTATAGTATCCATATTTTAGGACAAAATGGTTCTCAATAATATAATTGTCTTCCTGTATAAGTTTGGAGTCACAAAATGTCTTTGTTTTGACCTCCACACATTTCAGGTACTTATTTGTTCTCATTCAACCTGCACGAAAACACCGGCTGTGTCCCCCGAATATGTAAACATGTATGTCTCCTGGCTGCCATCTCTGCAAACATTTGAATAAATTTGACAGGGGAGTTGGCAGCAGACTGTATTTTAATACGGTGGTTATTGTTGCATGCGTTCATTACAGCCCACTTCCCACCTCGCCCACCCCTCTCATCTGTAAAACCAAGGAAGATGAAACATTGCAGCATGATACAGACATGAGGGCAGACGATCATCTCTCCTCCGCTCAGGTGAGTTCACTTCGTTTTCTGTTTTAACTTCATCTTCTGGTTAAAATAACCCGAACGATGTTACAAAGTTGTCCAATAATTCTGTATGATGTTGAATTTACATTCATCATAAACTACTTACAAATGAATCTGAAGCTTTGTTGGTCGTGTAAATTGTGGCGTATAGGGAAGAGAATGCAAACATGAAGGAATATTTATTGTTATTTAGACTAAACTGTGACCTTATATCCTGAATAAAAACAAAAAAAATGCTAAATTAAAATTAAGTTGAACATGCACAGAGAAGGTAAGAGAAAGAAAACTGTCACTACACTTCTTAGATAATTTTTTTTCTAGTGAAAACAGTAAATGAATAAAAAATATATAAATTTGCATATTTTCAACAAATAAATATTGAGTTTAGCAGAAAGAGGGGTCCAAAGCAGACCAGGCAACAGTTGTTGGTTTCTACTGAAGTGCATCAACAAATTTAACTGTATGCGTCAAAAAGATTACAAGGATGTTCAGGACCAACAGTAAAGGTAAATAATATTAATACCATAATTTTGTTTTAACTATGTCCATTTATTTTAAAGCAAATGATCATATTTTCAATGTGAATAAGCATGGATTTTAAAAACACATTTACTTATTTATTTGAACTGTTAGATACTGATGATCAACAGTAGGTAATCTACCTTTTCCTATCTATCCCAGCAGTTACCATGCCACGGTCCCTGTGGTGTTCATTAAATTCTGATTCAAGTCAGCTGAAACATCTGCTTCACGCTCACGCTAATGGAACTTTAAATTTCACCTAATTCCATGATATACTGTACTATCCAAGCAAGTAAATGTTCAAACTAAAACACTTAGGAAAACAAACTGTAAATATTTAACAAACACAACAGCATTTGGAAGAATTTGTTACAAGCACATCAAATTCCTAAATCAGTGCTCTTCGTTGTCATTGAACAGTTTGTAAAGTCATGCAGAGTTACTTACCATAAGGAATTATATA
>NW_013952447.1:721887-723794 GCF_001266775.1 Austrofundulus limnaeus
TATAAAGTTAAAGATACTTTGCTACAAAACGTTTTTTTTTTTTTCAGGTCTTTTTTGGTGATTTATTAAACATAAACCTATTAAGCTTTAGAGAATTGCAAACAATGTAAGATACTTTTATGTGAAACATCAGCCTAATATAAATTTCTGTGTTTTTACCAGTATTCCATTGTGGAGTGAAACCAGTATCATAGCTGTTTTTTCCAACTGTGTGTTTTGACAGGTCTGATAACAACATGGATAACATCAGCCTGGAATGGACTAGAGAAGCTAACACATCTCTTCAGACAGAAATGTCCTGTGCTACATTGAGGAACCAAGTGTCACACATTTTTCTGTACACCTTCCTCTCAGCTGGCATAGTGTCCACTGTGGTGGGCAACTTCCTGGTTGTTTTGTCCATCGCCTACTTCAAGCAGCTGCAGTCTCCGACAAATTGTTTTGTCATGTCCCTTGCCGTGGCTGACTGCCTGGTTGGCCTGTTGGTGATGCCTTACAGTATGATCCGAACTGTGGAGGGATGCTGGTACTTTGGCTCCCTGTTTTGCAAGCTTCACTCCAGCCTGGATGTCATGCTCTGCACTGCCTCCATATTCCACCTCAGCTGCATTGCCTTTGACCGGTATTATGCCGTTTGCAATCCGCTGGTTTACTCCTTGAAGATGTCCCCCAATCGAGTAGCTCTGCTCATTGCTGTTTGTTGGGCTGTACCTATGCTCATCTCCTTTGGTCCCATAATGCTAGACCTTCACATTGCTGACATAGACATACCAATTCCTGAAGACATGTGTGTATTTTTGGTCAGTCGCATTTACGCCGTCATGGCCTCATTAGTAGCCTTTTACTTGCCCATGGCTGTCATGCTCGTGGCCTACTGGAAGATCTTCAAAGCTGCGAAACGGCAGGCCCAGCAGATCAACGCCATGGAAAGTCAAATGGCTGCTGGAGTGGGCAAAGACTCGAGCAAGAAGAAACGACACCGCAACACTATGAAGAGGGAAGGCAAGGCAGCAAAAACTTTAGGCATTATCATGGGAGTTTTCCTTATCTTCTGGATGCCCTTTTTTACAATCAACATTATGGATCCGTTCATCAATTATAGCACTGAGGTTGTTGTCTGGGATGTTTTCCTGTGGTTAGGATACATCAATTCATCACTTAATCCCTTCTTGTATGTTTATTTTAACCGCTGCTTTCGAAGAGCATTCCTCATGTTCATTGGCTGCAAGGTGTGCCTGCCTGGAATATCTCCTGGGATGGAGTTATCACATTCTAAGAAAGAGGCAAACTAATGTTCAGAATAACTACAAAGTTAATGCAATGTTTTGTTGAACTACCTTGGTAAAAAAATCTTTAAAATACAACTCCAGATTATGTTAAGCAGACAAAAAGTGTTAGGGTTAATTGGAGTTTGTGTTACAAGAACTTTACATTTTATAGGCACTGATGTGAGAAATCTTACTTTTTAAATGGTGTCTAAAAGTACAGTGCATTTCCTAATTTCTTTGTGTAGCAGAAAATATAGATGTGTTTTAAGTCTGTGTCTACAGCTTTTCTCATAGCATTTAGAAGTGGATTTGGTTTGGATATGTTTCTATTTTCCTCTGTTATGGCTGGCTCAAAGCCGCAACAAAACAGGGAGATGAGATGGAGTAACAAACAGTGGGGGCTCGTCCGGGATTTGCACCTGGGACCTCTCGCAGGGCCGTGACATCCTCCTAACTTTAATGACTAGTCATCCAAATAAGGAATGTGTTTGTGATATTAGGTGAATTTCCATTCAGCATGTGGTGAACTGTAGAAATTATTTTTGCACAATGTTCAGTTTAACTGTCGGGTTCAGTCCTAGTGTCTAAAACATACATTTGTGACTGTGCTGAAGTACAAGTACACACAAAAATATTGCT
>NW_013952447.1:723926-729471 GCF_001266775.1 Austrofundulus limnaeus
ATATTGTAGACTATATGAACAGTTTGATATTCGTGCTATAATAAATTTAAAACAAAAGTGAAAACAGTTATATTGGTTTTAATCCACAGAGGTGGTAAAACTATCCATAAATATTAAAAAAAGTTCTGTTCCTACAGCTTACAAATGTTATGAAGATGTAAAAATTCTTATTGAAAAAGACAATAATGAAACTTCACTTGGTCAACTTGAAAATTCACATTTCAGGTAAAATATGTACACTTTTATTTTGTTTTCTTTCAAAGTGTATGAAAATTAGATAGTTTGTTTTCTATAGCTGCATTACTGATTAAGATGTAAAATGTCAAACCATATGTATAATTTCATCAACTTAATTACCAAACACTCAATTTTAAAATAGGTTAATGCCTGTAACTTTAGTCTTTGTTGGTGTTTTTTTGGTTTTGGTGTAAAGGCTGATCACCAGTCAGCAGAACCTCAGCACCATCACTTAAAAATGTTTCATGTGATTTGTAACCCTTAAAATCAGACTGATTAAGTTCAACAACCAGTCCAGGATGTCAGGAAATTTCTCTACATCTATTAACCTTTACCTGCATTTATGTTAAAAGTTACTAAATGATGTAATTAAAATAAGTTAGTCAGTTTGCTTTTGTATCTTTTTGCCATGCCACTATAATGCTGCCTTCTTACCATTTCTGGCTTAGACTTTAATATTAATTATTTTTGTAAATATAGACAAATATAATTGTTTCTTAGGAGACAAGTCTGAAAATGCACTCTGTTCTTTTTCCAAACATTTTAAGGATTTTTGAAAATGCGTCCATTCAGAGGCGAAGAATGACTGGTAAGTGGTTGGTGATGGGGTCTGTTGCAGAGTCAGAGTCATGGCTATGGTGGTTTCTCTTATGAGGGGGGAAGTGTAGACATATATCAGCTGGGCTTAATGTAGCGGACCCTCCATGGGAACCTGAAAATGGAAGGAGAGAATGTGGTAGAGTGGTTAGAGGTCAAACTAAAATTGAGCAAAACAAAGTGAGGCCAACTTAAATGCTGCAAAGCCAGGGAGACAACACAGACCTGCTTGAAATGTTGCCATGTGTACAGACAAAATCTTTTTTTATGTATGTTCACATTTCACCACAAGATCAGTTTCTCACTGTCTCCTTTATCTACAATCAAATGTTTTTCCTCACAGACATGTTGTTGTGAATAATTTAAAGTTATTTTATTTTTTTTTAATTTTATCACTTCTTAATTTTCAACAATATAAAAAAATAAAACAAACTAAAAACTTGTATAGTTCAGCTTAAATGCTAACAAAGCTGCCAGATTTGCTTTCAGGCTGTCAGTCAGTTGGTTCTTATGTAAACCAGTGTTTAATGTACATCTACTGACAATTGCCAAAAAGAAGATTGCTGTTGAAACAGCAATAAGAGAGGAAACCATCTTCTACATTCTGCTGCTTACTCTTTCTGAATGTAAAACGTAATGTAATCCAAGACACCCAGCATCCAGATTGCACTGCAAATGATCCATCTCAAAATAGTCAGCAACCAGCTGCAGCCTGTTTATTAACTCTGAGCCAAAGTCAGAGTCATATCATAGTTAAAACAGCATCAAAGCTGTCAGTTCACAATTAGGAGTCTAGGCAGTCTGTCATTTTGGCTGGCTCCAACACATCGTGAAACTACAAGCTGTGAAAGTGTATTCAACATATGGCAGTCAGTGACTTTTCTAAAATAAGTTGAAAAAAAAGCAGCACTGACAGTGTTGGACTGTAATTTATAGTCTGGAATCTTTTTTAGGAACAGAGGAGGGAGCAAAAATAAATGGAAGTGTGAAATAAAACAGAGCAGAAAAACTGGATTCATTGCTCTGTTTATTGTTCTTATGTTTAGTTATGTTAGCCTTGTGTATTTTTGTTTGCATACTACAGTCATTTGGGTTTTTGTGTATGTTTTGGAGATGAGGTATGTGTGTGTGTTTTCCAGCAATAGATCCATTGATGGATAGTGAGGTGGAGCTTGTGTAGATCTTACTTACTACCCATAGATGTCATCAGATCCCAACATATTCATAATGGAGGAGTTTGGAGGGCTGAAAAGACTTGTTCCTTGATACTTCTTAAACAGATTGTTGCAATATTGGTGGTTGTTGGAGGCAACTGGTCCAGTAGAGCRGTGGTTCCCAAACGTTTTGTCTTCTGACCCACAAAATATTCATGGCAAAAACTTGTGACCCCAAATATTACTGGTCTGAGTACATAAACGTTGTTAATAACCCTAAAAACACAGGCTTTTTGACAATCTAAACAGCTTGTACACAAATATAAATACGTATTTATACGTTTTTGTGTTTCTGTAATAATTATAGGGAAAATATTACATCAGCAATTATTTTATTACTCTTTAAATTGATTTCTGGAGATTATCCAAGGTGCTTCATGACCAATTGGGTCCCAAGCCCAACTTTGGGAACCAAAGTGCAGTGACTCCCAAACTTTTCAGCTTTTGACCCACAAAATAACAGTAGCAGAGACCTGTGCCCCCAACTATTTTTGGATCATAAACATTTGTATCAGGTCAACCAATCATGGGCATAGTAACAATATTTATTATTCTACATTTATCCATTTTAAATACACTAACCTCACTCCTTTGTAACAACTAAGGCAAAAATGTAACTAATTCAGAAAATCTTTTCAGGACCCCACCTTGATGTTTCAGGACCCCACTTTGGGTCCCAAACCCAACTTTGGGAAACACTGCAGTAGAGAAACCCAGACACCCCGGTCCCCAGCGACACTTGCTCTACCTGGGGGATCCCCATGGTGTTCCTGGGACAGAAAAGATGCATAATCCCTCCAGCAAGTTTCAGGTCTAATGCCTCTTCCCAGTGGAATATGCTCAAAACACCTCTGAAGGTAGGCATCCAGCCCAAATCATCTCTATTCATACTGTCTAATGCAATTCTTCCAGTCATGATCCAAACTTTAGGTGAAGTTAGTAACACAGGCCAGTAGATCAAGTGTTTTACCTTTTAATTCAAGTCTTTCTTCACCACCACTGACTGAATAACATACTCATTACTGAGGAAATGGGTTGTCAAAGTACCTTTCATGTGAATCCAAAAATGTTAACTTACTCATTACATTGTGTTGCAAATCTGTGTTCCTCTCTTTACTTAACAGTGATCATAATATGGAAGCAAACACAGTCCACGAGCTGCTATCTTCCTTCAAGGAAACATTTGAATGATCTTATTGTGAATTAGTGGAAGTACTGGAACTACAAAGAAAAACTGTCATCAGGTTAGTTTAAAATTTGATCATGAAAGGCAGTGAGTGCTCTTCAATCATTTAAGAAATGCCCAGACCATAGGTTGTTTACATTTTCATTATTATTATTTCACAGGTTTCTTGGACTGATTTATACAACAGGATGCTGATTTGATTTTTTTTCTAAAAACAAACATGCAACCTAATCAAAGAACAGAATCCTTTTCCCAACTTAATTTTCCTCTTTTTATTTTTCTATMCATCTGACATAAATTTGACATCAAAAACATATCAAAAAAGCACATTCATTTCACATTTGTGCTCACTGGACACTGCAAACTACACTTTGGTACATACCAGGTTAGATCACAAATCCAACAGAATGAACACAGCTTCTTTGCTTTACAAAGTCTTGTCAGAACAGAAAATTTTGCAGACATAAACATACATTTTTTTTATATTGTACAGTTTGGAATTCCTAGTGATAAAAAAAATAAAAATTGCACTTATGATTCATCTCTCTCAGTGATTTTTTTTGTCAACAAATATCAAACAAGTCACAGTTGTCTTCACACACTGYCAGCTGGCTAATAATTAAAAACAAGGAGGTTGTCCACTTTATAATTAAACAAAATACATGTTAACTCTAAGAATGATCTGGGTCTGTGTTGAAATATTTTGCCTTAATGCACAGTTGGTGCATCGGTCAGTATTTTGTCRTATCTTCCTTTGTAATGTGGCTGTAGGTCATTTGAGTTAGAGAAACACAACAGTCATGAGGAATGAACTCCAGTTTGGGCTGGAATCAAGTCTTTTTTTTTTTCTCAGCTTTCATCTTTTTTAAATAGATTTGTCGAACACAAACTCACCCATCTTTCACAGTTTTTCTTGCAGTTTGGTCCAGTATGGGCCTTTGAAAATAAATTAAAGACTCCCCGRGGGCCCTCTAAATGTCAGTCTCTTTCAGGCCGTAACAGTCTGCCAGATCATAGAACTGAAAACTGCCTGACTCGCACGAGTTGTAAATCCCCATAGAGACTGTGTCTACTGTATCGGTCCTTCCCAGTGCAGGCGGGGTGACTTTTCCTGTCCCCACTTTGATTTTGTTTGACAGGTTGTTCACTTTTTCTTTGAACTGAAAGGAGGACTTTTGCAGCGGTGGAAGGAAGCTCCATCTCTTCAGACCTAGCGAGCACCGTTTCCTTTTATGTAACAAAGAGCTGCCAGAGGATTCATGCACAGCGAAGCCAGCGCTGTAGTCACCCCTCTGATCCCTCGCCTTTCCCTTCACTGCTGTMCGCCACCTCTGGTCATAGAAGCGACGAAGGACCCTCCGTTTCTGGTGACACTGGCACCTGAGGATTCGAGTGAAAGCCCGGTGGAACTCTTTGCTGGAGCAGGGGTAGATAATTGGGTTGATGCAGCTGTTGAAGTATCCCAGCCAAAAGACCACCTTCAACACAGTTTCGGATGGTTTCAGTGACGGAAACAAGGAGCCTAAAACAAAGGTGGGGGGAAAAATAGATGAAGTTACATTTTTGTACCATAAAAACATATTTACATATACTTAATTAAAGGAATAGTTACATTTCTTTAACGTGGGGTTCTGTGGAAAGGGTATGAAAAATTATTATCTCACCTACTGTAAAAAGCTCTTTGACCAACACTCTAAAAATGAAATGTTGGATTTACTTAACCATGTTATGTGACCTGGTTCCACATACATGAGTTGAGTAAATTCAAAGCAACATACTCATGTTCTTTGGTTAAAAAATGGGTATATTGCTTTGAACTTATTCAACACAGTTAAGTGGAACCAGGTAACATAATATGGTTAAGTATATCCAACATTCCATTTTTACAGTGAATGTCAGTTTAATTCTGACCTGGTGGATGAACTAATAGCTAATCTGACTGGGGCCAAGACCAAATCTGACTGGTGCCATTTTAAAACAACTCTAGTCACAAAACCAATATAGAGGTTCATGCAAACATATATTTTTTTCACATTTTTACATTCTATCAATTATATCACTGTCATTCACATAAACTTGAAGTGCAGGCAGTAGTTGGGTAACTGTAGCAGAAAAATCATGATATTCCTGCCAGAGTATCAGTGTAATGTAATTCTGACAGAGTTGTAAAAGTTTATAAATAGCTAATTGACTTTTTAGACTGACAAAGCTGTGGAAATATGTTTCACTTTATGAGTGTCGTGAGCAAATCATCCATCCATCCATCCATCCATCCATCCATCCATCCATCCATCCATCCATCCATCCATCC
>NW_013952447.1:729550-741303 GCF_001266775.1 Austrofundulus limnaeus
ACTTGGGCCAGCTCATCTGTCGGAATCTCAAGGCGTTCCCAGGCCAGCTGAGAAACATAGTCCCTCCAGCGTGTCCTGGGTCTACCATTGGGTCTCCCAGTGGGACGTGCCCAGAACACCTCATCAGAGGCATCCAGGAGGCATCCTAACCAGATGCCCGAGCCATCTCAACTGGCTCCTCACGATGTGGAGGAGTAGCAGCTGTACTCTGAGCCCCTCACAGATGACGAACTTCTCACTCTAACTAGATGACAAAATAAAGCTAAAAGTACCTGTTTTAAGCAGTTAAAAAAGTTGCATTCAGATTTATAATCAACTTTCTATACCAGCAAGCTTACAAAGGKGTGGCTGCTGCACCCTATGTCCCCTTACTGCTCTTGGTTTTGGAGATTGGAGATTTTAAGACAGCAGAAATCTGATTTGATTTGATTTTAGACTAACCCCTAGTTCATCAGTCTAGTCAGAATCAAGTACTTAATTTCCAAACTGAAGTCATTCAAAGGATTTATCAACAACAGGTAAGATACTTATTATACTTATTGTTCACTGTTTTGTTTGTTGATTTTGGGTGTCAGGTCAGTCTTGGCATAAAATCTTTGTAACAGTGCCTGAATATTGAAGGGTTAAATTTGTGCACAAATCTACCTCTGCCTTTGCATAAAACTTCTTATAACATTTTAATACTCAGACAACAGTACTGAAACTGTTGACTGATGATATTTGAACTGTACTAAAAACAATTTTAATTCAACTTGCATGTTCTCACAGACAGCATTGCTTTTTACATTTCTTAATACCTACCATAATATTTTAGTATGACCTGTTTTAAACTGCAGTAATTTGTGGAATGATGCCTCTCTCTATATAAACTCTAATTGAACTCTGCTGCTGATTTGCAGCTCAGAGCTYGTGTCGGATCTCCACTGCTTTGGTTCAGAAACGCATAATAGTCAGCTCAATTGTGTTCGCACAATGTGGAAACAAAGGAAATGGCTTGTGTGTCATTTTCAGAGTAATGACTTCATGCTGTTTTGACATCAGCTACCAACAACACACTGTGCGCAACAAATGCAAACAGGGGGTGTGCCATCTACTGAATCATAAAGCAGCAGAATGGCAGAGCTTTGTACAGGTTCATTCTGGCTTGTGTGCCAATTACTCACTAAATCTTACTCTTGCATTCACTCAAAGACTCTATAAGGTCATTTTAATAAAAAAATTCAATATGAAGATGAATAAAGGTATTAGAGGCCAGGTTCTCTATTGAGTCTTCCCACTGAAATGACGTAAACCTGGAGGCAGACAGCACGATTCATCACTCTGACGCAAAACCACAACTCCATGACAACAGGTAACTGTCTATTTTTTTTTCATTTTGTTTGTTTACTATCAGCCTTTGTGAAGCAAAGAAGAAAAAAATTGATATTTGCAAAGTATTTGCTATTTTGAACCTTTTCTGACTGATTTTAGATGTGTAGCCACCGGCCTAAGTCTTAAGCCAGAACTAAAAAAAAAAAAAAAAAAAAAAAGATTGAGCAGAATCTTAAGTGCTTTGAACACACTCCACGCAGGAGTCTGGAGACCTGTCTAATATATGAGGAAATGTTTAGTGATGCCTCTTTCATGTGAGAAGAGAAAATCCTGAAGTATCTCCTTCACACAAGGATCCAAGGTTGTGAATGTCATTCTTTTATATTGAGGTTTTTAAACCTGCCCTCGTAGGAACATGAAGCACTGATGCATTAAAGATGACCTGCTTATATGTATGCAGATACCACTCTGACAYGGTGTGGTGCTACTTATAGCTAATATGGTGAATAACACTAAAAACAAACATTACACTTTTTATTTTAGACAAGACTTTTCATTTTTGTCACACAAAAGTGTGATGATGACTCTGCCTGTGTGTGTTTTCTCATAAACCACTGGACAAATTTGGATGCAAATCTCAGAAAGTAATAGGCCTACACCTAAAAGTGAAACACTTTTGAAAACAGACTTGTTTAAAATAGCCAGAAAGCCTATCTAAAAGGACTGTAMTGCTGCCAGTTTTACAGATTTTGGGCTATAATTTGGTGTAGTAGTAGCTAAAAAAGATCCATGACTTGTGCTCTGAGCAGTAAAATATTACCCAAGATCTGTGTTTACAACTTGGCCATTAACGAAAACAGTCAACTGCGTCTGTTAGCAAAACTTCTCAGGAACCATCAGACAGATTTTAATGAAACTTTCAGAAAGTAATCATTTTTGCTGACATTCACAATCAAYYCGATTCAAGATGGCCACCACAGCTAATTGACTGTATCAAACACAACAATGGTTGTAACAGCTTAACAGGTATTGAGCTAAACTTCAGAGTGGAAGTCAATAAGCATCACCTGCAACAGAGTGTGACAGACTGCAGAAAAGGTTTGCCTCAAACTTTGGCAATAAATGCTAATATCAACCATAATTGTAAGCAAAATACCTTATAAACCACTGAACTGATTTAGAAATTAATAATTGGATAGTGAAACTAGTGTATGTAATGAATTGATTTATTATGTTTAAGCTTTCTTTAACCAAACAAATCCCACAGAAAKTGCAGCTCTTTTTTGCAAGGAAGGCAGCCTAACATGCATGTTTTTGGTCGATTRGAAGGAAACTGAAATACCTGGAAAAAACCCACACAAGCATAAGGAAAACATTCAAACTCCATAAAGAAAGCTCTCAGGTCAGAACTCTGTATAAAACCCAGGACCGTCTTGCCGTGTGGCATCAACCGTTGATCCATCAAACTACCAACATTTAGTCAGCTCAGTTCAAGATGGCTGCCACAGCTATTRGTCCRCAYAAAAGYAGCTTAACTTTATGAATTTTAAAAAAATATTGAGGCTGAATTTGATGTRGTAGTAGCTGATAGTCATTTACACCTCACATTCAAAGAGCTGCACRTCTTTGCATAAAATTTTGTGAATCACTGTTTAAGACAAGTTTTGCTGACAGACATATCTGAAACTTGAACCAATAAAGTTGAAACTGTTAAAAACTAATGCTTGGTTTTCTATCTGTAACTGATTCATGTTTAGGCTCCGCCCATTTCAAGATGGCCACAACAGCTAAACAACATTATAGTCAACAAAATAAGAGCACAAGTTTTTTTTTTTCTGAAGAGGGAACTGCTTCAGATTAAGCAGAATAATTTTACAAAAGACCTCACACTGAGCTATAGATCATAACAAAACACTGTCTGTTTATACAAGCTGATGAAGAGGAAATGCCAAGCAGTGCATCAGTGACTRAAAGGTTTAAATATATGTAGTTTTAAGGAAGGTACAAAAAACATATTTTTGTGTTTTTGGTGTTTTGGTTGCTCTGGCACATTTGGATAAATTATTCAGATTGATTTATTAAGAAGGAGTATACACACACAAACAAACAGTTGTTCCACCTGTAGTCCCTATTGGTTAATAAATAATAAAATACATAAAAAATGCAAAAACAAATCAAAAACACTGAGAACAGATGCAGCACAAAACAACTAAATACATTTGAAAACCCAAATACAAACAAGCTGATTAAATGTAGGATAAAAAAAAATAGAAAACACACTCACTCCATCTATAAGTTGCCAGTTAACATACAGTATACTGGTCAATTAGCTGTAATGGCCATATTTAAAGTTAAAGAGTTGAAGAAGTTCTGAAAGTTTTATCAAAATTAGCTTAATAGTTCACAAAAAAATTGCTACTGGTACAGATAAAGAAACACTCACATACAAATATGGCATGCCATGTGTAAAATAATAATTTAAAAAATGCCACTAACACATTTACATTATTTAGTTCACTTTCTGAGTGTAAAATCTTAGTTAAAATTTCCCAATAGATTCCCACTTTTTATTTTTATTTAGATTACTGCTCTTACATTTTACTAGTTTTTTTTAACGATTTTATTATTATTATTATTATTATTATTATTATTATTATTATTATTATTATTTTAATGGTAAATGTTATGTCTGAATTTTAAATCCTAAATGTAAACGTGTAAGTTAAATGGTAAAGTATACATTTTAGTATTCCATGAAGGAATGCAGCCCTTGACTTTGGTGCACACCTTTTGTAATTATGTCATCATCCAGAAACAAAAGCAGGTGCTAACGCTGCTAACACTGCTAACACTTACCTACAAGACATCAMACTTGCWGTTGTGGTCRATGTCCRAGTGGCACTKCAAATTGCTGGACCACATGTACCATCCAYATTGTTTTGATGAACACATTTTGAGTATAACTTTTAAATGCATCTTTAGCAGCAAATAGCAGTGTTTCCTTTTGTCACAGGGTGATGATGTCACAACAAAAGATGTGCACCAACAACAAAGGCTGTGTACCATTCCAAAATTCTTAAAGGTAAGCTTTATCATTGAGCTGCAACTTTTAAGATTTTAATTTTTATTTTTAGATTTATACATTTAGATTTAGGAATTAAAATTTACATCTAAAAAAATAAAAACATTTGTAAAAAAAATAAGCAAAATGTCAGGGCTGTGGTCTAAATAACAATACAATGTTAATGAGAATTTGCTAACTAGTATTTTACACCCAGGAAGTGAACTAAATAATGCAAATGTGTTAGTGACATTTTTCAACATTTTATTTTACACTTGGCATCTCATACATACACACACAAGCAAAAACTTTATTGTCAATGTTTATTGAGGCCATAAGGATTAAATTGAACTATTTCAGTCTTTATATGGTAGAAATGTTTGTAATGTTTCATAAATTCTACTTAAGGATAAAATTTATATTTTATTTACAACATAAAATTATTCAGTATATTGGYTGAATTATGTGCAGCTGCTTAGACTTTTTCTTTACATTTATTTATTAAAAAACACAATGTTTATGCCTTTAGTGAATTTTATTTTTAGTCTTAGCTTTTCACAGAAAGAGAGAAAGGAGGTTTTTAAAAGAACTGAAAGACTTTTTATCTGGATTCATGCTGTTTGCAACGTTTCAAAAAAGCTGATTTTATGGAACCAGAGCATTAACACGAGTAAACCTGTGCCAGGGGAATCTCTCTGGACTGTGAGATGAGTCATAGTGTTGAGTCTAAATTTACATCATCATTGAGAAAAGACCTGGTTGGCATTGACGTGCTATAATTACAGGTCTGTCTCTCTGTGAAAGGTTACTCATTATTGATTATCTCTACCATCGACCCACATCAGTGTGTCTGATGAAGTGTGTGTGCGAGCCCAGGCGAAAACACTCTACACTCATCAATCAGTCATAAAGGACTCTGCCCGCAGAGACAAACAGGTGGCACGTCATTAACCCCCGGCGGGAACTTCATGGTTTTAAAAATACAACCTTTGCATTCAACAGGAAACGGTTTGTTGGACGGAAGGTTTTAACATTGAGTTATAACTCATAAGAGCTCTAATTAGAGTTTATTGGCCTTTCCAGACAGCTTTATAATACCCCAGACACTTATCTTCCTGATTGTCTGATCTTAATTATGCAAATTAACTTTTACAGGGAGTCAGTTACTCTAATGATTAAATGTTGGTTTTGCTGAGAATATAATCTGCTCTGGGGGAGCAGGCTGAATACATATGTGTTTGCTCACTTTTTTATTTTTTTTATCGATATGACAAAAATGATTACTTTCAAACATTCAGAACAAAGGAGTTTAGCTGTGATCATTGKGTGACGCTCATAATTGTGTTTACTCATCTTTTATCTTAAGAAAAGTCATTCATTCTACCCTGCCCTTTATCACACAAATAAAGGTGCCCTTTTCCTCTTTGTTGAATGGATGACGTCTTTACCCCCCCCCCCCCATAGGCTTTGATTACAATAAAAGCTGTGAGAGATCAGAATTTTTTGTTTTGTTTTGTTTTGTTTTACAATCCGTAAGACATTTATCCATAGGTGTTCAGGTTTGTAGTTCCAAGTTTTCAGTGAATTATTGGTAGCTGACAGATTTTCTTTTTTGTGAATGTTTCTAAAAATCCATTCAATATTGTAAAAATGACCACTGTTCCTGGATTTCGAAGCTTTTCTAACCTTCTGTCACAAACGTGAAACCGAACTCTCAGTAGATATTATTGTTAGCTCTCTGGACTCCGAGGCTTTSGGAGTTCTCATAAGAACGCAGCTTGTTATGGTTAAATCTTTAAAATATAACAATAACAGCCTGAAAACATTTCAGGTCGTGTCATTTGACAGGGATATTCAGGTGGAATTTTAATCAAATTTAACAAATGTTATTAATGCAATCTGGTCAGTTTGAACAATGTACTCATGTAATGGAACTAATTAAAGTAATCAAGTATGAAGTGGTTTTCAAGTAAATTCAGAAAGTCATGCCTCAACAATGTGTGTGTGTGTGTGTGTGTGTGTGTGTGTGTGTGTGTGTGTGTGTGTGTGTGTGTGTGTGTGTGTGTGTGTGCACAACAGTGATATTTTGAATGAGGTTGCAATGACATATGAGATTTATTTCTGTTTTTGCTCACATGTTTATTGTTGTTTTATGCTTTGTTTTGCTTTTTTATATTTCAAAGTATAACAAAGTAGCCTATACAGACATTTTGTTTATTCTTAGATAGACAATAAAATGTTTAGTTTTCTGTTTGCTAACTCTAAAAGGAGTTGTTACAGTCTGTAAAATTAGAATTTTGGTGGATCTGATAGATTTTTTTACACTGCACTGTAAATTTAGACATACTGTATATGATTGCTCAACTAATTTATGCTTAATTTGCAACAATTTATATATCAGATTTTAAAAATATTGATGTCTCTAGAACTATGACATAAGTTTTCAACTCTCCACTAAAAAAAAAGCTTATTTTGAGTCTGGATGCAGACCATGGACCACCATTTGAGGACCTGTGCTCTGGAAATTTATTGTGCAGTTTATTGTTAGATCATCAAGAAGTCAAAAAGTTGTTCACCGGTTTATTTGGCTCCTGTGCTTTAGGCTTGAGCAGCAGAACCAGAGATATAAAAATAGAATAAGCATCTGCATAGAAATAGAAAGTATTCAATCACTCAAAGGCATAAATCAATTATTTACACGAAGCACATTTATTTCCTAAATCACGTATTTATTCATTAATCAGATGAAAATGTGAGATCTCTCATGATTTGCTAGGGTTTAAAGTGGCCTGTCGTTGATAATGGCTCTCAGCCACCACAACATTTGAACATGTGTAAAATTCAGGGAGTTATAGACAGTTTTGTGCAAACTAGGGTTGATTAGTTTTGGTAGCCATCTTGAATAATTCAGTTGCACATCAACTAATTACTTTCAGAAAGTTTCAATAGAACTTCTCAGTAGTTTATGAGATATTTTGCTAACAGACAAAAAAGGGCCAATGCCAACAGTTAATGTCAAAGTTTTAAGGAAAKGTTTTGTGCAATGAGTTGTTCTAAAATACTGGTGGGCACAATGCTCAGTTACAATCACACCGAAGTTTAGCTCCTTTTTCTGTAAAACAGTTAAAGCCATTTTTGTATTGTCTAAGGTTAGTGAACTGTGGTGGCCATCTTGAATGGGGTTGCCTCCGAGGGCTTAAATTTAGGTCTATCATTGGGGGTCATGCTGTCTGTCTATTTACATTGAATCCTTTACTTTTGATTCAGGATATGATGGGGTTATACAGTAGGCCATGTATGGGCTTTTCCCCCCACTATTTTTTCCTACAKYAACAAATATTTTACATTTTTAAGAKACAACATACTGCCTAAATTTCTCARTTTCSCARAAATATATTTACCTGGTGTGRWATGGATAAATTACAACACAATTCAATGTTATAGACTTATATGGACTGGATCAAAAATATTGTGGGGATCATACCCCCTCAGCCCCCCTGAAAGTTACACCCATGGTTGACTCCAAAAGTTAATCGGTTGTAGACATTCATCCAGTAATTCTTTTCTGATTTGTTTTCGTTTAAAACTGTTCAGTGATTTGTGAGATTTTTTTTCTATCATACAGACAGAGTTAATGGTTAATTGCAAAGTTTTTAACACAGATCTCGTGAGATAGTTCTCAGCATTGGGAGTTTCAGCTGCTTTTGCCTCAATGTTCGTAAAATTGCCAAAGTTTTACCAAATTTTTTGTGTTTTCAAAAGTCAGTGGCTGTGGGTTTCCTTTAAAGTTCATCATTTGATGTGCATGGGATAATTACTTTCAGAGAGTTTTATTAAAATCCGTTCTTTGGTTCATGAACTATTTTGTAAACAAACTGAGAAAAGCGCAACAACATTTTGGCACTTTCGCGCACGGCGGTGGGCGATAAACCTGAACATACCTAAAGGTAGAAAGAAGAAAAAGGGCAGCCAGCAGAGGATGAACATCCCCACCACGATGGCGAGAGTTTTCGCCGCCTTTTTCTCCCTGGAGAACTTCATGAGRCGCACGGAGAGGGAACTTCGGAACGGGTGGTTCTTGCTGCTCTTGGAGCTGGCGGTGCGCGCGTCCTCCAGCACGCTGCGGCAGTGGATGCGCAGCACCACCTCCACAGACTTGTCCCTCTCCCGCTTGACCCCTGCCTCCAGGCTCCTGGTGGTCCTGCGGGCGACCACGTACACCCTGAAGTACATGATCAGGATGACCATGAGCGGCAGGTAAAAGGAGAAGAGAGAGGAGAAGAGCGCGTAGCCGGGCTCCTCCGTGATGCTGCAGATGCTGTCGTCCACKGGCGGGGGTTCCTTCCAACCCAGCAGGGGTCCCACGGAGATCACCACGGAGGAGACCCACACCAGCACCAGGATGGCCGCCGCTCTCCTCTCCGTCATGATGCTGGGGTACTTGAGACAGTACTTCACCCCGATGTAGCGGTCGATGGAGATGATGCAGAGGCTGAGGATGGAGGCGGTGCAGCAGAGCACGTCCACAGCTGCCCAGATGTTGCAGAACACCCGGCCGAACGCCCAGCAGCCCAGAACCTCCAGGGAGGCGGAGAAGGGCAGCACGATGACGCTCAGCAGCAGGTCCGCCATGGCCAAGTTGACGATGAAGAAGTTGGTGATGTTCTGCAGGTGTTTGTTGCACACCACGGACAGGATGACCAGGATGTTCCCGGCGAACGCCACCAGGATGAAGGCGGACAGGAAGATCCCGACCCCGACAACCTGCGGGTCCATGATGGTGAAGTTCCTGCACGCCGTGACGTTCTGGTCCAGGACGGAGTCGTTGAGCGCGTCGAAATCCAGCCCATAGTTGCTGCCATTACTCAAATTAGACTCTGTCATTTTGCGCCATAAAGAGAACTTTTTAGGGGAAGTTTTTTCTTTTCTTTTCCCCCTCAGGAAAAACGAGTGAAGCAGAACGCGGTCAGGCTTACTCCAACCAGCAAGACAACCAGGCGGCCGTCAGCGGGATTAACCCTTCCCATCATCAGGAATAGCTATTAATATTAATAATAAAMTAAAACAAAGCATCCACATGCGCGTCTGCTTAATTGAAAAAATGTTTTCAAAGAAGGAAGCTCACTGGAAAAATCAGATTCTTCAAGTCATAAGGAAAAAAAAAGAAAAATGTAGGAAAATACACTGAGGTCCACATTTCTTATTCCACACGAGTGTTTCCTGCTGCATCCTTTGGACCAACTCTGATCACAGACTGGGAGCTGGTGCAGCAGGTCTGAACCCTCAGCTCCACCCACACGGATCACATTCATGTTCCCAGTCTCCACAAGAGAGCGTACACATTCAGACATGACCACCAGAATACTTTATTTTTTTWAAATAAGCATTTGTTGTAAAAGCCAAAAATAGCAACAAAACATCTATACTGTTATTGTTTCATACAAGAATAAAGCTCCATCCYTGAAAGACAAGAACAAAATAATCCAAACATAACCAACTGTGCTGACAGTTAGTGTTTTCATCAGAGAGCCCTCATGCAAAGCTGTGAAGTTTCCCAGACACTGGGGCTGCCACATCCAGACTTTGTGCGCTTTCAAAGAAGGACAAGCCGGTCCAAAACCCCAGGGAGCCCGCAGGAAAGGGTCAAGGAGCGGGACATCATGTGGGGAAAATAAAAACCTCAAAGTATCACTTTGTCTGGTGGGACTTAAACACCGGATCTTATTTAGATAATATTAATAACAAACCTGGAAAAAGGTCAAAAGTTGTAATGCRCTCTGACTATAAACATAATCACCCCCTCTCATTTCCTGTGTGAATTTATTTACAGGTTAACAGTGTCACAGTATTTTTATACTATTTTAATATAAAACTGAGTTTCACCCTTATAACCAATAAACTATTGTTTCTCACAAAATAAATAAACTCTCCCAATGATTTAGTTTGTCTCCATGACAAATTCTGTTATAATTATCATCATAATTTGTTAAGACATGTAAATCTGTCAAATGAATGATTCTGGCACAAAGTAGCATCGACCAGTGTGGCAACAAACATTTCCAAAGAGATTTTTAATGCTAACTTTAAGAAATCTGTTGCAAAATCTGTCTTTGTTTCTTTCTTTGCCAAACATTGCCAAAGCAAGTTTGTGAGTTTTGATTTCTGACTCATAAATTTTTCATAATTTCACCCGTATCATGACCATTCTTCCACAAACTTCCCAAACATAATTAGCACCCCGGCCTGAAGACATCTACAGACCAATCTCCATGCTGGCTCCAACCACCTGATGTTAATGGAAGTCCATCAAATTACACCWGCGCTATTCAATTTATGGGAAATTTAGAGTGCACCGTTCAAATGACTTTGCAAATGAGATGGAACTTCACAAGACATTCTTTTTGTGAGCTTTCTGTCCAGCAGTGTGATTTATTCACTTCATATATCTGCAGCAATGCCTTCTAGGAACAATGGGTCTGAATCCTATGGTGGTCCTTTTATTTCAACTCACTGAGTCTGTACATTTGTACTGCTTTCTTAAAAAAATAAATAAAAACTAAAATCAGAGGCCAAAAACTCCAGTAATGTGAACACAGCTGTATGTGTGCAGTATCAGTTTTCTAAAAAAATACATTATGTACTTTGCATATGCAATGTAATTTGTGGCAAGTAATTGTTCTTCAAATACCTTCAACTTTATAAAAACTCTCCTGGTTAAACTTGGAAACAGTGTTAATCATTTCTTGTAGTAAACAGAAAACAATTCCTTCTGACGGTCGGACACAAATAAAAGACTATACTACAAATACTACGAGTTCATGTGTGATTTAATATTACATAATATCAAACACATTGTCATTTACATTTGGCCGTCAACTCAAACTCTTTCATTTCTTACAGAAAAATGATTTTAGTTTGAACCTTTTGTAACAAAGGCAGTGGGTGATATGGATCCCTTCAAGAAATGTTAAGCCTTTATGCCCACGGGCCACATCCAGTCTGTAGGTGACTTTTTAAAGTTAGTGTTTCGTTTTTAATAAAAAAAAAACAATCAAAGCAACTCAGGATCCAAGGGCATTTATTCTAAGTCCCCACAACAACACATTGCACGAAGCTAAATATGAGAAATTTACTAAAGTCGCAATAAACAACGGCAACTTTTATACTTAAACCACAACAACGTATAGGAGTACGCACTCAAAGTGTCGAATGCAGTTGAATGGCAGCTCTCTTAACAAAGTGTTTATTTTTTGTTTCCTTCAAGCATTTTGTATTTTTTTTACTACACAAGAGTGCAATTGTACATGCATTTAAGCATGACATCCTCTAAGTTACTGCATTGTATGTTGGTCAAATAAATTACATATATATATAGTATATA
>NW_013952447.1:741989-747210 GCF_001266775.1 Austrofundulus limnaeus
ACGTATCTCTGGATTTTAGGGTTTGGAAAACTATCCAGGAATCCTTGCTTTGCATTTGCAGAATTCATGGTATTTTGGCATATCATGTTGCTGTACAGTTTGCAAAAGGCATCTTTTTTTGCTACAACTATTTGAATATACGATTTGTCCATTGTGCAAATAAAAAATGTCATGAATATATTTTAATAACAATAATGCTTATATTTTATATGTTTGTGTCATTTCAAATGTTTAAAAGTGCATTTCAGTCTGACAAAGAACCAGGAGAAGGTGATATGCTGCCCACCCATTCTTCATGTTCCATTTGTGATGGTGCTGAACCGTACATTTTCACTTGGAGATGCCTCAAACACAATTTATTTCTCGTCAGACTCTCAGTGTAGCAATCTGTTCTGGACTTTTGACTGTGTGCCTTCTTATCAGTGCTCACCAGAATGCTGGGACCCTGTTGGCCACAAGTCATGTCATCCCTTGATATCACTTTTAACACAACTGTTAAAAAGCTCCAATGTTGGAAAGGGTCAGCTGGTCACAGTTTTCACATGCCTCTTCATATGTTGTTGTGAATAAGACTAATAAGCATCTTATGTATGGTACAATGTGTTTAAAACATGTAACAATGCCTTTTTTGCCATTTATAAAAAAGTTATTTGCATAAAACAATGCAAAGTTTTATTTTTTCAGCAAAACTGATCTAGCATAATAAATGACATACTTCTCACCTTTTCTGCATGCAGAAGTGTGGATGTTCAGCTTGCAAATGTGCCTCAAAAAGCACTTTATTCAGACCAGGGTAGTGTTTTTTATTTATTTATTTATTTATTTATTTATTCAGTGCCTTGATGATTTGGATGAAAATGGAAGGCTCTATCATTTTGTCCCAATGCATGATTAGTGCTGTTACAAAGAGAACACACATTTGCCGGTGGAGGAGGGTGCTATCATGTTTTTATTTATTTATTTTTACCTTTTTACAGTAGTGCTATCCAGCTGATCCATTATTGTCTATAACATGTTTTCACTAATACCTGCTGGCAAATGTTTACATCTAGGAATCAAACTCAAAACCAAAAATATCACAGTGCATTTTGACTTTAAATTGATCATCATTGAAAACTCTACATGAGTTAACATTGCATCCATTTTTGATGTATGGCAAAAGAAGTGCCTGTTTTTTTGTGACCCTAACATGAATTAAAATGTTTGAAAAGAGTGTCAAATAAGGACAGCTGGGAAGGCATCTGCACAATGTAAATTATATCACGATGGCCTGTCTGGATCTGTATGATATCAGACATGCTGTTTATCTAAAATTCATAGAGACCGTGGCACTGGACCTGAGACTGTCCAGGACAGTTTACACTGCAGGGACTCGTGTTTTCTCTTGTGTACAGAGGACGCAGGGCGGAAGTATGACTCATGATGTTAATATGTTCTAAAACAAAAAAAAAACAAACAAAAAAAAAAACTACGCTATTATCAGTATGTTTTTTGGCTAATATAAGTGAATACTGTTTTTTTTTTTTTACCCTCATTACATTCTGGCCCGGTTTCAGTTTTCTGAAATACACATGATCGTTTTGGCATCTAACATTGCACACTGGAGACATTTCATTATCATAATGTACCATTAAATATATAATTCACTAATTAATATGGCTGACTTGTCTTATAGATTTAGCAAACATGGGATCTAGATCTGAGCAGAAATCAATGTCTTGTGCTGAGACCAGACTGAATTAGTGTTAGATCACATCTGAGGACACAAACAGGGTCAGTTTGGTCTGATGATTTCATTGGCAGAACGTGACAATAATATTGTGTAAACACGTGTTGTATTCATGGCTCCAAACATTAGCACGCTGATCAGCAGCAATGGCCACTTCATGGCTGCACAAACTGAGCAGCAGATTAACGAGAGCCATGCGAAAGAAGCACATCTCCACTGAATCCCCGAGGCCATATCTCCAGGCAGCCCAGTGTTTCTCAGACAAAGGATATATAGAGCTACATTAAATCACTGCCTGCTGGTAGTTTTCTGGATTGAGAAACTGTCAGATTGCTTCCTCTGGCTTGAAAGAAAGCTTTGTGGCTGTAAATGAGAAGATGGGAAGCTGCGGCTCAGGTGTGTGAGAGGGGGTCATTAGAGGTTCAATTCCCACTTTCTGCTGACAAAATATCTAAATCCCTCTGCAGTACACAAAACTCCAAATTGCTTCCAACCGTAGCAGGCCAGTAAGTGATGTTGCATCTGCGACTAAAAACTGCTACTGTATGTTTGGTAAGTTTTTGAGGTCTAATAATCGCACATCATGTATTAGCTGCCAGCAGAACAACTCCTCAGAGTCTTTGATGAGTCAGATTTAAGAAGAAAGTTGGGTTGATGGGTTGCTGTGAAACTCTGGAGATGTCATTAAATTATTAGAACTGTCTTATTAAGATTTATTTAGACATCTTAGTTGACAACATGATACACCTGGGGCAATATATTTATTAAAGAGTTTTTAGCTCATCTCAGTGTCAAAGTGTTTTGGAAGTTTTCTGTCCTCCATGCCTGTATTTTTAGAGTCAGAAGAATACATCTGGCTATATTTCCCCTTAAATAGAGTGTTTTAATGCATCTTGAAAGATGGCAAGCTGGCTACATGGAGGTGTTCTTAGGTCAGCAGACTTGTCTGGTTAATTAAAAGTTCATATTGATTAGACCTTCTTCAAGATAACAACTGGGAGACAAATAGAATAAAGTCCGGAGGCCTTTCTGAAATGAAAGAAAAAAATCTCCCACTGTCTGTGAGGTCTGCTGGGTCTCTAAATGAGTTTAAGTCTCTGTTAAAAACTCATCTGTTTAAACAGGCATTTGAGTCTGAAGAGCAGGATCATTAGGCCAGCCTTTGCTGTTTTGTTTGATTTTATTGTTCATTTTATTACTGTACTTTGTTCATTGTTTTTATTTTATGCTCCTGTACAGCACTTTGGTTTTTATTGTGCTTTATAAATAAACGATGATGATGATGATGATGAATATCAATGTCAGATTGTTGGACTTTAGTGGGACACGGTAATCAGTAATCCCTGTGTTAAAGACACTGACAAGTGATTAGYGAAAAATGAACAAACTACAAAAAAAGATATATAAGAAGATCTGTTAATTACAAGTTTTGTTATATGTTCCTTGTTGGGTACATTGCATTTCAACCAAGCTTTATGTGACTTATCAAAATGCAGCCCTGATAGTTTTTGGTCTTAACCAGTAATTTTTAGTTCTGCACATCTTCTAAGGCCGTACATTACTCTTTTTGTTGGTAATGCATAGTCCTTGTTGCAATCACTCCTCTATCCTTGTGTTATTACTGCAAAATGGCAAGCAGCAGGTATTGTACGATTATCTGAGTTATGATTATCATTATGACAACTACTGGTGAGATCTAGCGAGTGAGTCGTGTTACGAGCTTCTCTCCTGTTCTCAGATCACCGGCGCTGAGGACAGGAGAGGATGTTGTCAGGAGAGGATGTTTTCAACAGATATTCAAAAGACCTCCGAACATTCAGGGTGGGCTGTCTGCAGAAGTAAACGGTGAATCAGGTGGGAGCTTGAAAAGCTGCGTAAAACTGTATAAATTCACACTTACATTCATTCATTCTTACAGTTTGTCAACTCAGAACAGTTTTTTTTATCATCTTTGACAGGGACGGGCAACTTAAATGATGGAAGGGGCCAAAATCTTTTTGTTGACACTACCAGAGGACCAACATAGTACTGCACACCTACCAAATGTAATAAAACTTTTTTAAAAAGTTTAAAACATAAAAACCATTCATAAACATTTACATTAACATTTTTAAATATGTTTATGTATTACACCAACATACAGTGCAGTTACTTAAAATATTTCATGCTGAAACGCACATGTAGCAGTTGTACTCTTGTTTAATAAATATGAATGATTGAAGAGAACAAAAAATAAACACTTACTTACATGTAATTCAGTAAACTTCCCATATTTAGCTTTGTGCAACGTGTTGTAGAAGTGACTTACATTAAAATCCTTCATGCCAGACATAGTCTCTAAGCAGACTAAATGCATTTTGTTTGAGACGGCATGCTCAATCGGTCCATGTGCCACCAGTTGCCCATTCCTGATCTATGGTTTAAAAAAAAGCATTACTAAATACTCAGAAGTTACAATGGCACCCTTAAAAATCCTTCCAAATTTTCTACTTAATACTTAAACGTCTGTCTTTGTGGGCAGGCAACCTTGAATTTCCTGTAATGCTTTTCTCTCTGACTTTGTGTAAATCTCACCTAATTGTGAGCTACTGACAAAGTTTACTGAGACGACCCTCCAGACATCTGTTCTGTGAGCTCTGACTGTCCACCAAAACACTCAAGTCCTGCAGTGTCTTTCTCACGCTACAAGCACTACAGTGTCTGCAGACAGAGACCGTGAACTGGTGAAATCGACACTGAYCCTTTCAAAAATAAATAAACAAATAAAAAAATAACTGTTAAACACAACAAACATTCATATGCACTCGCCTGCACAGCATTTCTCACTGCAAACTCAGATTTGTTTGTGCGCTTGTGTGAGTGAGCTTAATGCTTACAGAAGGAAGAGAGAAATATTTTGCATTCTTTTGTTACCATCTTCTCATATTTACATCCATTAGTCATCTGTCTGATGATTTAATCAGTGCATGCATAATTAGAATTCATGACATTTTTAATGCTTCCTACCAAATTACAAGCACTGCCCTGTTGCCTGGGGCTCCTAACGTGAACCCAGGGGTTATCAATCTTCAGCATCCAAGACCATTTCTTCTTTCTTTTCTTTCCTTTAATAACTTCATATTAAAAACTATTCCAACCAACAAACATCTTGTGCAGCAGTGCTGAGATCATAATCAGTTGGAAAGGTCAGATCTGCTGTGGAAAACTTTAACAGAGTTTAGAAAATGAGAGTTGAAAGCATCAGAATTTTCACTTCACTGGTGGATGTAAAAAAAATGAACTACTGAAATATTTTTGACAAATAATCAATCAACTGCTTAGCCTAATTGTAAATAAGAAGGAAAAAAAACTGTGCAACTTTCTATATAAGCTGAGAACAAATAATAAGGTTCTGCTCCAAACCAGCATTCAGATTTTATTTGGAAGTTATAAATCAGAGTCAAAAAGCAAAAAGGAATATTTCTAAAGTTCATTTTACAGTAAAAAAAAAAA
>NW_013952447.1:747220-749030 GCF_001266775.1 Austrofundulus limnaeus
ACATTATACTGTGAGTGCGGGACTTTAACTCAAATATTTTGTTTATTTTGTATCTGATAAAAAAAACAACTAGTGAGACTTTAAATAAAAAACAGCATGAAGCCCAAAATCTAACTGTTCATTGTGATAAAACAAAAGAAAACTATATTCAGACAAGGTCAATTGTTTCATTTATTGGCTCTGGCCAGAAAAGAAATCAGACAATAAAAAGCCTACAGTTCCATAAATTGTCAATATCTGTCGAGTAGATGCTAAAGCAAGYAACAATTAAAGAGTCTAATTACAGCACATAGAAACAAATATA
Source organism: Austrofundulus limnaeus (assembly GCF_001266775.1). NCBI lineage: Eukaryota > Metazoa > Chordata > Actinopteri > Cyprinodontiformes > Rivulidae > Austrofundulus > Austrofundulus limnaeus. The sequence continues at coordinate 747,525 of NW_013952447.1, forward strand.
TTGTTTAAATACAAGCATTTTAGTATTGCATAATGATAATCAAACAAAGTTTTGAGTTCYAGGCACATATTCTATTAATGCTGTTATAATTGAAATTGTTCTCTTAAACGGTACTACAACATATTTTTCTGTACAACTATTCTTCATTCACCATGGTATTTCAAATACTRCCTAATGTTGTGAAATGTCTTTGCTGCACAGACCGAAAGGTTAAGAGTTTCCAAGATGATCTTTGGTACATGAAGAAAATGCATCAACAGAAACTTTTTGAGGTGAATTTTTAACAACAGAACATATGACATTGTATTTGTATTATAAAGACTTCTTTTGAGTATGAACATATTATTCAGGACTGACTAATATTCCACAGTAGCGTCTGAAAGAGGACAGATACAGCCATAAATAATAATCAGATGTGCACTGTCACAGAATATTAATCACTACTGAAGACTGGTTAGAGCCTTATCTCTCTGCAAAGATTTAAATGCAAACATTTAATTTGTTTCAAATGTCAAAGTGTGAACTGATGAATGAAGGTAGCAAAGCTTGAAGGCAAATATAAATACTTGAATTTTAAGTCCCCTGATAACTGCTACAGAAATATTCATCCCAGTCAAACCTCACACTTCTTAATACTAYTTCCTTTCCATCTTCTCATGCCTTTATTTGAACATTTTCGAAGCAGTTCAAAGCTAATTACCTCATTTGCTTCATGAAACTGTCTCAGGTCAAGTTGGTGGCTGTCCTTGAGCGTTCCACCCAACATTAACTTTGCGTGAAACCACACAGAACATTAAGGACGGTCTGTGTGCTTCCCATCCCATCTGTCAAGTGCTGAAAGGATTTCATAAAACAACGAGACAAACTGGCAAAATCTAGGAGTGCAAAGCTTGCAGAAACTTAGATAAGTGTTGGAGTCAGAAGAATCCTGAGACCTTCAACCTGAGCTGTGTTTGCCTTGCATTTTACTGTGAAAAGTTACACAAATCTTGGAAGTTTGCCCTGAATTACACAACATCATTAGTGCAAACTTCTTGGCCGGAACAGCGTAATGTCACAGGGCAGATTAAACAAATGTGCTTATTTATGAAACTGACATTTATGAATCGATGTTATGTTTGATAACATTACGGAAGGGATCTATACTGAAGGGTTGTGGCTAAGGCAATGTTTTGTGAACAGAGTAAGACGAGTGAGAGACAACAGGCATGGGAACGGTGGAATAATGCCACAAAATGTTTTCGAAAAATGAACACTGGTTTATTATTTTAAAACTGTGGCAACATAATTTTGATTCACTTTTGGGGACTGGGACCAGCTTTAAGTTGTGTTGCGATTGTAAGCCTCAACAATGTTTTAAACTCGATCTGCAGAGTCCTATATGTTTTAGTGTCTGACTGCTGCGCCAACAAATCATTCATTTTTTTATGATGATGTATTGCACCCGATAGTACAATGATGCCATTAGATCATGAAATCATTAAAAATAAAAATAATGTAAAATGT
>NW_013952447.1:749040-756541 GCF_001266775.1 Austrofundulus limnaeus
TAAAGTAAATGAAACAAGATAATTTGCAATCACAAAATGCACTGTGAATGCAAGAAAAGCTGAAATTATCCAGAAAAGAAACAAAAGAACACATTTGCTAAACTTACCAGAAAATATCAGAAATCAAGAGGAAAATAGCAAGCTGAAATTAACAGAAAACAGCTGAAATGAAAGCTTAAACTAGCAGATGGAAGCTGAAATTAATAGAAATAAGCTGAAAGAAGCTGCAGGAAGTTGGCATTAGCACAAACAAGCTGCAAAGCTCAGAACAACAGGTGTGGGGTAAAAACTTCTCCTTCGTAATGAAACAGAATTGATGCAATCCAACGTAAAAAGGACAAAAACAGACAGTTATTTCATTGAAGTGAATAATTTTACCTAAATGTTACATTTACATCCCATCATGGATCGTTCAGCAGCAGCATCTGATCAACATCTGCCTGCAGCTGGGATAGACGCTTTGAGGACTGAGTCGTCTGTTGGTGCTTTGGGACCGAGGAGGCCGAGCTCACAGCAGAATCCACTGCCCATGGAAGAGCTGCGTTCATGTCAAGAGTSTCTATAACCCCCTCTGCATTGTCTGCTGATGATCCACCTGCAGCTGTGGAGACACACCTACAGTACACCTGAGCAGAACTATTATAGGGGAAAATGAAAGTGAAAGTAGTCAAACTGAATTTTTAATAGAACAAAATTCTGTTTCAAAGCTAATTTATTCAGTAGTGTTGTAGTCAAGACCACCTAACCCGAGACCAAGTCAAGGCCAAGACCAAGGGAGGGCGAGACCGAGACAAGACCAAGACTTTTAGGGTTTGGACCAAGTCGAGACCAAGACCAAGGGAGGGCGAGACCGAGACAAGACCAAGACCAGATTTAAAAAAAAGTGCCCTAAAAGATGGAGTATTCTGTACACATGTACAGTGTGGGGAAATGTATTTTGTCTCTCATAGTTGAGGTCTAACTATGATGTCAATCATAGGCCTCTCTCATCTTTTAAAGTGGGAGAACTTGAACAATTGGTGCTGACTAAATACTTTTTTGTCCCACTTTAGCTAACTTAATATGTAGAGCTAATGTTGACAAAATCTTTGTGTGAGGGCAGAGGAAAGAATTTTGCTACAGAGGCAGATTGTTAACGTTAGTGACAATAAAAAATTTTAAGTTRTCTCCWTTGTCTCTGAAAGTGAATCACTGCCGAATTTACAAGTTGCTGGACGCTTTCTCCTGGTTGTTGTTGTTTTACAATGATATTATTTATGAATAATGTAGCCACATTTTTTGCTTAAATTTTTGAAGACATCCTTTACCGCTCCCAGAGAACCACGGTTCACTTTCCGGGAGTGCTACATGCAGGTGACAGTGGGTGCAGATGGGTGACAGCCGGTAACAAAAATACATAAATAGCTATAAGTCAGGTTTGGATTTGAATCAGTAGCTACATTTTAAATCCAATGAAAGCAAGATTGTTAACAAATAAATTGGACAATAATCTGGCTATTTAGTGATATTTCCACAGTTGTGGTCTTGACTGGTCTTGAAATAAAATTCCGAGTCGTCAATGTTCGAGACCGAGCAAAAACGAGTACAAATGCTGTCGAGTCCGAGACAAGACCAAGACCATCCAAAACTGGTCTTGAGACCGGTCTTAAGACCAAAACTGGTTTCAAGTACTACAACACTGTCATTCAGATTTAAACCTTTAAATTCAGTTTCAATTTACTGACATACATTTTCAAACCAATGCATTTGATTTCAAATTATGCATATACAGATTCAATCTGAGCAATTCAGATTCAGTTTCTGCTTGCATAAGTTACTTCCCATACACAAACTGTGGAGGAAGTTGCATGCCAGAAAATAAATAACACAATAAGCAGTGCATCTACAACTAGTGACATAAAACTCCCTTGGTGGTGTTCGGATAATAAATAATACTAGAAGATCCACTGAACTCAGCAGAACTAAAAAAAAATGCATACATGTACGTAGCAGCAGATAAGTGACTGAAATAATTGTGGCTATTTTTCTTAAGGGTTTCATATAGTAGTTTGGGGCCATTCATTTATCAAACAGCATCCTGGGAAACATTTTTCTTCAGTCAGGTGTTGCCCGGGCGCTGAGGAAAATGGTTGTGGGGTTTGCATGGGGAGGGGGAACTGGTGGGTGGGTGGTTGGTTTCTTTCATCATGCAGACTGCTTAATGCTTGTCACACATACAGACTGACGTTGATTCTCGGTGCGCATACGCAAGGCTGTTTGTACCACAAATGGGCTACAGTTTATGCCATTCTTCTAAAAAACATACTATTATTGTATTATTATGTCTAGGTTTTGTGTGATAATCGAGTTTACAAAACTGAGACGAAAAGACGCTTCATGAACACATGACAGAATGTCTGAGTGTCACTTTAATGCAAAATTGATTTCAGAAGAATAACATATAACTGTTTTACAGAAATTAAATATTTAGTATTACAAATGTGAATCAAAGGAATTGATTTATAAATATTTTTTCACATTTAAGGAATATCCACATCCTAAATAAATGTCAGTCATGCTTACTGATTACTATGTTCTTGTTTTTGAATTAACTGCCTAATGTTTCATTTTTTTCCAAAACTTTTAAACATAAAAGRTGTCATTTAAAGTGAAAAAGACTTTGTTCCCTTGCACTCACAGTAAATTCAACTCTGTGTCTGTGAATGAGCCATTTTAATTTGCAGCCCCTCGAGACCTCTACAGACGATAAGCACTGCCCTCAGCTGGTAAAAGGATTCATCTATGACGCATTGATCTGCCCTCTTTAATTCTGATGAAGCAGCTGCCTCGTAGTCAATCCGTGGTGTCTCTCTGTCAGAGCTGCTTCTTCAGTTTTCCCTAAAATGTCTTGGCCAAGAGAGAGAAGTGTGTCGAATGCTGATTTGGAGTTGCAAGGTACGTAACAAGCTGCTCAGTTGGATTTGAAACAGTGTTGAGCAGAGGTGAAAGCAGGAGAGGACATTTGTTATAACTACCAATCTGTGGCATATGTTGAGCTTAAAAACACATTCTGTGGAAAAATAAAATAAAATTACCATATTAAAATGATCTGACGTACATCCTATTTGAAGTTGATGTTGCAAAAACTTCAAAATCAGCAATAAAAGAAGGGTGGAATGACATGTATTCAAACTGAATTGGCACGTTAACAACTTCAGGGTAGAATCTGTGCAATCAGAGTCTTTGTTATTCACAAACAACAATCACTTTCACCTAGAAGAAGCTGTATGTGTTTTTTCAGACATAAAAGGAATTGATGAAGATACTTTCTAAAGTGATTAACACCAAAGCAAAACCAGAATCCTTTGTCCAGATGTAACACAGGAGCTTCAAAACTTGACAGTTTGTTTTTTTTTAAATCAACAGTGTGGTAAGGTTTTGTGTTCCCGGTGAGCTACAGCAGGAGAGAAAACAATTTAAGACAGTTTAATAAACACTATTAACTATGCMGACAGGCATTTAAAAGGTCCTTAATCACCCATTTATTCAAATCAGGTGAGTTTGAACAGAACATGCTCGATAGTAGACCTGAAGAACCAGGAACTATAACCCTAAACCTTCAGGCCRGTTCAGCCGGCAATATTTTAACTGTTTTGAAAGGCGCTCCTGTCAGCATGGTTTCTATTGTTCAGATGACACATCTCACAGAAAAATGGTCACTTTGACAAAAAAAGAACTGTTTCTTGCCACAACTTTTTTCCCCAGACCTTAACTCTTTTGAAATGAAAAAAAAAAAAGATCACAATAAATACACAAAAAGAGCCCGGTTGTTGGAGAAGATTGCCGGCACTCTGGATCGTACTGTTTTTGTGTTGTACTTTTGTCCCAGTGCAAGCTTCTTGAGAGTTTCCACTTACTGTCGTGCACCGGGCCAATGATGTGAGCGGGAGCGCTAGTTTGAAAGTGCCACAGGATGAAATGTCTTTCAGAATAAGAAATAAATATCAGCTTTTTTCATCCCAGCCAAAAGAATCAAAGTAGGGCAAACTGAATGGCACTGAATTGAACTGTTCTTTATGGAAATAATTATCCTTACTGTGTGCACCTTGAATGTGCAGAACCATACCCCTTCAATCAACACAGAGAAAACAATTTGATGTGACATTTAGTTTGAGCTTTTACACAAGACGTCCCCACTTATCTGCCCGTTAGAACATTGGTTTTCAAAGCAAAGAGCCCAGTTAGGTGAAATGTGTGAGCCCAGACTTTGCCAGCACATTTACAGGTGTAATAGTTTACTGGGTGCTCTCCAAATCACTACACTGCTGTGGCGTCTTGCACCTGTCACTCTTCTCCCCATGCATCTGTGAGAGCAAGAGAGTGTAAATAATTTTGAGTTATAATCAGGACTCACTAGAACCAAATCGGCAATCAGCAGGCACAGACGAGCCATGAACACACACACACACACACACACACACACTTTAACCCAGCCACAGGTTTAGAAAACTATGGATGAATGATTCAATTAGAGGTACGTTGCCACTAAAGGTTTTGCAGACAAAATTTTGTGAACTCCAAAGGGAGTCTGACAAAGCATATTGGTCATTTTCAAATTTTCTGAAGAAACGATTGAAGGGCTAAAAATGTACCAGTAGATGCAACATGAAATGTATCAATAGATCTCAGTTTGGTATGTTTTGGGGTCATGGTTTGCTACAGCAAAATAAATAAATAAATAAATAAATAAATAAATAAATAAATAAATAAATAAATAAATAAATAAAAATACTTATGCCAAGTTGTCCCCCCACCCCCTAATCTCTTTTAGAGAAATAACTCTTTCAAAAGCCAATGAAAAAAAAACCACTGTTGAGTTTGGAGGATTTCAAGTCGTAAGTAATATACAGCAAGAGATTGGTCAACTGATAGCTTCAATATGAAATTCTAAAAATTTAAATGTCATAAGTACAATGTACAATGGCATTGTTTTTAGAGTAGTCACCACCTTGCAGCGAGAAAGTCATGGGTTTGCCTTTAAACTTTTTTGCGTTAAGTTTGAATGTTCCCCTCGTGCATAGATGTATTTTTTTCCTGGTACTCTTGTTTCCTCACAGACCAAAATCATRCATGTTAGGTTAATTGATAACTCTGAATTGTTCCTAGATATGAGTGAGAATGTGAATGCTTGTTTGTCTGTATGAAGCTCTGTGATGGGCCTCTAACCTGTCCAGGGAACACATTCTCACTCGTCATATATTGAAGCTTGGTCAGGCTCTCTCTGCATCAATTATTGATGCATCAGGTACCCTCTTCTTGTCTTTAATTTAYGAGTCAGAATAGGTCTTAGGTTCAGGTTCAGTGTTTAGATTTGTGGATTAAAGTTACTGGTTAGTTTTTCCAAAATATGACAACAGACTCCTCCTTGTTCATATGACAAAAAGGCTGGGCTGAGACTGGGAGAAYGGAAAATACAATTGGGCAAATGTGGCACAAAATAAAAATAATTAAATTAAATGAAAAAGTATCCTTCAGTATTTACAGTAGGGGAGGGAAAATGTCAGATACAWAAGAAAAAAAGCCAAACCACCTGAAACGGACATGACAAAACAGCTGTAAACAGTCAAGATTATCAAACACTAAAACATATCAGTGTAACAGATCTTAAAATAACAATATTGGTCCAATGAGGAAAAAATGTGACAAGTAAAATGAAAAATATATATTTCATATAAAAAATAACAAAAACAAAACCCACAGAGTCATACTTTGTATTATTAGACAAAAATTAAATAGCTAACTTCTTAATACTTAAGTGACATGTTTGAAATACAAACTTATATAAATAACTACTCCACAGGGAGACATTTCTCATTAAAATAAAACTTTCTACTTCTAGGTTAGCTGTGACTCTGTAATGAAAGTTTAATAAAGAAGACTTGTGGGAAATCCATGCTCTTTCCCTTTTGTTCCTTCCAGCAGTTTTGCTTTTATCTACATTTACAATAACAAACAGAACCAATTAGCCACTATAACCTCAGCCTGTGGAGGGAGAAATAAAGCCTCTGAGGCTGCTGAGTCCTGGCCTCARAGTGTTCACACAGGTCGATTCACATAACCTCCGTTTGGAGCAGAGAACTGTTTCTCTTTGCTGTGTTGCCATTTGTGTTTGCAGCTTAGATCGGCCACTATTCTGCAGTGGTTTTGGATTGGTCCTCAACGTTTTGTCAGGAGAGCTGAGGTGGAAARTAAATGAAATCAGACATTGTGATCCCCCACCCATCTGTCTGTGAACTGGAAGAGGGACCAATTATCAGTCTGTCAATGTTACCATTACAATAACTACACATCTTCTGTAGAAGAGAACTACACACAGGATGACTAGAGTAATTTTCTCCTAGGTTGAAAACACTAAGTCCTTCCATTTTACGTGAGTCTTTGCTGTAAGAAGATTCGGGACATTTTATGCATTATTTTATTAACCTTTATTTAACCAGGTAAATCCCATTAAGATCAGAGTTCTTTTTTTGCAAGGGAGGCCTGGGCCTGAAGGCAACCTAATGTAAATGCTTTTGGTCCGTGTGGGAAACTCAGTGGCGGGCCGTGCATTTTAGTGGGGAGAACGGCCAGCTGCGGAGATGCAGAGATAAAAGTCAGTGGCAGAAAGAGCAGGGGGTGGACAGGACAAGCACAGGCTGCTAGCTCTGAGGCTTCAGAAGTTTGAAGCAAACCTCTTTAAAAAAATCTATGAGACAGTCCTATAGGTCTATGCAAAATGGTGTGAAATCTGTCTAATTTTTCAGACAATCCGTACAACTTGACATGATGCCACGGCGACAAAAAACACCCATAATGCACAGAAATGAATAACATACTTCTGCACCACAGGCACGTGTTTCACAAAGCCAGAAAGAAAATCATTACTGAAGCAACACATTTAACAAGTTTTCTCAACTGGATCCACAGCTGTGCCACATACATTTAGCAACAGAATCAAAACGGACATAATAAACTGACAACTAAAACAGAAAAATATTTTGATAAACCATATTTTACTCACCAAAATTTTTATTATCTGTTTACAAACTCCATCCTCATTTTTTTCCCTCAAGAAGTGTTCAGTTCCTCTGTCACACAGGTCCTCATGGAGTTTCCGTTTCAACAATAAGTCCTTTTCTATCCTGAAGCTAACACTGTAAGTCAAATCTGTTCTGTCGTATTTTTGTCATAAGTTTTAATTTGCTGTAATGCTGAGAATGTCTGCACATTTAGCTTTTAAGACACTACAGAAATCCAGTTTCCCGGTTCTTAATCATGTGCTCTGATTATGCAGTCAAAAAACCAGATGCCTCTGCTGTTTGTTCTGAAGGACTGAGGCAGATTTGTGGACCCTAGCAACAGATGATGCTTGAAATATGATTGAATAAAAACTCTAAATAAAAACAAATTTTTAAAACTTGATCAGTTTTAATAAACTTATTATTTAAAGGCAAAAAAGAATAAAAGATACCAAACTTTAGTG
>NW_013952447.1:756632-758527 GCF_001266775.1 Austrofundulus limnaeus
TCATCATCATCATCATCATCATCATCATCATCAGGATCCAATCAGTTTCTTCTCAACCTGCTGCTGCTTCAACCTCTGTGGATCATCACATCTCATCTTTTTTCCTCCATGGAGACACTCCGTCCTACTTCAGAGTCTGAAGTTTGTAGTCTGGACTCTCCACAAGATCCAACAACTGCTAAACATCTGGAGCCTGAAGGTCATTTTTACTCAGGTCCAGTTCAGTCAGATAGGGGTGTGTGTGTGTGTGTGTGTGTGTGTGTGTGTGTGTGTGTGTGTGTGTGTGTGTGTGTGTGTGGGGGGGGGGGGGGAGGTTGGACTTCAGAGCTGAGACCAGAGAAGAAGAGCTGATCTTTGACAACCTGCAGCTCCACAATCTCAGAACCTCCAGTCTACAGTTTGGACTCTCCAAGACAACACACAGATCTTTCACTGCAGAGTCAGACAATTTGTTGATACTCAGGTCCAGTTGTGTCAGATGGGAGGGGTTGKACTTCAGAGCTGAGGCCACAACTTCAAAGTGAGTCTCTGAGCCCAGAGAAGAACAGMTGATCTCTGACCAAATGTGGCTCACCAATCTCAGAACCACCAGTCWACAGTTTGGACTTTCCAGTCCAGAACACAGAAGCTTCACTCCAGAGTCATACAGGTTTCTGTAATCACACAGGTTAAGATGTGTCAGATGGGAGGGGTTGGACTTCYGAGCTGAGGCCACAACTTCAAAGTGAGTCTCTGGGAGTCTAACATCAGCAGCTAGAAACTTTCTGCAGTTCCTCACAGCTGGAGTCAGTCTCAGTCGACCCTCTTCTGTTGTGTCGTACTTCTCCAGGTCCAACTCATCCAGAACCTCCTCTGACATCTGCAGCATGTAGGCCAGAGCTGAACACTGGATATCTGAGAGTCTCTCTGATCTGTTCCCTGRCTTCAGAAACTCTTGGATCTCCTGACAAACTGAGAGGTCCTTCATCTCCATCAGACACTGGAAGATGTTGATGCTTCTGTCTGGAGACACTTCATCAGTGTTCATCTCCTTCAGGTTGTTGATGACTGTCCGGATGGTTTCTGGACTGATCTCTGTCTGACCCAGMAGACCTCCTAAGAGTCTCTGGTTGGACTCCACAGAGTGGCCATGAAGGAAGCGAACAAACAGGTCCAGTTGGCCATTTTTACTGTGGAGGGATTTATACATAACTCTGTACAAGAAATAATCCAGAGATGAGTAACTGTACTCCTCTCCCAGAAACCTCTCCATCTCCTCCATGTTCTACAGAAACCTCTCCCATCACCTCCATGTTCCTGCTGGTGAAACAGTGGAACATGTAGACTGTAGCCAAAAACTCCTGAACACTCAGATGAAYAAAGCAGTAGACTGGTTTCTGGAAGATCACACACTCTCTTTTGAAGATCTCTGTACAAACTCCTGAGTACACYGAGGCSTCTGTGACRTCAAGACCACACTGCTCYAGGTCTTCTTGGTAGAACWTTATGTTTCCTTCCTCCAGATGTTCAAARGCCARCYTCCCCAGCTTCAGAAGAACTTCCCTGTCAGCCTCTGTCAGCTCCTGTGGACTGGTCTCAGGTCCTTCATGGTACTTGTTCTTCTTTCTGATGGTCTGGACCAGCAGGAAGTGTGAGTACATGTCAGTCATGGTCTTGGSCAGCTCTCCTCTCTGCTCTGTGGTCAACATGTGGTCCAGAACTGTAGCAGTGATCCAGCAGAAGACTGGGATTGCACACATGACGTGGAGGCTCCTGGAGGTCTTGATGTGGGAGRTGATTCTGCTGGACAGATCTTCATGCCTGAAACTCCTCCTGAAGTACTCGTCCTTCTGGGCATCAGTGAAACCTCATACTTCTGTTAGCCTGTCCACACATGAAGGAGGGATCTGATTGGC
>NW_013952447.1:759097-760822 GCF_001266775.1 Austrofundulus limnaeus
CCTGACACCTGATTGGAGTCTCATGGAGGATCTGGGTCTTGGAAGCGGTCTCCAGCTGCCTGACCTCATGTTGGGTATTAACCTCTTCTCTCTGTCCCTCTGTGATGTAGAGCTCAGTGTAGATCCTGTTGAGGAGGGTTCTACTTCCTGTTTCATCACTTCCTTCAGTTACACGTTCACATCTCCTCCTCAGACTGATCTAATGATCATCTAAAACCTCCTGCAGACCAACATCTTGGACACAGCTGCTCTGACTGCCTGTCTGCAGTCCACTTCTSATTCTGGGTCTTTTTCCACATGGGACAGGAGGAGGGTCCTGATGAAGTAGACTGGTCCCAGTGTGAGGTGATGCAGGGTCTGCAGAACCAGTGTCCACACTCTCTCCATCACCTGGTAGAGACTGGATCCTTCAGGACGTCCTGGCACAAAGAACAGCAGGACAGCTGCTCCTCCTTACAAATACCACTCCTCTTCCTCCCTCTGAAGACATTTACTGATGAAGCATTTGTCTCTGAAGGTCCAGGTTCAGGACTGAAGAATGGAGGTTCATCTTTGGACATGTCACTCTTCATGGACAGACAGCTGGGTCCTGCATGTCCTACAGGTCCTGCAGGTTATGGTCTCACTCTGAGGCTCCGCCCTTTTGTGTCTGAGGGTCCAGGTTCAAGACTGAAGTCTGGAATAAGACTTTTGGATGAGTCACTCTTCATGGACAGACAGCTGGGTCCTGGAGACGTGTCCTCCACCCAACATTCCATCTTCTGGTCTTCAGTCACTCTGAGAGAAAAAAAAAACAGTCGGACTCAGTTTCAAGTGATTCAGGTCCAGTCAGTTTATTGCATTCAGCTGTTCTCTGAACATGAAAATGTCATGGTACATTCATGTACAACTTGTAAAATCAATAAAATTGTTTAATGTAGAAAAAGAAGCTGAAGAATCAGAGCGCAACACATCTGTTCTACAATAAATATTTACAGAAAAATAATATATGTGTTTAGTTTCATTAGATAATGAAACTCTGACTAAAGCAGCAGTCACTTTAATGCTGAACATTTGTAATAAAACTTTTAGAAAATAGACTCACATTATCAACACATTTACCTTCATTCTACTAATCAGAAMTAATAACAGATCATTAATGTGATTTTACTGTGATTAGTTTAGTTCTTTTATTAAACACTGCTGTGTTTCTTATATTTCTTTCTGGTCTCCATTTCTTCTAATCAGTATTGTAATGTGACTGAAGTGTTGAATTGTTTTAATCCAGTTCTGTGTTTTATTTTCCAGAAAATAAGTTCTCCTGTTAGAAATCTTCAACATCAGTGTTTTAGAGCTGGAAAGCTTTGAGGTCAGACGAGATTCAAAGTCTGTGAGTTCAACACAAACAATCCTGAGAGCTGATTCTGATAAAAGACAAACATAATTCCTTCGTTCTGTTCCCTTCTGTTCTTAACCAAACAGTTTTGAGCAGTTTAATAAAGCTAAGAAGAAGAAAAAACACAAAAACACAAAAAGTATCTTCAAGTCAGAAAAATGTATTTAAATTAAATTTAAAACTCACCAAGTTTATTCTAAATGTCTCTGTGTGTTCCTCGGTCATGAAATAGAGTCTGAACTCAGAAACTGTCAGTTTCAGGTAGAAGATGTAAATGGTACTGAACTTATAGAGCGCTTTTTCAAGTCCCTCCGGACCCCAAAGCGCTTTACACTGACAGACATTCACCC
>NW_013952447.1:762177-763837 GCF_001266775.1 Austrofundulus limnaeus
ATACATACACATATATACATTGAGTGATTGTCAGAAACCCCAGGATCCAAATGTCTATTTTTTGTGCAGTTGTGAACATGCAAATAAATACAAGATTTCTGTAGTGGAATATTAAATAGTGACTGTGGAGGACCACAGACCTGACCCCCAAGACCCAAGGCAAACATAAGGGGGACCAGAGCCACAGACCCCGAGAGAGACCCCAAGCACCGAGCCCCCAAGGCCACCAGCGCAGCGAGAACCACCCACCCATGTCCTGAGAGGAACACAGGAGAGAACCAGGAGAGCCACACCAGCAACCACACGCAGAACCTACAGGGCCAACAGCTACGATCACAGGCCCCGCTGGCCCCTGCCACACCGGAGCAGAACCAGGCGCGGACACAGAGACCCAGATCCACAGGGCACACCTCCCCCCCTCCACAGGCCAAGGCCCGACAGGGCCAGAGGATCCAAGCCCCACCAGACAGCTACCAGGCCGAGCCGGCACATGCCCAAGCACCCAGCCCCAGACACTGAGAGCCACCAGTGCACCGGCGGGCAGAGGCACACCCCACCAGAGGGCAGTGCGGCCGGGAGGCAAAGCCCACCACTAGCAGTGTGCCCTCAGGTGAACCAAATGAGAGGGCAGCCCGAGTCCCAGCCCGACAAATATTCAATCATACACAAACACAATCACAAAGTCCCACCCTCATTCTCACAGCCACTCTTTCAAAGACAGACAGGAAGAACGCCACAMCCCACTCACACTACCAATACACGCTCTATACCCCCCAGGTCCAGGACACGTACCCACCCCTTAGAGAGGGCAGGCCATATCCAGACCCAGGAGGCAAGCTCATTCATTCTGGGGTGTGCAAGAGCAGACAGCCGAGGCCCGGCCCAGGCTGCACCAGGCCAGTCGGCCGGCCCCCCGCCACAGCGAAGCAACACCCCCGACCACCCCACACACACTGCCAACGGCCAAGCGCTCACCCCCAGCTGACCACCAGCCAGACCCTGGCAGCCACCCCAGCTAGCAGGCTAACCATGGCAACCAGGGACCACAATCTGAGAGCCCGAACAACCCCTGGGAAGACAGACCACCAGCCACAGCCCCCGGCACCCCTCCAGGACCCCGAATCCATCCGCAGCGCAGGACCCCACCAGATGGTCCGCCCCTAACTGAACCCCCACCCCAATGGCCATCACAGAGCGGGGTAGGTCAAGGGAAAAAAAACAAAGACCCCAACACACACAACCCCACCCCCCAGATGTGCTGTTGATGCATGTTGTTCTAAAGTGCAAATAAAATGGGTAAGAAGAGGGGCAGGGGCCAGCATTGTGCCAGTTTTCCCTCCACCCCAACTCCAAACCAAAAAACCCTGTGTCTACAAGCAACCCTTGGGGGTGGACACAGGCGCCAGCGACAAGAGTGATTCCCTCTCACCCCTTGCCTGCCATAGAGTGCCAACCCCAAGTTCCTATATGTGAGTGTCCTGAGGATGTTGTAATTTAATGTCTAAAGTGTATAGTAAAATTGGGGCTCATGTGGTTTTGGCAAACTGAGATGTAAAACTGTTGCTCTTGCAACACATATGCGCCCCAAAACCCTGCATGAGTGGATTTGAAAGTGAAGGGGGTGAGGGTATGTGGTGAGGAATGGGGAGAAAAACAACTG
>NW_013952447.1:766065-773105 GCF_001266775.1 Austrofundulus limnaeus
CTGTTAATTTTTTCCGTTTGTTTCTCCCAGGGTTCTCCTTTCAATTGTTTGTCTTTTTACTTTTGCTTTCTGTTTTTCTTGTACTTGTTTCACCTGTTCATCCTGTCCTGTCTGCCTTGTGGTGTTTTGTCTCTTGCCCTCCGTCCTGTTGTCTGTCTCTACCACCTTCGACCTCCCGTGTTTGTATTTTCGGTCTTATTGTCAGCAGATGATCATTAGGGAAGGGGTRCTGTTAGGATCTATGTCTTGTGTGTTGTCTCTGACTTGTGTTCACTCTGTGTGTTCTCACTTTCACCCTGCTTCAGCTTGATCCTCAGTGYTTCCCTGTTAACTACTCTCAGCTGTTCTTAACTGGTGCTTTGGATTTTAATTAGGTCTTCTTTGTCTTTCCCTATGTTGCCAGTCATTGATTGTTCTCTGTCTGAGACAGCCATGAGTGTTCACTCGGTGTTCTTCCCCTTGATGAGTTTTTGTAAGTACTTTTTCAGCTGCCACATAGGCCTTTTGTTTTTGTAAATAAATCATTTTTTCTTTTACCTTTTTGAGTCTCCTCGGGTCTGTTCGGCATTTGGGTCGCATTACAACAAACATGACAGGCCCCTGAGGTGTTGGCTTTTAGTAACTGTGTCCCCCTGAGTAATTTAGTTGAATAGCGCTGATCTAGAGTTTTGATGGAAAAAAATAGGTCAAGATAATCAAAATGGTGTAGAACCATATTTTAATCCACCAAAAGCATGCAGAAAATTGTCCTTATTGCTTTAAATCTGTTGGTATTTAAGGCTGCTTATTGAAAATCTGGCCTGTTTTTATTTATACTTCTTTAGTCATGAAAATATAGGACTCTACACAATGTCAAATTGTAGACATGGTGTCAATCTCCCTGCTGACAGGGATGTTTTGCTCTCCATATGTCTCCCTCGTTCATTTYCCTCATGTGTCTGTGTGTTTGTTATCCCCYTGTCTGTCAATGTCTCTGTGTTTTCCTGCAGGCGTGGCTTCCTGGTCTCCTGGGAGCATTTGTCCCAGATGTTGCCTCATTACAGAAGCATATGTCTTCCCTAGACCTCTCTCAACACGTTGCCAGATAGATTCCCCATTATTGGGGTAACCCTGAGTCCACTTTTAGGGTCTGAGTGTATCTTTCTACCTTTGTGTAGTTTTTCTGACCCGCTTGTTTAATAATCGCAGCCTGCAGTTGGCCAGCTAAATGATGGACAAATAATGTGATTTTTATGTTATTAAACCAAATAATTTAGCTTTTCATGTTTGACATTAACTCAAGTGCATTTCTGATGAACATAAAACCTTGTATTTAGTAAGGACTATCTTCTGTGAGTATTTTGATTCCAGTGTGAGAGTCAGAGTTGGATTTTAATACTGATCTTAATAACAAGAGCACTTGTTCTGCTTGCAGGAGTACAGGCTTTGAGGAGATTTGAGAGAAGGCAAATCATAACCTGGAGGTGAATAACTCTACCTTTATCTTGTTGCGCCATGTCGACATGAAGCCAAGCATGTCATCAAAATACGAGGATTTACAGGAGATTTACTGACAGCGTGAATAATTCATGAACTCAYGACTTTAATGTCCAAGTTTCCTGCTGGAGCAGATGATTGCAACACAAAAGCAGAAAAGTCATCTTGTCTCTTTTTGAAACACTGTTGCATTTCGTTTGTGCAGGACACCTTTTAACATAAAATCTTTTTTTAGAGTTTTTTTCTTCTTAATGTGCTTGATTGAAAGAGAAAAGCAAACTCAGGATACCAGGAAAAGAGAGAGAAAGAAAAACATGATGGTACAATACTGATAATAACTTCTTGGGTTTTTTGGTTTCATTAAAAAGAAAAAAAAAGTTTTCTGGGGCTGCTGTGGGTCACTGCTGGGGGTGCAATCAGATGAGCATTGGGTTGAAGAAAACAAACAAAAGTGCCATCAAGGCCAACTTTCTAACATTAATTCCAAGGGTACAGGTTTGTGAAAAGAGGCACATGAATTATTGTCAGACCACTAATGTTTTTTTGGTCATATACATGATAAAAAARGTCCAAAGTTCATCAATGCAGTATACAGTATATACATAAGCATGAGTGTGTGCAGATCTACACACTATAAATATGCCTGCAAAATTTAAAATGTTAACAATTGTGCAGGTCGCTGAACATGGCATTAACACAAAGTTTCCCTGATGCTACCTGGTTRAAACTTTATGTGTGCTGATATTGTGTGACATGGTGATAGACTGTAAAGTCCTTCAGCACATCTCATTGCAAAAGTGCACCTTCTGCTGCAGGTGAGGTTTAAATAAATTATGTGACATTATTGATTGATATTCTGGAAAACCTCTCCTCTGCTGGAGCGGAGTACACTTCAGCCCCACATCAATTACAATGAGAAATAAGGAACCAAATAAAACTTTGTCTTATAACATTTCTCGCCTCTTCACTAAAACTACTTTGTTGTAGAAAATATTTCCAACGAGGTGAATTCACCCATTATAGAATTTTGAGTTGTGGGTTTTCTTAAAACCAGACCCTTGTCCTTTTGCTTTGCTTCATACAAGGATCTGGACTCTCGGCTATAGGGAAGCGATTCTTGCTGGAGGCGTGATCTCTGTTGAAGTTTAAAATAATTGGATCGGTTGGCCGCCATGTGTGCGCCAGCTCCACTAWGAAGGAGGCTAAGCTAAGAAGCTAACCGGAAACTGTGTGCACACTGTAAACAACCCTACTGAGAGGAGAGAAGTACCGAGCCGAATGAGACGGCTGTAAATAAGAGCTGCAGGCTTTGTCAAACTATTTTAATTTAATTTGGAAGCCTTATCAACATGGACTGGCTTCATTCACTTCCTCCACTGCCGTTAAACTAACTAGCAGACACTRCGCAGAAAATCGACGTTKTTCAAAACTCCGCCTTCTGTTCTSTGATTGGCCCGGACGAAAATTCTGCTGAAGAAATCGTTGTCTGAGGGAGAAATCTCAGATTGAGCAGTGAAGGGAAACTAGAACTGAGCAGACCTGCGTAGGAAGGCAARGGCCAGGTGAATGTCACAATAAGTTTGGTTTTTTAAAGATTGATTTGAACTTTTTTTTTCAATGCAACTTAAAAAGTGTAATTAAAAATTAACCTGCATGCATACATTGACATATATATTTTAATRTTCAGTGCTGAAGGAAATCTAACGAAGTCAAGATCTCCTGATGATCATGATTGACCGCAGCTGGAAATTTCTCTTGGCCAGCTTAAAACAGCTTTGTTTGATGTTAATACTCAGTTGCCACCCTCAGATAAAAGAAAATTGTTYGGAAATGAAAACTGAAGTAAATGAAATCGACATGCATGAGCTTCTCATGAATGGAATGCCATTCCAACAACAATCAGAGACAATAACACATTTAAACTATTCTGTGCCCATCTTAAACAATATCTGATTTGTACCCAGACCTGCCAACACTAAATCCCTGCTGCTGACATCTTGTGCTTCTTTTGGGAATGTGTAATTCTCTTTTGATATATTGTAAACTTTGTGTCATCGTTTTATCAACACTGTTTGTCACTTTATCCTGCTTCGATTAAATTTCTTAATCTGTTTCATTAGGCTTGATATTCTCATTGCCAATTTTATGCTCTTGCTAAATGATTTGCTGCTGCTGCTGCTCTTCAGAACTATTTTATTTGTATCACASTGTTTATGCTGCCACTTTTGTTTCTCTTGCAATGAACTAACACTGCCTAAAATATGTTGTTCTCAATTGTTGATGATTTTATTGTTTAATATTTTATGTCTTCCTAGGGTGCCACTGGCCACCAGGACTACTAAAACTAGCCTTTGGCTAATTCTGGCATGTTACAGATGCACTGTTATTAATATGCACTGTCCTGTTAAATAAAATAAATTAAATTAAATGGAAATTTCTGGACTCTTTGAAGTTTATAGTTACAAAAAACAATTCATACTGTAGATTATAATGTTGGTTTTACTCAGTCTTTAACTTATTTGCATCAAACGTGATCAAAGTGGAAAAAGTCAGAAGTTCAGTTTCACAGAAAAGGAATGCMAAAGATGAGTCTGTGTTTATAAATAGAATGCTTGTCACAATCTGTGTTTGTTGTTTATGAGCAGCCCTATGGCAGTTTTGACACGTCATCATTTGTCATCACTCACATGTATGTTGAGCACACTGCATTCCAAGTACTGAGAACTGCATTTAACATTCAAACCGCACTATTGACATTTTATCTGATAACATCTCCAGCCCACAAACTGAGCAAGTTTTTTTTAATTTCTGCATAAACAATGATTACAATTTAACTATTAAAGTGAAAGCTATGAAACAAGTGTGTGCGTGGGTGTGTATGTGTTTTAAAATCACTGTAGGTGTTGCCGATACCTCACTGTCTGAGACTGTTGGAGACAAATATGGAGCTTAAAATTGATGTGAAATTGTGAGAAAAGAAAACATTTTTGGGGGGTCTGGGAGGTTTTCTGTTTGAGAAGAGCTTTCGAGCAGATATCAAAATACAATAATTGAGAGCTACCGCAAACGAAACAGTTCAGTCCAGTCTACATTTATCTGCTAAAATAAAMATTTAAAGGCTGGTTAGGACTTTTTTAAATCAATATTTTAAGTTTAAAGGTTTAAAATTATGAAGATGGTCAGTTTTCTTGTCCCAGTTTAGAATAAAACGAGCACTTCAACATCCCAGAGGTCAAAAGAACAAGTGTCAGCTTCATGATGACCTTTATTTGTGCAATGGTTGTATTGAGGTTTTTCAAATCTGATCTCACATCCGATCGTTTGGGCGAGCCACATGTGTTTGTTACAATGCCCTGCCAGCTGTGAGATTACTGATGTGCAGGTGGGAAATGTAGTTTCGACAGGGTTAAAGCCAGCAGCTGAGCCTCAGCCTGGGGCTGCTCTGTGAAGGCAGCCACACTGATATCAGCTTAATGATGATTTTTTTTTTTTATCATTTCACCTAAATGCTGTCTGAGTTTAGATAACCTGAATGAAAAGATTTGTCTAAGTTTTCAACAACACACACATTAACAATTATGAATGCCAGTAAATCCAGTTAAACGCAAAGAAGAAGAATTTCCCCCAGGTTTAGGTGATGGACGTTTTGCAAGAGCAGAAACTGGAGAGCTTTGTTCAGAGCACTCTGCTGGTTTTTCGTCTGTGCTGGTGCATAATTAGTGTCAGCTGTGCCCACACCTCCTGACGGAAGTGCTGAAATTGAAAATAAAAATGTGCTGCAAACCAGGTCAGGAAATTTAAAATAAAAAAAACAGAAATGCCAAACAAACTTTTTCTGAAATATTTGCCCTATATGACRCTAACAAAATCATTGGCAAATGGTTCGCTTGTAAGCAGAGGCACATTTCATACATGTGAACCTGGACAACAGGTTTCAGTTCAAACAAAGCTACACATAAAATGTGGTCCACCAAAACTTCCATACACTTTAAAGCAAAATAACAATTATCTTGTGAGATAGATAATAATAATAATAATAAAAAAAACATTTAAGCATTTTTGACAGTGCTCAACATGCACACTTGAATTAGTGAGTTCACAGTTTAAATCTACACACTTGTTTTCTGCTTTTCCGTTTTTTTCTTTTATGCTGATTTGCAAACAAATATAAACCCTTTTTGGTTGTTGTCTTCTTTTTCACCTTTCAACACAATCTGGCTAATTTAAAGTTTTAACTTTTAATAAATTCTGGAGATCCTAACAAGAAGACAATAAATAAATAAATAAATAAATAAATAAATAATCAGCATGTCGCCAAAACTTCTCTGAAATAATTTAGGTCTCACTGTCACTGAGTGGAGATGAAACAGCAAAAAACAAAAATGGGAAGAAAATAAAACCTTTCTAAAAATAAATCKAAAGCATGACGTTATCTACTGAACCTTCTTTAAGGTCAATAATGTTTTTGCCCGAGTCTCGATGTTTGCTTTTCCTGTCAGCAAAATATMTTCTGAACCACAGGGCAGATTTTAACACATCTCTATTAATTATTGGATGATCAATTACAAAAGGTTAGTTTTGAAGTCAATTATCTGTCATAATACTAATGTAGCAATTTTCACTCTAAATTGTATTAAACTTGTGTTATATTTCCTTCCATTAATTGTCCAGAACCATTTTGCCCCACTGGYAACAATTGTTGCCAAAGTGTATCACTGTCCTTTTTGACTCAGTAAAAAAAATCTCAAAGGTATTGATGCAACATTTTTCACTTATACACTAGTAGACAACTTAGACAAAGGTTTTGATTTTGAAAAAAAATGTTTCCAAGTGCTTCCTCTCGCATAAAATCATATGCTTCCCGCTCCTGAAGACATGAAAGATGCAAATCATCCTGGAAAGAGGTCAATTTCATAAAATTTCTTATGATTTTCCCCCAGACATATTTATAATTATTTGATCTTTCAAGTCTCTAGAATAACCCTGCCCCCAAAAATTGTACCTAGAATAAATATATTTTTGTCAATGGGTTTATTTCTGTAAGTGGCAACAAAAGTTGCCAATGGGCAAATAGCTTGTCGCTAACTAAAGGAAAACACTGTCTGCAGGATTGTGTCTAATTTACTTATTTCAAATWGCAGAATGATGTACAATGTCTTATTTTAGCCTTCTTAGGATATCCTTCCTAGCTAAATAAATCCATAAGTATTCAAGGCCTGTGTGTATAGCTTGTAAAAGATACCACACAATCTGATACAGCTATTTTTATGGGGACCTGGCATTGACTTCCATTATTTTCTACAGCCTAACCCTGACCACAAACCCTAAGGCTAACCTCACAGGTACCTGCCTGACCCTAAAACTAACCTAAACTCAATTCACACCTTAGCTGTAAACTTAAACCCGACACACCAGCAGTGTTTCCCCTTATGGGGTCAACATTCACGTCCCCATACTACTCAGAGCCCCATATGTAACATTAGGTCCCCACAAGTGTGTGTGTATGCCAAAAAACTGTATCACAACATAGGGAATACTAGTCCACAAATAAACCCCCTTTCACC
>NW_013952447.1:774458-776112 GCF_001266775.1 Austrofundulus limnaeus
TTGCTCTAATTATGTTGTTTTTGTCCATACTGACAAATAATGAAAAAATGGAAACTAAATGCTGGATTCATGAAAAAAAAAAACACAAAACAATGATATTTTTCTTGATTTTTTTCTCAGAAGAGAAAAAAAATAAGAGTTGACATGTTGGGAGTGAGAATAGATCAACACAAATCAATAAAACACTGCTGTGACCATGCCTGAGGCAAATGAAAACATGATATCTAATGTATTTTTTAACAGGTGTCAACATGAGCTGTGATTCTCCAGTTGCAGTATGAATATATGGAACAAGAGTCCTTTTCAGTTTCAGTTCTTGTAATTCCCTCACTTTGCCTTCATGTGTGTGTGAGATCTGACCACTTTATCAGTATGTACCTGGCTGTATAAACACTTATGGATTAAAAAAAATATGATTCACAACTTAGAACTGGAATCTGAAATCAAATTATGATRGTAATAAGGCTCAGTTGGTCTGAATGATAAGCCTATAATCAATTTTTCAACACAAACCAGGAGAACAGGTCTAATCAGTTTCAGGCCATCTGTTTCTGCAGCAGGGGGATTGCTGTTGTTGGACCACACAGACAGTTTTTTCTTGAACTCCTTCAGCTCCAGCTCTATTTTTCTCCCCTCTGCAGACCAGACTGTTACGTACCTTCTAATGTGCTTAATGCCGCTAACGCTCATGGCAGCGCTGTTGAATTCTCCTTTCCGTGGAGTCACACAGGAATTTGCACTCTATTCGTTTCAATGATAGAGAGCAACAAGAAGCATTTTATTTCTGTTGTCGTACATGAATCTCACCTCATTTACCTCCAATTAAATTCAATCTGATTGAACTTGTGACCCACAGAATTAYGAGAGCTGCCAAGAGTTGGATTAGCTTCCCAGTTTGGAGGCTACAGCAATAACTGTTCCAATTAATTTTTGTTTATCTTCAGTAACCGTGTAATTACAGCATTAGCAACAGAACCAGACAAAGCTCAGGAAATAGACTCARTACGTAACCTTTCATTATGACAATAGGAGCTAGGGGGTTTGTCGGGTTCTTTTTCCAGGAATTTATATCTCAACTTTTGTTTAGCTACTCACCAAAATGTGCAAGTTAATCCTGTCTGTTTAAAAATGCAGCTAAATAATAATAATAATAATAATAATAATAATAATGTACCAATGAATGCACAATATTTCATCTTAGATTACTGTAGAAAAATAGTTTAGTTCCAGTTACAAATTAAAAAATAAACTAACATTTTTTCTTCCTTAAAACAACAACCAAGAGGAGGTTTTAAGAAGACATCATCAATTTTAATGACATTTCTTACATCCGTGTTTTTGATTTCAAGTCACTACAAATGTTTGGCTAATGCATCGACCTGCACTGCACTTAGTTAATGAGTTAATGATCTAGTACATGTTGTGGCTGCACACATGTTCAATGATACAACACAGGAGTGAAATATTAGGCCCTCTCTGATTAAAGCATATTTCACGTGATTCAGACAGGCTTTGAGAGGTTTCAGATGGCTTTAATTTTCCCTCAAAATAAGAAATGTAGAAATATATGGCAAAGCATGCGCCAAAATATACAAGAAACATTTTTCTGTAATTGTGGCATTATAGAAAATTATTTGCTTCTTCTTCTTCATTT
>NW_013952447.1:776156-779606 GCF_001266775.1 Austrofundulus limnaeus
TTTTTTTTTACTTTTTAGATAAGTAAAAATCTTGAATTTATTTCTGGAACCAGTTCATTTAAAGAAAAAAAAAAGGCAACAGACTGAAAGCAAAAAAATCAAAGCTACTCTGCTGGAAAGCTGAGAAATGCACCACAGGAGCATGAAAGAGAATTATAGATCACCATTTCAGGTACATTCTCCTCAGAAACAAACAAACAAACAAAAAGTAAAAAATAAATAAATAAAAAGTGAAAGTAGTCAATAAGTAAATGGCAGTTCATCGGATCTGTTGGACTGGGTCGACCTTTTGGATGAAAATTATTTTAACTTTATTACATTGTTAAGCAAGGTTTGTCAAGTTGTCTGATTTTCTGGTCTCAAGGTTTTCTGTTGTCATTTTTTTGTTATTGTCTTTTTGCATGATGTGCAGTAATTACTGCATCAATTTTAAATAATAACTGACCCTCTGTTGAGATGCTAAAACTGCAATAATTACATGTAATTATTATTGACCACAAACAAAAGGAGGGGAATTATGATTTGCTTCTGTGTGTCTTCCTCTGCCTGTGTTACCACAATTTTTCATAAACTACTTGGCAGATTTTAATGGAATTCTTAAAATGTATTCGCTGGATGCACATCTATAACTGATCAACTTTTGATGTCAGCCCGATTGTACTCTGTCTGTCATCTAGCTATACTCAGCAAGGAAAGTATGTAAATGTGTGTTTAGATGATGTCTTTGTTGTAATAATTCTTCTTGGCAATCAATCTTACTTGGCATCTGATTGGCTGCACCTATAGGGCTACCAGACACTTAAAAACAAACAGCAAAATAAACAAGCTTCTTTCATGTGCACAACCCACATACTCAGCTTTGCTGCTCCTCACACAGATGCATGTTCCTTAACAATGTGGCATCATTTAAAATGGAAATTAACAGATTTTATATATGTTTTATTGCCACAAATCATTGCTACAACAAAGAAATAATCTACCAAACACAAATTTCCTTTTTTTTAGCTAAGTTAACACAAAGTGTGCCAAGTAAGATCAGATCTCATGGGATTTTGTAAAACATGATTTTCAAAATTGGACCAAAACAACTCAATTTCTCAAAAATTAAAGGATTTTAATCTAAAACTCTGACATGAAATATTAATATGCATTCTTTAGCATTTAATTTGTTTGTTTTAATATTTACAATTAATAGTTGTGATCAGTGTTGTGTTTCTGGCTAGGGTGTTAAATCATGAATACCACCAGTTTTGATTTTGTCTGATGTGATGATGGTGATCATCATGTGCAAGAAAATCCCAGAAAACAGCCCGTTCTCATTTAATTAATGTAGTAACACACCAAGACATCCTACTGATTTTTACTTGGTGTATGTTGTCCTGCTAAGCATCAGTGATGGGATGACAACAGACCTGTGGTTTTTACATCATCCCTCCCCGTTTTAAATCATTTTTACAGCACAAAGGCTACATTACAAATCATAAAACACAAGAGGCTAATTGTGCACTGTTAGAGCAATTAGGTCATGCGCCATCACGTCTCTGTGTTTCACAAAAACTTATAATTATCAGGGAGAACTGAGAACATTTAAGAGTTGAAATCAGCATCCAAAACATTTTTTTTTTTTGCTCAATAATTAGGTGATTTTGTAAGCTTTCCTGCTGGTTATGTTGATTGTAAACCATGTATTTCCAGTATAAAAGAACCCTCTGGTAAAGTCTTTTTAGACTTGTTCTCTGTTATTGCATGTCGCTGGTGGAATTACAGTTTTTTTTATTTAGTTTTTTATGTTATTTTCATTATTTTTATTTTAACTAGGTTGTTGCTTTTTAAAAAGACCCACATGCAGATTCTCAAGAGGCAAGTTCAGACTTCAAATTTGAACTTTAAGAACGAAATAAGCAGGAACCCAAAGGCAACAGAACACAACATGAAAAGGAATAAACAGGTTTGAAATGGGAGATGGGAAAGTGATGAACTGGAAACAGGAACTGCTGATGACATCTCAAGGCAGTTACAATTACAAGAGTATACAAAAATAAACAAAATGCTAAAAAATAAAAATAACACACAGCAGCTCAATATACAAAAAAAAAAGAGAGGAAACGCCCAAACCATGAGGTTTAACTGTTTATTCTCTTCAAATTCTAAATTGTTCAGTTTTACAGATTTTTAGCAGATTTTTTATGGTAACTCAGATTCACTTCAAATGCTAATAATTATAAAATGATTTGATTGTGATATTGTCTTATATTTGTTCATTGTCTCATTTGTTTGCATAATTCTGAACCTTTTATATGTTGAGCGCTTTGATCAACTCCTGTTTTCTTGTCAATTAGACTTTGACAACAGCTTTAACTTTATGAGACAATTTTACTTTCGTCTTTTGCATGAAAAGTGACAGGAAATATGCATCCCTTCAACAAAAGCTAGACCTTTATCTATCCCATCATTCAACAAATCCTTCCTGCTGCACTATCAACTCCTCTTCTGCCTCTGTTGCTAATCACCAAAACTGAAAACAGCAACTTGAATTATAGCGTGGGTGGGCAGTTAGAACATATTCTTAYAATTTGTTTTATGGCTGTGAGGTTACAACACTGTACTTCTGTGGCATTATGTTCCTCTCCTTCTTTGTGATTACCACTGCATGTGACCAGAGGTAAATAAATATATGAGGTACTTAAAAGAAAAAAAATAAAAGTAAAAATGTGTCAACAGAAAATGACTTTGAAAAAGAAATCCCAACTAAGAAAAGTACTTAAGGAAAAATCTGTAAAACTGCTCAAAATAATTGCAAAAGTAAAATTAATTTTCACTCTAATGAAGTGTTGAAAATACTTAACGAAACAGGTTCCATTAAACTGAGTTGAGTAAATTGTTTTACTTTTACTTAACTAGACTTAGAGAAGCCAGTTGACATAACTCGATTAAGTAAATTCAACACTTATTTTTTTCTAAGTGAATAAACAAAACTTTTCATGAGTTCTGTTCATATTTAAATTTGTAGCATGTAACTAGATGTTAAATTTTACAGGAAAGAAGTAAAACAGTCCTTTTTATGCTTTGAATGTAACAAAAATGTTAGGTAGTTAGAACTGAGCTCTGATAAAAGGCCGGACCACAAAGGAAGATTTAACCATTTATTATAGTTAAACACAAACTTGACGTTTCTTTGGTTTAGCAGCAGATCCGGGTCAGTCAGTTCTGTTCTTCGCTGAATGAGTCCATGAAGAAACACTGACAGAGTTGCTTTGGTTCCGGAGGGAGGCGGTGACGTCACTGTTTGTTTGTGTTTTCAGGTGGGATCCGAGAGACTAAGAATGGGTTGTTGGGCAGGCAAGGTTCATACACAAGAATCCGAAGTGCAAATCTGAGTTTGAGGGAGGAGGCAAGGTTCTTGTTTGATTTGATTTGATTTATTTATTTAACAGGAAAAATATTATTAAA
>NW_013952447.1:781171-798247 GCF_001266775.1 Austrofundulus limnaeus
GAGTATTTCTGTAGATGACAGCAGTCTGACTTGTGCTGGAAGTCTGAAGTGTACAGCGTGAACAGGAATGACGTGAGCCATTTAGAGATAGGAGTGTATTCAAAACATCACTCTGTGAAATTTCAGAAAATGAAAATTGCTTTGAAGTGTCAGGATATTTAAATAACTTTAAACTATTAGCTTGTCCCGGTAATGATGTCCTTACTGAAGAAATAAAATCATTAAATAAGTTAGCAATTTTCTCATGATCAGAAACAAGAAGTCCATTTACTGAGATTTGTGAATTGTTATTAAACGTTTTATTATTACCTTCACCTGTCAATGACTTAATCGTTTCCCATAATATGTTTGGATTCTTACTGGCTGAAATAATTTGATTTTTAAAATATTGTTGTTTGGCTTTGCGTAATTCAGCAACACGTTTATTTCGGTAACTGTTTAAACGAGACCGATTTTCAGAAGTTTTTGATATTCTATAAGTTTTCATTGAAGAAGCTGTTATGGACTAATTATTTATCTCTGTTCTACCTTGACACTGTCCAGTAATCATATCTTATGATTAACTAGTTTCGGCTGTTTTACGCTATTGGCCCAGACTTCAAGACTCCAGCAATGCATGACCTCTTTTATTCTGATAAGGTGTTTTCCAGGCTGACAGTCCTGTCATTGGTTAGATGGTTCACAGTTGGCGAACCGTGATTGGTTGCAAGCATGTCACATGATGTTATATTATCGGCTGCTCTCCGCTGAGGCAGGCAGTCACAACACGACAGAMTTCCTGATTGACCTCTGCTTTGTTGTTGCTCAGATTAAATAAYTTGATGACCATACACGCAGACTTTCTGTGCATTTACTCCAACGTGTTTCTGCATTCTTGGTAAATCGTAATCGTAAACTACAAAGCTTTCAACTTTAGGAGATGTATTATAGAGGCATTCAACCATGGAATTTTATTTTTCTGTTCTGGAACTTTACAAGTTGAAATATGTTTTTTCCTGTATTGTCTCCAACTTATCATAATAATTTGACAAAATGCGATTT
Organism: Austrofundulus limnaeus; assembly: GCF_001266775.1. Lineage (NCBI taxonomy): Eukaryota > Metazoa > Chordata > Actinopteri > Cyprinodontiformes > Rivulidae > Austrofundulus > Austrofundulus limnaeus. The sequence goes on from NW_013952447.1 coordinate 782,213, forward strand.
GGATTTGACAGAGAAATACCCTCATTCCAGTTAGTATTCTCAATCTCAGCATGTAACATGGGTAACTTTGATTTTGGAATCCTTTTAATGAAATTATGCACATGACCTGTAGGTTTCTTAAGGTTTTTTCTAATGACATAAATAAGTGAATGATCCGAGCTTGAAGTATTTATAACTCCAGATATGCCATATATGGAGGATCGATTTGTGAAAATAAGATCCATGGGACAGGCGTGGGTCATTTTGCAGGGAGTCCGAAGGAGTGAAGTGCCGTTCAGGGGAGAAACCAGAGACATGAGCCAAAAAACCAGAACAAGGGTCGTTTCCGTGAGAGCTGATGGCAGGACAAAACCAAGAGGACCAGAGGCAGGAGTCAAAAAACCGGTGGACATAAATGAGGTCGAGGACACAGGACAAGAATGAGGCATGGGGACAGAACGCTGGATAATCACAGGCAAGGCTGATGAGAATTTGGCAATGAGCAGAGATGAGAGGCTGGCTTAAGTAGTGGAAAACGCAGGTGATGTGAATGAGCTGATTGCATGAGATAATGACAGGATGGACAGAAAACAAGAGCAGGCAGGGGCAGACTGTGAAATAATATACATAATCATAACAAAAAAAGAGTCAAAGCTATAATTTTAAATGACAAAGGCTCAAAAAATTACTTAAGTACTGCAACAAAATAAATGTACTTCGTCACCATACTCCTCTGCATGTGGCTATGACTATCCTGCAGGGTTCAATGGAATGTGCAGAACTCAGCATTCAGAAAATGTAATAACTTAGAAACTGCACTGTTCTTTATTTGCTAGAAGGCCCTTGGGACACAGTAGAGGACTTGCATTTGACAGTTTATGAGAATTGTGATGGGCAGGTAGGTTTTACAAATAGATAAATAAACAAACAAATAAATAAACAAACAAATAAATAAAGATGTTTTTTTTAACTTAGTAGTTTAATGGACTTTGACACACACCTAACAGTTTGTAATAATATTTTTTGGGGCAGTTTATTTGGCGGAGAARTGATTTTACTGAAACACGACTCAAAGCACAAAGTGTTTTACATGACGAGGTCATTTTCTTGGTAGCCTGAGTASATTTTCTAATAAAACAGAACAATCAAAAAACAGAAGCTCATCATTAAAATTCATACCAAGGCCAGTCATATTTCTCTGTGATGCAAACAGTGGCTCACTTTATTGGTTTATTTCCATTAATGTAGAATAATGCACCCTGACTGATGTGTTATGGACTGCAGAGAAGTGATATTAACTCAATAGAYGAACAAAAAATGAAAATAAAATATTAATTGTTTGTCGGGAATTGGGATTGGACGGTTTTCGTCAGTGACAGTGTTTGTGATAAATCTCCACTATCATGAGTAATACTTCATGAAGGACTGTGGCGCTGATTTGTCAGCTCAGCCTCCAGTAAACCACAGCCTCACTGTATTCTCGGTTGAAGGACAATCATTTGCGAGACATAAACTGAGCCTAAAAATACAACATAGTGTAAGAAGAACAAGGTTAAAGTGCAGTTTATGTTTATGCAGCTGCAATTTTAATATTTCTTAGTCATGACACCGATGTACGGTTTTGTAGCACTTTTTGTCCGAGAAAATAATTCCCATTGGGACAATAAATTGTGTTTSAGCTGATTATACAAATAGATGTTCTCGTCTATTCTTCCAAGAAGTCAATTCCACATGCTGTGTACTTGCCTCACACACCACTGCTGATTGGCCTCCTCTGAGGGTACAGAGACACACTCACTGGATGTCTTTGATTTATATGACGTTGCTTGGTCAGGCTCCCTCTTACTTGGGTTCACTCTTACAAAAATCTAACATTTACTACGTTTTTCACTCATTTTTTATTTATACATTATTTTTATTTATTTATTTATTTATTTATTTATTTGCTCATTCCTTCCTTGTGTTTGGCCTGAAAGTGAGACCTTGATCTCAGTGGGGTTTTAAATCTAAGTAAATAAAAGAAAATGAACGAATGGATGAAAACGTGTTAAAAACAGTCTTTTCCTCTTGTGACTGAAGACGACCTGACAGTTTTCTATGTGTAGTTAGACACCAGTGCATCATAATACATCACAATCATACTTTGCAGACTCAACAACACAAGACACTTAATAATTATTTCCTTTTTTTCCCTTTTATCATCAGTCAAGCTAAAAGTCAGTGTGCAATAATTTATTTGTCTGTAAGCATAATATCTAATGAACCACTAGGCAGATTTTACAGTAATGAAACTCTCATAAAGTAATCACTGAATGTACATGTAAAACCAAAGTCACTCTGTATCAAAATGGCCACCACAGGTAAGCAATATTTGGTAGTAGCAGAAGACATACATTGCCAACACACACTTTGAGTGTTTTTTAGATAACATTTTAATTAAAACCATTGGAATTCACTGTGCTGGTCAATATACAATTAATCAAGGAAAAATACTCTCATAATTTTCTTATTTAATTTACACATGTTCACCTGAGAGAATGAGAAAAAGTGCATTAATACCATTGGGGTTTCAGTTGGGATGGATAATGCTTTTACTCTAGGCAAATAAAGGTCAGAGAAAAACATAATTCCTTCACTTTAATAACTAGTTTTACATGGATGCCAATAGTCTGTTTTTGTYTTAATGATGCAAGTTGACACTAACCTACACAGCTAATTTTAAGCATCTGGATAATATCTAATTGSATCGTTCCAAAATATTTTTCTTTCCCAAGGCTTTGAAGCACGCCTCTATTCCCCTTGCATGAAATCAAATCTGTGATTACAGAAACACTGAAGGTAAATTCTGTTTTTGCTGATTGCACCTGGTATAAATCAGCCCTGAACCTTTTCCAAACAGTGAAATAGAAACATTTGTTGCCGCTATTATAAATGAGACAGCGGGATCTTTAGAAACACTCTGTCCTGCATTGTGTTATGTGAGGATTGTAATTTTGTCTCAGGACTATGTTTTGATGGGTCTTTGTGTTCGCATTCATTTTTCGCTGGTGATTCTTTGGTAATTTGGGCTTTTGTTGTATCATCCTTTTTCCAAATTTATCACTGCAGCTTTTTTTCTGTTATAAATGTTTGACACAATTAATCAAAAACCTTTATTTACCTTTTGGATTTAGAGGAAGTTTAATCACAATTTTGGCACTACTTGGTACAAACCGAACCTTGACCAGTCACTGCAATCATTATCGCCATTTTTCTAATCACAGTTTGACACCCAGTCAGTGCAGCAGGCAGTAATACAATCAAGGATTTCTGTGCTGTTTTTAGTAACGAGAGAAACCGTTTAGCCTCCCAGAGGTTGCATAGTCAGACACAGGCTTACAGAGAGTGGCATTTTAACAGACATGAGTTATGTAAGACTGAGTGCGACCTGACTCTGAAAGCAGGGCCATGCGTCACCATGCATGTCAGACTGGGGGTCGACACTCAAGGTGTCGACGCCTGGTGATGGAAGCTGAATAGCAGTATGATGGAGGTGGATGAAAGAAAGCTGCACCTTTCTTGAGGAAGAGGTGAAGGTGCTGAATAGCAAGTAATGACAGCGGCTGTGTAGCTTTTCATCTGGGCTGAAACCGGGGGCACTCGTGTCAGTGTGAGCCTGGAACTCTTAACACACTGATAATGACTGACTCAGCTCATTTCATGCTACCAAAAARAAAARAAAAATACTTTTGCTGCATGTGCACAGTGTTCTGACATGGTGATTTACCAACATACACCACATGTAGTGAAATCATTTATATTTGCTAATAAAATAAAATTCCAACCATGTTCATTAGCAGCACGAGTTGTCATTTCAATATGCAACTCTATTTTTTGTTTATTTTTTATTATTTTGCTTTTTGTTCCTCTTTGATGCATGTTCCCCTCATGAACAGAAGTAGACAAGAGCTTTAGACTTTACTACAGCAAATGTAAATATAAGTGTTGGGCATGTTAATGTGTTCTTTTCTGTTGACGCAGCCAGTGCTCAACTATGACAATTATTTTATAGCTCCTTAGTGCAGTTAGTTTATTTTAAGTCTGTTGCTCACTGGCTAYAAACRCACACACACAGGGACAAACACGGGATGGGATATTGATCACAACTTGCTTTAGATGGCCACCATGGAGYGTWTCAACCAATAAGAGCCTTTGTTGTTGGATCGTTGCCTTACAACACTCACATGAATCAGAAAGTGAGCCGCAAGAGAACAGAAACACAGTGGAAGGCAGTGAACTTTTCCAYGAGCATTTTTATGCCTCCGCCMATTCTTTGGTTGTCYGTCTGTGCGTTACCGGATGTCCATCACACTATCTCGTGGACACTAAACGGAACGTTTGATTTCAGTCAAAATTAACAAGATAATTGTTCTTGGCCCAAAGGAGGTCTCAAAAGATTTTGGGATCAAAGGTCTAAAGTTAAGGTCAAGTAAAGTGATCTTTGTTGCTTGAATCCCTTTATTTTGGATGGTACACATTGACCAATATTGGTTGGTCACTGAAATTCATGATATGGCAAATATCAAGAGGAAGTCCTGTTTAGACATTGTTGCTGTAGTTGCATACTTCTTAGAATATTTAAGTCCAAAAATAGTGGTCATCAGGTAATTGCATGCCCAGTGCTTTAAATGCAGACAACTCTAGGGCAGCTGGAGGCACACCAGTYAGTGCTTCGGCATCGAGTTCTACCTTGTTTGTTTAAAACTCTTCCTGTAGGCGGTCTGTAAGCACTGCAGTGCTAAACTGTTTTACTGGAGGATTTTGAGCCYGAATAATCACTTAAATTCAAAACACACGATTGATACTAATTGCTCATCATAATAAACAGTGGGAGTGAGGCTTTTAGAGACATGGCTGGATGCAGCGTGTGGGAGAAAATTAGAAAGTAAGACAGACTTATTTAGTTAGGATTTTTGAAAATGCATTGATTCTTTTTATTATTTAAAACAATATTACCTATAACTTAAAATGCTCTAAACATATGTGAGTCTTATTTTAATTCTGGGCATAATGAGATTTATCATGATTAATGTCAAGAAAAATATCTTCAGATAAATTACGATAAAAAAACAAATAAATAAAATTATGCCCTTCACTAATAAATATATTTACAGCACAATAGATCAAATCATATATACTGAATGACAAACCGACTCATTAGATGCATTCAATCATTCTGTTTATACTAGACTCTGAAGGTGGTGAAGAAAATGTTTCCCCTAAATGACAGACACATCCCAAAGGGTGTGAAACGTTGTGAAACTGGACCTGAAACCTATACCGTGAATTATGGACTTTCTGACTACTATCAAKCTGGTAAACAGGTGCTGTCGCCTCAACAACAGGAAAGTTCCTCACAAGACACATTAAAAACTTGGACTTGARACTTCACACTGCTTCCACAGATTTTTGGAGGGGTAGCTGATATTTTTGGTCCATTTACAGACTCCCAGTGGGTTAAAGACAAGATTAGGTTCAGGGTTTCAATAATACATCCGCAGAGAGGGACAGAGGAGATTCAACTCGTGCCTGTATTTCTTCTCTTGGTGATCCTTTCTTTGCCCGTTAAAGTGACACTTTATTTCAATAGTGTCGCTCAGTACTGTCTGTTCCACAGGCTCACAGTGCCAGTCAGTGTCAGTCAGCTGCAAAAGCACTTCTGCAAAAAAATCAAACAGGCTTGGCTTGATGAGTTGCTTCAAAAACATGTAAGTAAAATCTGACAGCAAAACGTATTTTATTTGATACTCCTGTACTGTTTACTGTTGTACTGTTGGATGTGTTAATGAAATGCATATAAACACAAAGGAGGTTTTTATCTTTAGGGTGTTGGGGGGATATTGTTTAACTAAACAAACATTAGCACACTATTTTCTAATTACTAAACTATTATCGGAACAGGACCGCTATTAAATTTAGACACACTGGCAGGACATTGCTCTTTGCCAGAAAAAAAAAAACATTATAGTGGTAATTAATTACCAGCATTAGAGCATTATTTTCAATGATACCAGTAGTTAAATTAAATGTGTTGTAAAAATGTCATTGATGACAAGGTGTTGGTTTGATAAGAAGTTTTCTTTTCTTTACTTTTTGCTCCTTGTCATTCATTGAYTGATGTATGCTGGATTTTGAATTATTGTATTTTTGTTTGTTTTGATGAATAAAATAAATGTAAAATAAAAAACAATGAAAAAATCCTCTGTCTAGGTGGTTGCAACATTTAAAAATCTTCAAACTGATCATAAACACTATAGCTTCCTGTACAGCTAGCCTTGCTGCAACGCTACACTGCAAAAACTGTCCATCTTACCAAGTTTTAAAATCTTTTATCCAGCCAAAAAGTCTTTTTGATCTTGTTGTGAGATTGATTTACTAAACAAGAACTGATTGTGTAAGAATAATAATCTTGTTTTCAGAATGTGTAAGATTATTTGTCTTGTTAGTCTGAAAATTTGACTCAAATTAAGTCAAAAAAATTCTGCCAATGGAGTAAAAAAATTTTACTTGGTAAGATTCTTGAAATACTTGATTTGACTAATTTTTTTTTCTYATTTCAAGAATCTTATCAAGTAAAATTTTCTTACTCCATTGGCAGAAACTTTTGACTTAATTTAAGTCAAATTTTAAGGCTAACAAGACAAATAATCTTACACATTCTGAAAACAAGATTATTATTCTTACACAGTCAGTTCTTGTTTAGTAAATCAGTCTCAAAACAARATSAAAAWGACTTTTTGGCTGRWWWWASRDTTTWAAACYTKGKTWRGKGGACAGTTTTTGCAGTGTAACATTAGCTTGTGTAAAAGGAACAAGCAGAGAGATAGAGTTGCTCTTCATAATATCTCAGTTAATAAAAAGTACAACGCTGYTCACTACAGGTTGTGAAAAGTTACTTTGAAGTTGTAATTTTCCTTCACCACCACCACCACTTTCCCCACAAATGTCTGCCCACATCCTTTTCTTTCAACACTTTTAGATGTTTCTTGCACGTTTTGGGCATAATGACCCTGAGATTATATGTTTTACCTTTAAATATCTAAATTAAGCATGCACTTAGATTCCTCACAGCAGCTTGTTTATTGCAGGCCATTCTCACAAAAAAAAAAAAAAAATCAAGATTATGCAAGGGAGGCTTTTCTATTACGAATTATTTTAATTAAAATGTTACCTTTTGTTTTACTTCTTTGATTGCTATCTTGCAGTATACATTTGGTTCTTTGATTTACCTCACTACATACCTCTGTTTATCACAGCATCTATTAAAGGTTTCAGATCAATACTGTAGTCTCCCATCATGGTGTAAGATTGTATCCTGACCTGATTGTACTTTTGATAACATACTACTCTTTGTAATAATATCTTGAATTGCTTTAAGCTCCACTTACCATAACCTAATGTGAGTAATTACGTAATAGGGCTAAACGCTTGCAGAAAATAGGGGGTAATTTTAGCTGACAAATTACCTGTTCCATCTACACTGTACGTGAGCTGCCAAGATGTTTTTTTTACAGATGAAGCTTTTTGTCTTTTTTTTTTGTCACATTCTCTTTCAAACAACCTTGCAGTTCTCCATACTCTTCATTTACCCATTAAAAGTTGACATAATATTGAATTTTAATCTTTCAGTTATTGTGCATTGACTTATTTTCAACTGAACTAACAGCAAAGTGGATCTGTCTCAGTATTTATTTGCGTGTTCACACCTATAGGATTACAACAAGTGATGGTTTGACAAGTTTCTATCTTGATTAATGCCTTTTCACAGCTCTGCCTGAGGGAAATTAAACACAGGCCAACATGCTAGTCCAGATCAACACAGGCCCTCAGCTTCTCCTTGAAGACCTTGTTACAAGGGTGTTTGGATGTTTGATATTCAAACATTGACTCTTGAATAATGAATGCAGGAGTTCACATCTATGACTTAAATGTGATCAGCTCCATAGGGTACAAAACATGTCCAAACCAATCCTCGTCCTTTGTTCATCCTCTGGGATTTGACTTAAAAATTACATGTGTATTCATTTTACAGTATCTACCACATTGAGTTCACTATCACTTAGCTTGTCTTGTGTTTTCAACATTAAAGCACTATTCTTTCCCAGAGAATTACACATAAAATTCTGCATTGCAAGTTTGACAGTAGAAACAACTATATGAAACAGAAATACAGAACATGTTTAGTAATAAATAACAAGCGCAAACTACTGTAACCTGCCATAAGTAARTATAAGTGTCGCTACTTTGTGTCCTCCAAACTTAAGTTTGTCTCTCATCAATTCCAAACTCTCACAAAATKAAATGGCTGTATTTTGTTATTGTCAGGAAAATATGTACAAATAATTTAATTTTTTTTTGTTTTTCTTGTTCTTGTTTTGTTCATTCCTGAAAAAGCTAAAACACACCTAACGCAGTGACCGACATTACTTTTAATGGCTGCAATCAGTTCCAGCAGCTGGAAGCAGGGCTGAAACAATTTATTGAGTAACCGGATTACAAAAAAAAAAATAAATAAATCTTTTGAAAAAAAAATGTACGTCAGTGCTTTAGTCCACCCTTTCTACTATGTTCTAACTGATGGTCACAGTGTTTGACACAGACGGTTATTTCAGTGACACAATCTATCTGTGCCGCAGTGAGGTGTGACAAATGATGTTAGGCAACACAGACAGGTGGGAGGAAAATCTGAACAGGATTAAAAAGGTCTACAATTTAAAACCATTTGAAAAAAAAATTAAAAATACTCCAGCAGCATATAATAGAACAAAACTGTCATTTGGTATAAAACAATAAGGCATAGTTTAGCAGCATTTGTCTGTTCCGCAGTCAAACTGTCTTTAACATGCATGGAAAAAATAATAAAATTTTTAACTTGCTTACTTACTTGCTAACATGTCACATGTGGCAGCTATTTTTACACCTGTAAGCTCAGCGTGTGTGATGTGTGTGATGTCACATCTTTTTTTTCCGTGAAGCAGATTGCTTCAGGACTGTAGAAAGTTCATACTAGAGTCTGGTGATGATATAAATTATAATGTGAACAACCACACACAAACAAAAGGAAAAAAAATCAGATTTGAGAAAAAAATTGGAATGAAGCATCACGACCTGCAGTGTGACCGCAGCCTTTTCACTCAAATCCTTTTACTGACTCTTCAGTTTTCATTATACACAGAAATATACGTACTTTCCATTTGTTTCATAACAAGTAAGTCTCTGTTTCATTCATGATGAATATGTATTAGAGCCTGCCGGGGCTCTTTCTTTGAGATGCGGCTTTCACAACATCTCTGGCTCACAAGAGCCTCCTCCATTAGTTGCCTGATGCGGCCCAAAAGTCCGCCTGCATGTGAGAATAATGGTAATCATTAATAACAGTGGAAGCAATGCCATTTCAATTACCGCTGCCTTTCTTACACATGAAAGTGCATCTATACAAATATTAAATGGATGAGCTGCGCTCTGAAGAGGACACTGAAAACAGCTTTCAAAAACAAAGAGGAAAAAAAAAGGAAATGAAATCACTGATGGAGCAGATGAAAAGGCACAGATTCAAAGCAGAGGATATGAACAAGTAATGACATTTGATTTACAGACATGAGAGAGTGTCAGAAAAAATCTCATCTTGGACACGGCTCAAAGTTAAAAAAATGCGACTGCATTTCTGATTCTGCTAAGTAACTTTAACGCTGAACATGCTGGTAACTTCCATGCGTTTCTAAATACTCTGGCTTTGAGATAAAAAAAGAAAGAATTGAGTATCTTGTTTCAGTAGGACGATCTTTCCTATTCCATTATATAAGACTACTTTTACCCTCATCTGACCTGCAGCATTCCTATTATCTCATTATTTAACACAAAAATTTCTGGCTGCTTGTTTTGGCTGGCGTTGAATTTCACCTCATTTCTCCTACCTATCTTCCTCTGAGGATGTCAGCGTAGATACGAAAGCTCTGAAAAAACACCATTAAGCTGAAATGTGTCACCACACAGTCAAGCAGGGGTTGGGAGTCGAAGGTGAGGAAGGGGGATGTATCCCAGAGTGATGACTCATACCAAGACATTGCATGTCATTGCTATGAAATGATAAAGAGAATCAAGGTTTTGGTGCGTGTGTACGTGTGCACGTGGTAAGTGTGGTGTGGAAGTGAAAGAACAGTGTGACGTGGGAGTTCGTAGGCATCACGCAGGGACAGCAGCTCACCCCCACCCTTCACTGCCTGTCACCCAAAAATTGTTTCACAAACTTGATTTATCACAAGTCTATACTCAGCAATGACTCGTTTAGCTTTGTTCTGCATACAGTAGATGTAAAAACATGTGATGTGATGTAACCCTAAACTTACCAGAGACAGTCACTTCTGTTTTATTGGGGAGAGCAACAACTTATCAGCTAGTGGACGAATTGGACGATTTTCAGCCTGACCCGTCAGCCTGCGCTGGTCATTCCTCATGTTTAATTAATTAATTAATTTATTTATTTATTTATTTATTTATTCTTTTTTGAGGTTTGATTTTAGTACTGTACTGATTTTCTATTTTAAATAAAACCTTGGGAATTCCGAAACTACTGTCGAATATTAGACTAAGACTAAAAATTTGATTTTTTTTTTAATTATGGGAATAAAGTCATAATAATGTGAAAAAAAAAAGTTATACGAGAATGAAGTCCTAATAGTCACAGTCATAGTACTGCAGGATGAAAGTCATAATATGAAGAGAATTAAGTCATATAAGAATAAAGTCGAAATAGTATAAGAATGAAGTCTAATAAAGGCATAACATTTTGAGAATAAAGTGTTCATATTATCAGAATAAAGTCAYAATATCAATGTATCTTATGAAGTTATATTTTGGTATGACATACTTTGGTGATCTTAAAAGGTCATCAATTTTTGGATCCAGAGGGAGTGGAACTCCAGCTAGCTTGGCATCGCCGACATCATCATTACAACAGCAGCAGACCCAATGCACTATGATTCATAAACTAAAGCCAAATGGCATTGCAAATGCTGGCTTCAGTGATGCATTAAAACAAATTATACTAATGGTGACCCAAAATTTGTCACGTAATCTTCATRAAAAATAAACATTAGAGGCTGTCCATAGCAGGTTCTCATACAACTTTTTTTCTCATAATACTTTTGTACTTAACCTGCCTGCCAGCCACTTGCCTGCAGTTTTTCTCACCTGCTTCACCACGCATGACATCCTGCCATTCTGACACCTATTTTAATACCCATTTGTGGCTGCATGTTCTGCAAATGTAAAATGTCGGTTTTTCCTGCAAAAACAGCAAACCTATAGCTTTTGTCAGATGTGAACATTCCCTCTTTTTTATCCCTTGAAGTTAAGTTACAAGACATTTTGCAGTGCTCAAGTCTCAGATGAGTATTGCACCACCAGARCACAATTTATATTTGTCCTCAGCCTTATTTTGCTGCACTTTACTAAAAAGCTTTGTCCTCATTTTAGTTTCAATAATGCTTGATAATTTACACACTTTCTGTCTTTCATTTATTCAGTCCTCCAGCGTATACGAGCTGCTTAAAGGTGGGGAATTTGTAGAGCATGCATGGCACATTACAGGATTTGATTGACAGCCGGGGGAGGGAAACAAAAACAGCAGGGGGAACATAATTCATTTTCCCTCATGAAGATGAACACAAACAACCTTTGAAAACAGATAAATTATTGCCAGTCTAGTTTTAGGGAGGATATATATGCCCTGTGACTTTACCTGGACAGGCTATGTGCTGCATGTGTCTTTTATGTATGACAGGAGAATTTCTTTCTTTGGGTGGGTGAAAGATATGTTTTTTTTTTTTTTGGTGACACTTTCTTTTATGTTACCCTTATTACCATGTAATTATGAGGTAATAAAAAATGTAATTAAATGTAAGTACTACCTTATTACCATGTAATTACGTAGTAATTATGGTACAATTTTACTATGTAATTAATTGTCTGCAGTAATGCAACAATTAGCTGGTAATGTATTACAATTCATTATGTAACACCTAAATAAGTAGTAGGCAATTTGGACAACTTTAAAGTTATATTTTATTGCAATTAATCACTAACCCCAAAATTTAATTGCATTATTTTGGTTATAAATACAGTGTTGAGTTACTATTGAATAGTAATTTGATTGTAGTTACCAAATAAAGGTAGAATAGAAGTTCTTTTGTACCGTAATTACCACATAATTGCATGGTAATAAGGTAGTAATTACATTTAATTACATTTTAATTTTACCTTGTAATTACATGATAATAAGGGTACCGTAAAAGAAAGCATTACCATTTTTTTTTAGTTTAGACTTTGGTTTTTATAACTTTTCATGTTTATTTTTTTTCCTCCAAGCACAGAAAATCTTTAACACACATTAGGAAAGGAGAGAATCCCACATAGGATCAAAGTGTCCCATGAAAGTGTAATGTAGATCTTTTATTTTGCCTCCCAATCACTAATCCATACAGGTGAGGTGGGTGTGAGCGCAGGTCTTTAATGCTCCTCATCTCATGCTGTTCAATTCAATCTGAGAGAACTGGCTTGAGCTTCTGTATCGATATGAATGTCTGGATACTCAATGGAAAAAAAAAAAGGGTCATCCAAGGTGAAAACAGGTTGGATTTTACGTCTCATGAAGCTGCAGCTGGCACCTTGTGTACGTGTACAGTTTTACCAACATCATTATAAACGGTTCGACGTGGTCTTGCTTCAGGTCAGCATGTAGACACACGCACTCAAGCTCTCAAAGCAAAATCAGAATTCAGTCCACTTGAAAGTTTTCCTAAAAGTCACAGATCAAATCCCTTATGACAAGACCTTTCCGAGAAGACTGGTGTCAGTGTGCTATTTGAAAGGTTAATGTCTAATTTATATTCCTATAACAATAAAGAGATGACAGCACAAGACATGAGCTTGGGTGAACAGAAAAGCAGACGGGGGATGGCCCTGAAAATAGGTTCTAACAAAGAACAAATTGCTGGCAGAGATGAAAATATTCACGCGTTTTGTTTTCATTTGAATATAGAAAGAAAACCTCATCTTTTGAACAACTGATATCTATAATTAGACAATTTAATGTTTTCTTTTTTCAGTTGAACTCTTCCYCCTTTTGATGTGCAGAACACATGCTAGGTTTTAAAGTTAGAAAAAAAAACCTTCATGCACAGGAAGGACAGGAGCTGGTGGCACCAAGCATCCAGTGGAGTCACAGAATGTGATACAGTAGGCTTGTGTGAATTTCTGACTGTGATTTTGAGTCTTTTTCGAAGCTGGGGGGTACTTCATCTTTTAGTGAAAATTTTTGCTAAATTTYACACCAATCAAATAGTCAACAGAATTAAACTGGGTGGACTCACAGATTACATTTCCCCCAAAATAATTCATTTTCCTCAGCTGTTGCCATGTATTCTGATTAACAAACAAATGTATTTTATTCCTCTCTTTGAAGTCTGCTCATCAGAAAATACACACACAGTCTGTTTTGACTGGTGCTAATTTGCATGCCTTCTAGTCTCTGCGACTTGTGTACTGTCTCAACTTCACTTCTACTCAAACCCCCTTGGGATCCATTAGGTTCAAGGGCTAAGTCAAAGCTTATGGGAACTCTTCTTCTCACATCATCATGGATGCGGTCATCTTGAGTGTCCCAGATGGAGATCTGGTGTTTGAGAGGAACGCAGCCCCCAGTGATGGTACTCATGTGTGACAGGAAAGGGGGTGGGTGGRGGATAAAAAAAAAAAAAAAAMACTGGTTCAAGTTTTGTGGCAGTTGCTGGGGCAAAAGCAATGAGGCGACGTGCTGTATGTAACAAAAAAAAAAAAAAAAAAACACTGGTTCAAGTTTTGTGGCAGTTGCTGGGGCAAAAGCAATGAGGCGACGTGCTGTATGTAACAGGGCTCTCTTGTAAATGAGACAATCTCGAGATTTTCCTGTATAAATAAAGGATAAATAAAAAAAAAACAGTTGTCAAAACCCTTTAATCTTCAGATTCTGGCTCTTTGTGTTAAAAGGTAATGAACAGAAGATTCCCTTTGTAGACTTTAAATTTAAAACTGAAGTTTTGTTCCACTGATTAAAATGTGAGTTGGTAAAAATGTTTTGATTTTTATTTATTTATTTTTAACTTGTTAATGACTCAGATGCTATTAAAAGGCTACTAGGAATTTATCCTATCACTGTTTAAAACTATGTCAGGGATGGGCAACTGGCGGCCCGCAGGCCACATCCAGCTCGCAGTTGATTTCCATCCGACCTGCCAATAACACCACACACACGAGCACATTTTATTCACCGAAAATGCCACTCAAACAGCTCTTATGTTAATTTGGGAAAATTACAAATATGCATAAGTGTCTCAGGAACACAGACTTTGTTGTAATGACAATGTTTGCCACTAGATGGCACCTCCAATGTGGGCTCTTGCACGTCTTCTCTATGTAGGGGTCACCTCGACTGAAGTGAAGAAGAGACGTTTAATCATTTAGTCACGAGTGGAAAAAACTGTAAAGATAAAAATCACATGTTTCAGGTGAAATCTGTTTGCAGACTTCCAAGGCAAACCCACATGAGAAGTGTGTTGAGACGTACTTTATAGAATTTGCCACAAAAAATACGTTACAAAGCTAAATATGAGAARTTTACTGAAGTTGCAAATACATRAACAAGTGACTTTTTACCAGAGCCAGTCACACAGGAGTCTGCACACAAGGCATTTTATGCTGTTGCACTTCAGCTCACTGAAGTGTTTTTATATATTTTTTGCTTCAAACATTTTGTATTCATATTAAACAAGAGTACAAATGTTATACAAGCATCAGTGAATAAAAAAAATGAAAAGTGAAAGAACTGTATGTTGGCTTAATAAACATATATATGTATTCAGAGACAAACATTTTTAAAATGGACATTTTATGACATTTGGGTTTTTGGCCCTCTGCTAGTGTCAACCAGAAACATTGTGGCTTTTTGTGTCATTTAAGTTGCCCATCCCTTATCTATTTATCTACCCGTCTGTCCATCCATTCATTATTTTTTTTGATCAGCGTGAACAGTATTTAAAAACATGTCAATAGCAAATGAAACAGAAAACATGTTACAGCACATTTGTTTTTTTGTGTTGTTTGTCTACCTCTGAAAAGCAGCTGTGCCCATGATTCACTTATCAGCAATCAAAGCTTATTTCCAGACGTGAGTTCTCCATGAGTCAGTCAACCACCGGACACGCAACCAAGCAGCTTTTCTACATCATCCATTTTACCAAAGAAAAGTGATTACAGCTAAATACTATTAATAGCGTCTACTGAACAAAATGATTTTGCTCATTTCTCACAGCTTTCACAGTCATGTTTCCTAATGTAGGAACGTTTTAATCATTTTAAATCTTCTTTAGACACTGATTAGCTGTAGTGAGAAATGTGTTTTACTTCTTCTTAACATGTTGGATGTGATGCTTATTTTGTGTCTTGATATAAAGAGAAATATCTC
The DNA here is from genome assembly GCF_001266775.1 of Austrofundulus limnaeus. Classification (NCBI taxonomy): domain Eukaryota; kingdom Metazoa; phylum Chordata; class Actinopteri; order Cyprinodontiformes; family Rivulidae; genus Austrofundulus; species Austrofundulus limnaeus. The sequence goes on from NW_013952447.1 coordinate 797,730, forward strand.
TCCCTTGTTTTTGTTTTTAGCTTGTCTTTTCCACCAATTTGCTTCCCAATCAAGAGTTCAGTGCTTTTTTTTTCATCAGGAGGTTTGAGAAAATCTTTGAGTTTGATTAAAACTATTTTCTTTTTTAATTACAGCACCTGTCTGTTGGTTGATTGTTTATTAGAAAGACATTTAGTTGTCGTSACAGATGGTGAAGCTCAGCACCTCGGGACACACGGTTAAATCTGATGATTATTTATAAAAACTGAATTAAGGCATCGTTACACAGCTGACCTAACTAATAACATCATCGCAGCTTGAAAAGGATTAAATGTGATCTGTTTTCTAATCAGATTTTTATTTTCTATCCAGGAATGCTGGAGAAAAATAATTTAAGAGTTTTGCCTTGTTTTTAGTTGTTTTGATGAAAGAAAATGATCACATGATCTTGTACCAGGTTATGGAATAATAACATGTAATACCCACTGAATACATGTACATGTAATGTGTGTATATACAGTATACATATATATATATAT
>NW_013952447.1:798504-802788 GCF_001266775.1 Austrofundulus limnaeus
CACACACTTTACAATAGTGTGTTTATTTCATCTACATTCAACTGTCTCAAGAAAAATAGCATTTATGTTAGCTTACTGATTGTGCTAATGTTTTTCTCAAATCTTTCATTTCAGACAGTTCCTAGTCTTTATTTTTTTAATACTTACATCCTAACAGTGCTGTGTATATTACTGAAATAGCAAATGAAATGGGGACTTTTATTATCAAAGGTGAAAACATGAAAAAAACATTTAAAGTTATTGCTTATCAACTCAGTTCAGTTGATATGATCCTATCTTCTGTTGATTTATTTCTTTATTTTCTGCCACTGCTGTCTTTTGTGGAATTTATTTTTTTCAGTCTCAGTCATTGTCTGGTAAAAACAGCAGCTCATGTGTCTCTATCAGTCAATCAGTTTAGAATGGGACCATGATTGATGCATTATAAAGTGTTACTGTGATGCGTTATATTATTGTGAATATCCAGATCAAACCGTGACATTTGAGCTCTAAAAATGTTGCCAAGTATTGACGATAACAGAAAGCAGTTGTGTAAAAGGCTGCAAAAGCAACTTTGTTGTTCCCTCCATTTTACAGGTTCAAGAAACTTTAACGCCATTATGCATAGCAAAACAACATTTTATTTGGCGATCACTGCTAATACATTTGTTACCATAAAAAGCCACAAATAATCACATTCCTTTCCACTCAAATTCAATCATAATAGAAGCCATAAAGCAAGTAAAAATGAACTTGTTGTTGAGGTTAAGACTACACCCAGCAAAATGTTGAATTTGGTGAAGCAGAAAGTAACAAAATGTGATTTCACATGCCGAGACCTTTTAGATTCCTGTTAATCAACGTGATTAAATTCAGCTTTCTTTGTGCCAAAAATGAAAACAGTTCAATTTGTTTTTTTGACTGACCAACAACACAACATGCTTAGAAAGATCACTGTGCAGATCTGATTATAGGAACTTAAAAAGGTCAGGAATGAGTCTTGGAGTCCTTTGTCAACACCTGCAGATTCTAGTCTTCAAAAAGTGAACATATTTTGTAATATTAAATTTTTTTCTGTTTCAAGGTCAGACTAACTAACAGAAACAAAAAAAATAAATAAAATAAAATAAAAAAAAACTACAGATGCACAGGCCTGCAGTCAAAAGGAAGTTACTGAAAAACAAGTGTCTATTGACGGAATTCAAAGCTTTTTGAAGGGAGTTGGATCTTGTTCAAATTTTAATGATTAGTTACTGTATGTATTATAGCCTACATCACTACATACATTGAGATTGAAAATGACAATGAAATAAATATTGAAAATTCATAATTGTAACTTATTTTGCCAGTATAAGTCACATATCTTTCTGATGTTGTAATGTCAAATGTGACAACATAATACACAAACATATATCCAGCTACGGTTGCATGAATCACAATGGAAGAAATAAGTGTGTGAGCTGTCCTACCATCAGCTGGTGCACAAACTCCTCAGGAGGAAAGAGGTGTCAATCAGTCACAGGTGCATACACACCTACACGGTGTTAGAAATAGTTCTAATTGGACACAATTACCGGAAGCTCCTATGTTGAAGAAACACAGCTGTCTAAAGGGAAAAAATTATCTCATTTCGCTCATGAAATTCATCACAGAAACCCATTTTCTTTATATTTTAAATCCATTATTATTTTTTAACAATAGCTTAGACACGTTTTTTTTTATCATTTGCTAAAGTCATTTGACACAATCTGCTGTTTGTTAAAAAAAGAGTAATTTAATTTCTGTTAGGATCTAAAACACGTTTCAATGAAGGCTTGGTTTTCAGGGCTCGGTTTGGCCGCCTGTTTGGGCTGTAGCTTCCCTCTCACTCCACAGCAGATGGTATATTCTCTGGCCACTCACTGCTTTGAACGGGATGAAATAGAAACTGGATGCATGGTGCTTATATGTGTAAAAAGACACATTCGTATCAGATCAAAAATATATGCTACACAACCCTTGACTTTCAGTGCACAACATCTTATTGACTGATTTATTCCCCTCACTTTTTTCAGCATGCTCAACTTCAAAACATTCTGAATAGCATCCTCTAATAATTGATGGGAACCGAAAACGAATGAAGAGTTTTGGATTTCTGACTCTATTTTTTTACCACAGTTAATATACAGAAGATATTAGAAGATGTACAAAACAGCCAACAGTATAATTCCTGTATTTCAATATCATTTTGTTAAAAGCTGCATCATCAGACCACAGCAACTATTTAACCAATATTTCTCCTATTAAACAAATTTAGACAAAACAAGTAATTTAAGCTTAGTGAGGCCATCTTGGTCAAATCCAAAAGAAATCAAAGGTAAACATATGTAGGACGCTAAATGAAAATCAAACAGTCACCTCTGCAAATGAAAAGAAGCATTAATTGATCTAAAAGCAACAGGTCACTTCTGAGCCTGTTTAAAAGCTTTAGCGTGTTTTTTGTAAAGTMAGGGGGGGTGGGGGCCTTTGTTAACTGATAAAAGAGAATTGGATGAAACAATACTGAGCCTCTCTCCTGTGTTATGAGATACGTACATGAGCTTAAATACAATATATTTAAAAAGTTGGGAACCCTTTTAGACAAAAAAAAAAAATCTATGAAATGTTTGATCTTGCTGCCTGTTTTAACCTTTACTGTGACTTCCAGACAAAAGCCCCGTTTCTCTTCAAAGCTCCTGCAGCAGATTTGTTTGTGCACAGCAAAACTCCACCAGACCCAATAAAAAGAAGGGGCATTGCAAGTGCTCCAGTCTTTTCTTTCTCACCCATCAAAACTGCCAATTTTCTACACTTCTATCAATTTTCTTATTTATTCTCTTCATCTCCTACCAGGCCTAACATTGATTTCAGTTAATTTCAGATGGTGAATACTCAAGGAGACTTTGAGTTCTTATTAATCCTTTCATCTTACTGTCTTTGTAAGGGATCCCATATTAATTAGTGCTAAGCTACGGTTCAAACCTGTGTTGCAACAGAGAGCAGTGCAGACATGTAATGATTTATGGCAGAAAAACACGGACTGCTTGGGTTTTCAGTGAATAATAAAATATTTGTTCTCATTTCCAGTGGAGCGTGTGATTGCTGGGTTTATTTAGAGAGACGTTCACTTCATCTTGTTCACTGTAAAAACGAGTCTGCTGCAGAGAAGTCGATTAAAGACAAGATCTGTCCACAACCCTGGAAACCTGAAGGGATTCMAGCTTCAGCTTTGTTTTGCTGTGACTCAAACCTGTGAGCAGGGGGACCTGCTGCACACACATGGCCACATCTGTCAGCAATAATACCAAAGATAAGCTGTTTCACTTTAGGCTCCATGGATTTTTTTTTCTTTTTGAGCAACCCAGGCACTACCTCTGACAGGGGCAAACCAACCCTTTAATTGTCTTTAGTTACGCTTTGTGTTGCGTGCTTGTGCCTTAATGTTTCCCCAAGCCTCCTTTTATCATCAGTCACCTTAAAAGTTTTCCAGCTGTGGCTGTAATTGTCTTTTGACCTGAAGTCAATTTGACACTAAGTGAAGTTTAAATTCCATTGAGAGCAATCCTTGTGCTGGTAAAATCAAACTAACAGGGTTAATTGGCTGAAAACCAGTTTAAAGGAGCCCTGCAGGCTGACTTTTCTTTTATGAAGCAGATGTGGGAATTTTTCCTGACTATAGAGTCAAGGAGTCTCCATTTGACCTTTGAGRTCACATCTGCCTACTATAAGTACAAAAAAAGCATTTTTTTAACAAATGCATGTAAACCTTTTCTTTCAACTTTTTTATTTTTGGTTCAGAATTCTTGATTAGTTTAATTAGCTAATATTAGGTTCAGTCTTCGCAAAACTGTTCATTCATTTATTGTACCCAGCTTGTTTCTGTTCAGGGCTGCAGCTTGTGTCTAAAACCATGATGCCCAGAGTAACCCACAAAATAACAGGAAAGACATGCAGATTTTACACAGACTTTGCTGGGAATTAGACCTGCAACCTTCTTGCTGCAAGGCAACAGAGTTAACCAACTGCTTGACTTTACAGCTACTAAAAAATGAAAAATAAAAATAATAAAACAACTGTTTTGTGTAGTTCTAAAAATACCCACAATTTAAAACTTAGTTAAAATGCATTCATTCTCTCTAAAACAGTGGTTCTTAACCTTTTTTGAGGCACCGAACCCACCAGTTTCGTATGCGCATTCACCGAGCCCTTTTTAGTGATAAATAAAATATGATTTTTTTTCCAAATTCAAGACATAGGTATATGTTTTTTTTTGTTTTTTTTTACTGG
>NW_013952447.1:803171-808459 GCF_001266775.1 Austrofundulus limnaeus
CTGATTGGCCAAGCAATCTCTATGCAGCAAGTGATGGCCAAGCGGGGCGTGTCATCATAACTTTACACAAGTGTGTCTTTACCTCCGCGGCAGAGGCTCCACCGAACCCCTGAGACCGGCTCATCGAACTCCTAGGGTTCGATCGAACCCAGATTAAGAACCACTGCTCTAAAAAATAGTTTGCAATGTCCAAGAATCTGACAATAGAAAATGTATTAGAATTCATTATTATGTGGACAACCAGTCAGGGGTTTAGATTTACCACAATGCATCTGTCTTTATTGAGTATATTTTTTATGCTTTGATGAGGTGGACTAGTTTTATTGTAGCTAAAGATTTGTGCTTTTTGTTTCTTAGCAGCATAATTCAGTTTCTCTCTGAGTTTGCAGTCTTCCACCCTCTCTACAAAATTTGAAAAATCTAAATAAATATCAGGCCGAACAGCAACAAAGCTAARCTGGTAAAAACTGTTGTAGTCGCTCATAAAAAGAAAGTATTCTTTCATTTTGACATGTCAGTTCCAACAAGCAACTCTACCTAATGTACACTCACTAATAAGAAAAACAAATATGATGAAGATGTAGCACGCTGAGCAGAATGTTTTCTGTAAATAAAATGTCTGGTCTCAGGTTTGAAAAATTAAATTGTACTCTTCAAATAATGTTTGAAATATTTTGTTTCCATTATCCAAAAAATGTTCAGTTAACTGTTTTACATGTGCATCATTTTGTCAATAAATAATGTTTATTGTGGTATTCACTGTCATTTTTTTTCTTCACTAGTTCTAAAAAGAAAAGTCAGAGAACGGATTGTTTGTTATGAACCTATTCATCATCTGCTATCCTGGATGCTGGTTTTTATGCATCATTTACAAGCTGAGTGGTCTATTTTTTTCTTTTCCTTTTTTGGTCTGGGAAGCGTTACAGCTTATAACTCCTAGAAAGAATAGACAAGATATTTTTTTTACTTGAACTTGGGCAAAAATCAAGACCTGCTTGCCTGTCTGCCCTAATCAACACTTGCAATAAACTATACTTAAGAATTTATTTATTTATTTATTTTTGCCTTGGAGGTACTTTAATGAAAAAAAAAATATCGCTGAATGAAAAAAAAAGTGGATTTTTTTCCAAAAGGAAACTTTTTAATTATCACATTAAGAAAACTGGAAAAGTGGACTAAATAAAACAAGTTAAAATAATAAAAAGTAGTTATATAGATTCATTATGCAAGGTTATTGCAGCTATATGTAATAATATTCTGTTTGTACATGTAATCTGAAAGCCCCCTTTTAGTGGTTTGTATAAGAACAGCTGTAATGTGTTGATTTCTGGGCTCAGGRTTATTTATCCATAGATTAGCTTTGCATGGTTTTTAAGTTGGATGTGTTAAGTTGAAGGTTTAAGTGAAATGTTTCAAAAAGAAAAGAAAATACAAATGTGAGCAGCACCGTGGAGCAGGGTTTAGAGCTGTTGCTTCTTAGCAAAAAAGACACAGGATCCCCTCCTGGCCTTGAACCTTACTTACATGTTCTCTCCATGCTCACGTTTTTTTTTTTCCTGTCTTCACCAAAACCATGCACATTAGGTTCACTGGTAACTCAAAATTTTCCCTTGGTGTGGAGGAGAGTTTAAGTCACTGAATGATGAAACTTGAAACCTGTCCAGGATGTAACTCCTCTCTGACACAGTGACTGTTGGAGATAGACACCAGCAACCTGGAAGGGAAAACCGAGTATAAAAAATGGATGGATGGATGGATGGATGGATGGATGGATGGATGGATGGATGGATGGATGGATGGATGGATGGATGGATGGATGGATGGATGCAAAATAGAAAATAAATGAGCCTCTCTCAAAGTTGACCGAAGCACGACTGCAAACCTTTGCTAAATGGATGTGGACGTCCATAAAGCAGAGCATTAAATGTGCATATGCATAATAAGGCTCGGATTAGTTTTGGTGGACAGCTAAACTCCCTGTCTGCGATGCAAATCACCCACACACTCAGCTGGTCTACGTGTTCTTGTGGATACTAACTTTGTTTAAAAAAAAAAAACCTCCATTTGTTTTCATATGTTTGTTTGAGATCAGATCACAGAGGCTGCAAGTTCATCAGGGACCTTGTTTTCCTTTTAACAAATTCCCAGGAGGCAAACCTGGGAATGATTACAAATCCCTCAGTAATAATACTGAAAGCAAAAATCTGTAGTTTTATTAGAAAATTTGTAATAGTTTTTTATATAGTTTACCAGAACCCAAATGATTGTTTGTGCCCTTTGACTTTGTTTGTTGCAGCTTTGCAGGCATCAAGCTAGACAAGACATAATTAGTGCTCCAGTCCACTTTTAAACCAGCTTTAAATGACATCGACCAAGCAGGAATGTGGGCGTTCTGTGAATAACCTTGACATTGTGGTTTATAGCTCATGTTTTATTATTTTTAATTGTACCTTTTAGGTGTTCACCACAAATAATCTGATGTTTTTTTTTTGTTGGATTGTTTGATTTTATATTTAAAAAATGCTAAACTAAATAAACCCTAATAAAGTCTACATGTATCAAACTCATGGTCCACAGGCCAAATGTGGTTTGTGAGAGCTGAAAAGATGTATCAATGTCTTAAAATTAGTGTATGCTGCTTTTAAGCCAGCAGAGRCCATAAACTACATCTCCCATGACGCATGTTGATTATTTTACTCGCAGCCTGATGTCATCCCACCCCTAAGTTGAGGTGGACAAGGTTAAAAAGTAGCTGGCAGCTGGCAAAAGTCACAATGTAAAATCTCTATATCAACAAATTTCCATTGCTTACTTTTGCTTTGTCTGTGCGGTAGTGGGAAGCGGGAATTTCCTACTTATAACTTCCCTAAAATGAATTGAAAGGTTTACTTTAAATGATAAAATGTACAATGATCAGTAAAGATAATGTGAATTTTGAAAACAGTCTTTTTTTTTAAAGTCAGGTTGTGAACAATCAGTATCTTATCTGTTTGGGATAGCAAACTGCCTTGACTTAATCAAAGCATAGCTGATAACTTATATTTGGAGCTTTAACATACTAATTACTTTACTAATTTAACATGATTCTCACAAATATTATGATCAGTAGCTGATGGTGTTTTTTAACATTAGGATTATTTTTGGTTTAAAAACAGCAAAATCAGTAAAGCTAAAAAGATTGTTTCCAGATTCTTGTAGTAAAACCTGCTGTCACAAACTTGCACTTCTTACTCTGAGGCTTGTTGGACACTTGACTGCTAACCTGCTCACTTTCCCATGCAAATTCCTTCCCTGGAGATTTCATCWCAAATTGTGTTCATAGCTGAATGTGTCTAATGGTACGTTTCTTTTAATGAGGAGAAAAATGTTAAAGTCTGGTGAGTTTCAGTCTTGTTTTGACTCATGTTGTCCTCTAGGAAATAAAAAAAACCTAGTTTAATTGATGACAGGGGTGGGAGCTGGTGAGAGACTTGTGCTGACACCCACCCCCACCCACCCAACAGGTGATGCTGAACGTATTTCTTGTCCCTCTGCTAGATTACCAATCGTCAGGTTGAGAGCAGCCAGTAGATAGGAAGATRTATCCCTTTATACTCTCATATGAGCAAATGAATCAAACAAGTCTTTTGTGTTTTTAAGGTTTGCTTGAGTAATCTGCTCGTGGAGGTCAAAATCATAAATCCCYCTCGTTTTTTTTTTAACTCAACATTCACATCACTGTTCAGATCCACTTTAACAGGGCCGATTGCCAAATAGCTCATGTAAATTCAGGTTGATACCATTTTTAGTGTATAACTTTTCCAAACTGTCTCTTTCAGTTAACCATTTCACTGACTCGTACAAGCAGGTATACTTTTGTGTAGGTTTTTGTTGATAGAATATTGCACAAATATTAAGAATGTGTGGGAAGCTAACATACAAGGCTTTAGCTGATAATCGTTTCACTACTCTGACAAAAAAAATATACAGCATTTCTAATAATTCCTCAAATATTGCCTGTTAAGAGACAATAGCAACATCACTGTGGATTAATTGTGGATTTGACTGCAGCTGGCAAAATCTCCACAGGGATGACGAATCGCCCTGAAAAAAAAAAAATTAAAAAAAACAGAGAGAGAGAGAGCTGAGACCAGTGTTTTTAAAGATAAGTCTTCATGAGCATCAAAGCCTGAGCTCGCATGAAAACACAAACAACTGAATGCTCTTGGGCAATGTCAGAGTACAGATTCAAGTGTAGAGCTTAAAGACGATTTGTTGTTGTGCACGTGGGCATCACTTAACTTTGAGATAAATAAGGGCAATGTTTAGAGAAGCAATGAGGATAGCAATATGAGGATTAAAAGCAGCAATATTTCAGTATCCAGAAGGTGCATCACATTTTATTTTACCTCAGGGACACCATCGTTGCAGTGCATATCTGTATTATTTCCATGTACACCAACAAAACAAAAAAAGGATATTAATATGCTACTTTATAGCATTTAGCAGAATTTGAATTAGGATTAAAGAATGGTAAGAAAAAGGCAATAATATAAGGTAGAAGAAATTGTAAGCTTGCATGCTTAATTGTGTGGRACACACTCACTACCAGGCCTGCATGTTAGCCAGTGACATTGTAATACTGCTGCCACTCCACATTGTGGAAAAGGTGGGCTTCAATTCACAGCTTATTAATTAGCTTGACTGATGGTTTTTCAGTGCAGTCTTAGAACACAGGGTAACTGATTTCTAGTCAAAAATAATGGGGGCCTCCACTCATGACGTCACGCATTAGCTTTGTTCGATACAGCCAAAATCTCTTTCCGATACTGATACCAAGTAAACTCAGGCTGATACTGATACGATGTGCTAACACACATAATGTGTCTGGTAAATCTAAAAAAGTAGTGTTTTTCTAATTACCACTATATAAAGTAAACAAGACATAGTAATCCATTCATTTAAGTCTTTTATTATATTTGTTTAGCATAATTTGTATGCTAAACAAATGTAGTAATAATAATTGAATAGTGAATAACAGAAAAAAAATTGAAATGTTTATATTTTATAGCATTGTTTGTAGGTTTGTAAGAGGGTCCCCAGCCAGAAGCTAATGCTGTTTGGGGGGCCAAAGCATGGAAAAAATGGGCAACCCTCTTCTAGAATGTAATTATAGACAATGATGTGCGGATCACATGTGCCCTCTCCTTGGGCTGCTACCTTATCGTGGTGGAGGGGTTTGAGTGTCCCAATGATCCTAGGAGCTATGCTGTCTGGGGCTTTATGCCCCTGGTAGGGTCACCCATGGC
>NW_013952447.1:815274-821436 GCF_001266775.1 Austrofundulus limnaeus
GTGTGTGTGTGTGTGTGTGTGTGTGTGTGTGTAAGAGTTAGTGTAAAATCACTCTTAGTGGTTGAAAAGACCAGAAAAACACTTTACAAGTCTAGTACTGCTACAGGTCCTGTCACGCTACAAAGTTTATGCTGACTTAAGAACATTTTATAACTGTTTTACTCATTTCTGCTTTATATTCCATCTAACTGTTAGCATTACAGTGTGTAGAGGTCCAAAAAAAAAAGAAGCTTCCAGTAGATTTTTTTAATTCCCCCTTCAGCTTAGACATCTGAAGTGWTGTACAAACTTTTCATAAGTTGTCAAAAACATTATAGGGTCTCACCATATTCAGACAATTTTAGGCTCAAGTTAATCAGATAACAGTCCTTATCCATGTATTAATCTCATAAACGAACCAGATCACCAAAATTACCCCAACTCCATTAAGTGAAGTTCCTAGATAAGTTATTTTTTTCAACATAATTTTTTTTGAAACATTATATTACAGTTTTATAATAAATAATAGTTTGAAGGTATTCAAAATAGTGTATTGATGTGTACACAACGTCTGCTAGCAGTAGAAACATTTGAGTCTCAAACAGCACTCTGCAATAACAAGTAAAAATTTCCACACACACAAATAATATTGGTTTAAAAGGCTTTTATTTATGTTCATAAACTGTTCATAATGTCAGGCTAGAACTGTTGCTCTTTTTTCTTCACTCTATCTCACCTCCTACTTAAAGCAGAGTTCATCTGAAGAGCCTTCAGCAGGATCTCACTGAGAAAACAGAGGTAGAAAATAACAATAACTAAAGAAATTTGCACCAAGACCCAAAAATAATCGATAAATATACATACAGATATGTATGTGTATATATTTTTTCACTCCCCTCAGGTGTTTAACTTACCTGAAGTCATATTGCACTTCAGATTTCAGTAGCTCTTTCAAAGGATACTATGTGGACAGCAGCAGGTGCACAGAGTGCTGTCTGTGTCATGAAGAGAACAAAAAGACATCCTTTAATTAGACAACATCAAATTGCAGGTACCCAGATGATGACCATCAATTAAAGAAAGACAATAGTAATAATACAAACTATGTCAAACAGGGTTCCCACAACTTGGTTAACATTAAATTCAAGGACATCATGTGGCAGATTTTGTCTGCTACCACTGAATATGTTGTCAAACAAGCTGTTTGAATGGTGTGCGTGCAGCCTTTGCGGCATTACAAAATTTCGCAGGTGCATGACCACGCACCAGGACACCGCACAGGGCCGGGACGCGATTGCGTCACTTTTGGCATTGCGCACCATTCAAACGGATTTACTCCTATTTACAGCATTTCACAAGTCATAAAGTGTACTTCCACATGTCCTTTCAAAGAGTACTACAACGTAAGTGCCAAGTCTAGACACCTTCACCGCTGGTGAGGGTGTGCGCACCCTGCGCGAGTCCCCAAAGTGACACTATAACCGAGCCTTTATGCGCAGTAGATGACAAGAAAGGATTTGGTATTTTTTTCTACAGCTTAACATGGTAACACAATGGTTAAGTTATGTATGAGACCTCTGCAGCCCCCTTTTTCTTATTCATTTTTTTGTATGTTATCAAGCATTATTTTCTTTTTGAAGAGCTTATCTTTTTTGTACACACAAAAAAACTGGAATCTTATTTTCTTTACACAATGTCTTGTATAATGTTTCTTGTTACATCTTGCAGTTTGTCTCTGGCTGTTTTCGTAGGTTTGGGGATAAACGCCTCGAAATAGTGAAAAGTGGAATTGATTTTTTTTTCAAATCACTTCCAATTGGAGGTGATGTGAATCTTCGATTACCCTTTGATAGAGCAAACTAGTTTACCGTTACACTGGATGTGAGTTTGGCTGCCTATCATCAGTGGCTGCTTGGCAGCAAAAATCACAACTGTGCCATCAGTCCTAGTATATATAAAATTGAGGCTAGTCATAACTGATAGCACCATAGGAGCTCACTTTAGAGTTTCTCTGCTTTCTGATGGGAGCAGTTGATTCTGAGAAGGTCGCGGTCATTCTGCACTCCGGCCGTATAGATGTTCTGTCTGGTCTTTGCTGGGAACGGGAGGTTTTGAAAAACATCAACAGTGCATGCCTGCCCTGGGGGGGTGGGTGGGGGGGGATCATTTTATTACAAAATAAAGTAACATCTGTGTATATGTAGCCCAAGGTCATCATATCACAAACAATCTTTTGATTAAGTCTCACAGCATTTAGATGGCATGTCTCATAGAAAAAAAATAAGCCCCCCCACAAATTTGTATTTATTTCAATGACAAGTTTGTGTGACTGTTTTGACATGTAATGTACAATTTAATGAAGTAATGTCTGCAATGTTTGATTTTAACTGTAGTCATTTCATGTCTATTCCTGTTATCCTATTTATAGGAACCAGCCTGTGTGGATTTAGTGGCAGTAATGTTTTCCCAACTTGGAAAATGTGATATTTATTAGTAAAAATATGTGATTTTTTTTATAAAACAGTATGTTCATGTGTATGCTAGTGTTATTTTTTTTAATCAGTTTTAGAGACATCATTCCAGGTCAGTAAAGAGGGCTTATAATGTTGTTATTTTTACATAAAAAATAACTGCAWGTGTTCAGAGTCATTCCTCATTTCTTTGTGTTTCGCTTCAGCCAGACTTTCTTGTTAGGTCTTAAAGAGATCTTGATCAATATTTCAAACTGTGACAGGCTGCTGTTACCAACAGCCTGTCACAAAGAAACAATTTAGCCCCATTTTGTTTGGTCTATTTTATAAAAAAATGCCAAAGATGACACAATTTGACAGACACAAAATAAGTATTTTAGCTCCAAATGATGGATTCTCACATAGCTTCTAGCTGAAAATTTGACACAAAAGAATCATCTTAAGGGTGATTCATCCTGAATTTGAGCTTTATTGAATCCCACAACTTGTGGATTGTGGCAGATTTGGCAACCTTCCTTTAGCGTGAAGGTAATCTTCACAATCCTCTGCTTTCAGTACTCAMTGAAAAGGTTGATTCCTGCTGCTTTCTGCTGCCATGAGATGCTTTCCTCTCCCTCACCACCCTGCATGACCAACCTGACACAACACTCTCAAACTGTGTCAGAATGGACCTACATGTTGTTGGCACCAGTGTTTACATGACCATGATAACAGTTGTAGTCTTTGCATGAGGCTGCTTGAAACTTTGAGTGACCAATCAAAACTGTTGGTCTTTGTCACCCCAGTCCATACATCCATAATACTATCACATGCTTCACTCTGATATGCTGCTGCCACAGTAATAAACCACCACAACATTGCTACAAACATTTTGTCCATGTTCAAAATCATTGTGAACCCATGTGCCTTCAAGCTGGAAGCTTGCGGCACCCTTAATACATCTGGCCTCGCCAAAAGTCAGGACTTATCTGCTGTAAATAAGTCTGTAGGCCTTCTTTTTGTCCATTTGTAAAACGTTTTATATTTTCTAAGTGCTAATTGTGCAAATRTCTGTCATGGTCAGGTGCAAAAACTGAGTAAATAGCATGTGAAAAGCCAAATAAAACATTTAAAAGACTTTTTGAGTAACGATTGATCAAGACCACATTAAAAGTTTACAAAATAAAAGTCTGACTTTTTGAAAAGTAAAAAAAAAAATGTTTTGTTGCATTGTTTTATGGTTAACCTTTTTTATTGTTTTTGTTTCTGTAAGTCTGTGAAACATTACAGGAATGCTGAACCCTATTTCAGAAAAGCTATACCTTCTGCTCTCATTTATAAAGCGGTAGAAAATGTGGCCTCCATGATTTCAAAGAAATGTTTAATAGTTTGATGGGGAAAAATGGCTGTAAAGGCCAAATTATACGATCTGTATCATTTTCACAGGCATTAAACCATAAAAGATGCCTTTTATTATCTTGCGGCGTTGGAGTAATGGAGGTGAAAACTCCCATTGAGACGGAAATGTTTCATCAAACCAATGTGTTTTTTTATTATTGATTCTGTCTAACAAAATCTGCTTTTTTATTTGTGGGGTCTGATCTCTTTTTTATTTCTTCCTTATTTTTTTTTGTTTATTTGGATTCTGTAGCAAATACCATAAGAGATTCACAACAAGAGACAAGGATTGGAGACCTGCAAGGAGACAAATAAATCCTTGATTATTTTCAGTCAGTAAAAAAAAATCATACGATAATGTGCTTTCATAGAAGACCTTGAAGAGACCTTTGCTTTCAACACAAGAACACATTTTAGGAAACTATACTGTCTGTCTTCAACACTCCTTTATTATTTCACTTTTACAACAAAAGTCACAACAGGGTGGAGAGCATGGTTTTGTCAGCAGAGTAAGTAGCTGCAAACCCAAAAGGAACATGCAGAAGAGATTAGAAAAAATGACAACCAAAAATTATGTTTTTTGCACATTCATGTTTGAATTTTGGTTGTTGTCTAGCTTTACTGAAAGTATTTCACACCAACCCAAAGAACATGCTAAATATTTGCACTTTTGTTTTTTCATGTAGAACTGAACTTGCTTACAAAAACCAGTCTTTATCCCAAAATGGTAGGTTTTTTTTTTCTGTTTCAATCTGAAAAGGCTCCATTTGGAAACATTAGAAGAAAGTGTGTCCCTGCAGTGTTCCAGTAGTCTGATTTATGCCGAACATAGACATTACTGTGAGTGCTGGAAGCACTGTCACTGAAATATATAGTGGCTTGGGATGTTTGATGGCTGTCTAACGGTGCTTTAATTTAAAATGTCACTGTGTCGGATACGTCATTTATGTCTCTTAAGCACTCACTGAATTCTCATCTAGGAGGGTTTTTTAGTGTCAGTTAGATCATAACTCAGGCTTTGGATGCAACACCGTGATGTCAGAAAAAAAAATAGGAAAAAAATAATCTGAACAACTGAACTGGAACAAGTGGTCTTTGAATATCTCATGAACCAGTGGACAGATCTGAATGAAACTCTCAGAAAGTAATAATTGGACATAGATATAAGAGTCAATCTGATTCAAGATGGCTAGGAGACATTAAGTCAGCCAATGTAAAATATAAAAATAACTAGATATCAGTCACTTTCACAGATATTGATCCCAAATTCAACGAGGTGAGAGTCATCCTCAACACATACTTGGAGCTCAACACATTACCTGCTGTTTCTGCTTATGTCTGTTAGCAAATTATCTCATAAACCAAGATTTTAATGAAATTATCAGAAAATAATCACAATCATCAACAACTAATTGGCATTTGCCACCAATTCAAATCAAGAAGGCTACCACAACTAATCTACTTGTGCAAAAACAAATGTCCCTTTTGAATTACAGGTACTAATGTAAAGTTTATGTAGAAGTAGCTGGGAGTSATTCTCCACACACACTCTGAATGTTAAAGTATCATGCCTTTAAATCCTTCTTTTTCACGTGTAACTCATTCAGGGGTCTATATRAAGTGGAACTGCGATGCTTTGGTTTGAATTCCTTCTCATTGTAACTCCACAAGCCCCTCTTTCACCCCTTTACTGAGGTTTGTCTCAAAGCGGCTTATTTCGAGGCGTTTATAGCAGCGCCGAAACATTTTATTTACACATTAATTAAAACAGAAGATTTGTCCATCCAGCCTTACATGTTCGAGGCAGAGGAGAAATAAAACAACCAAATCATAAGTCTATATCTTACATGTCAATTCCATCAGAAATAATTCGGCATAATAATTYAGAAAGYGTCATGGAAAATAGAGAAAACTGAACAGGTTGAAAAATATGACCCAAAGAGAATATAAAGACATCTACGCAGCAAAAGGAGAGACTAAATGTAACTTTTCTGCACTCCCACTCTAAGTACACAACAAAATGTRTTTAATGACTTAAAGAATTGGACATTGCATCACAATTCCCCTTTTACACATTTCAAACATCTCATGACTTGTGGATGTGGCAGCCATCTTCAATTAAAACTCTTGTCATGGAAGGTGGTGAGTGAAATACATTCCTTTGAAGGAATGCATGTGCTGATAAATAAACAACAAATATAGTTTTGGGGGGATTTTTTCTTTCTTTCATTGTGTTGATTAAAATGTTCTCTGGAAGAATCGCATGTTCCAGGAAAAATAACAGCAGTTTAGGTGTGTGTGTGTGTGTGTGTGTGTGTGTGTGTGTGTGTGTGTG
>NW_013952447.1:821543-825037 GCF_001266775.1 Austrofundulus limnaeus
TGTGTGTGTGTGTGTGTGTGTGTGTGTGTGTGTGTGTGTGTGTGTGTTATATTTGGCTATGTAAAACGATCACTATCAGCAATTTGTGTAAAAAAATGTCTGTAAAACCATTTGTGAATCTTAAAGCCTGGTGTAACAAGTGAAGGATGTTTAATAAAATCCATGTCAGTTTAATGGCAGTGTGTAATAAAGTAGTCATATTCTGGAGGCAACAATAATCCCCCTATGTTTTTCTTTAACTTTAAAATAAATCTTTTTTTGCCCATTTGCTGCATTTAAGCTCACAATCAGGTACTATTTTCTTTCGTCATAATTCTGAGCCTTTTTAACATGGATGTTGTGTGCAACATGGGACAAAACAAAAAAAAACTGACTGCAATTCATGCCAATAAGATAAACTAGAGTTCTCAGCACCAATTTTTCATTTCATTTATCTCTTTGTAAATGTTAGCAATGCTCTTCTGCCACCCAGTGTTAGGTTGGAMAATGCATCATCATGTTTATCTTAACTGAACTGATCTTATGTTCAGTGGCAGCACCATTTAACCCAATAAAATGCACTCAGTCATTTCCAAGGTTGAGAGCGAGACTTAAAAAAATACTGACTGTAATAGTAATACTGAAGAGAAACAGTCAGCCTTGTTAAATCTGCACCAAGTTAATTGCTGCTTTGTTTGCATTCTGCATAAGGATACTAAAGAAGTGACAAATATTAATATTCRGTCATGCTTAAATGAAATTTTATTTTCATTCAGTTCAACGTATTGCACTTAAAATACAATTAACCAGTGAAATCCATCTGTGCTGCTGAGCATCTGGTAAATCTGTGCTTTTAGCCTGACACCTAGTGGTAGTTGTGGATACTTGCACACCGAGTCAGAACAAAGTGACTTGGTGTGCTCCTTATGCTCGTTATTTATTTATTTATTGTAAAAAATAATTCATACCTTTTTAATATATATGTTTACATGCATGCTTTAAATATGCTAACTATTTTCAGAACAAATGATACAGGTCCTTCAAATCTGAGCTGACAAAAACTGTGACAAAACCTCAAAAACCTGAAATGTTGTTTAATAGCATTTCAGTGTTTTGAGGTTTTAGCACTATTGTGTTTTAAAAGAAGCACGCAGGTCAGTATAAAGAGTTGTAGCACCCTTTCTTTCATTCAATATCAAGCATTTAAAAGCATGCATTTTTAAAATCCTTCTCATTAAAGAGATTTGAAAAATGCATCTTCATTCAACAAATCTTTAATTATTTACTCATTATTTTCTGTGTATGGTCTTACCTTCACAGTCTTTACAACTTTATGATAAATACAATAGTGAATGGTTCATAACTCCTCAGCTTTTCTTAATCAGAATTCATATAAGATGCTGATGGAAAGTAAAACGACAACAAACAATCTTTGGTGTCTGATCCCAGTTAAAAAGACAACAGTAGAGACGCTAAAACTGTGGGCGATCCTGTGAAACGGGAAACATGACCTGACACTAATTGGATGAAATAAAAAACATATTGGTAGCTGTAAATACACATCATGCAGACTGAGAGCCTGAGGTGAGTGGGGAAAAAAAGGTCTCTGAGGTGTTGATGTTCATCAGTTTACTAACTGGTTATCTGATGTTTGGTGAGTTTAAGTAACCGAACAGCAAATCAACAGCTAACAAAACTCCAATAGCCTTGTGCTCTGGGAGAAGCCAAAGCAGTTTTTAAGTCCTTGTTTGGTAATTCCCTCTTCCAAACAATGCACTGTATGATAAGTAAATTGAATGTTTCTCCTAAGCTTTCTTTGAGTAATTCTGTCTATAAAACAAATTCTCCTGCTTTATGAGATAAGGTGCTACTATCTATAAAAGACTGCCTAAAAGTTTTACATTAACATTCTTTTATGTCAAGAAATTCTATTAAAACATGTCCACTGGTTTATGAGATATTTTGCTAACAGTCAAATGACACACAGGCAATGGCATTACCATTGTTATAGTATGAAAGAATGAACTGAACCAAATGAGATTGTTTTGGTGTGACAAAGATATCGAGGACACAGTTGAGTCTTAATAATTCAGAATTACAGAGGCGCAGATGAGTCCCTGAACAGAGAACTGTGAGCTGGTTGCGTGTGAATAAATTACAGCCTGAGTCGCGTGTGACAAACTTAAAAATCACGTGCCAGAACCAACACATAAAACTGTGTTATCTGGTGGAGCAAATAAGATTGGCTCATACCTCACATGAAGCAGCGTGTGTACTGCTGTTCCTCCCAACACATGAATGTTTCTCTGATCATACTCCGCACACACACACACACACACAAACACCAATTTCCAAGTGTGTCTCACTTATTTTCAGTATGTGTCTCCAGACATGTTTTTCATAAGACACATCTCTCAGCATTATCACATTTCACTCACTTTTGGTTCAGTTTTATGAGCTGTAGTAAGAAAAAAAATCAGAGGAGCTCAGAAAAAAAAAGAATATCAAGTGTTGACAAAAATGGTTCCAACTTGACTGATATTGATCAGGTGTAGAGGATTTCTTCTCGCAGACAACATCTTTTTTCTAGGTTAATGCTTGGCTGAGAGCAGTTTCATGATCAGAACTGCACAAGCAGACCTCGTTTAAACAGCAGAAGAGCAAGAGGATTAGAAGTGATGCTAACAGTGAAGTCATTTCACTCATAGGCAGATAGAAGATTCTGCAAGAAGATTTAACCCGACTTTCTGAGCTCTTTTGAAATCTGCTTACATTTACAGGGCTAATAATCCAAAGACTAAAATGATTTTAAATCACGCCCTCCAAATCATAGAAGTACGCTGCAGTTCCCCTTGTCACAATTTCTTGCATTTGAGAGTAAATGATAGGAAGATGTGTAAAAATCTCTTAACATGCATCTTGTAAAGATTGTTGACAAGTGTTGATAAACTGCATCATGAACCGCAAGTATTCATGCTTGTGTTTTTCTCAGCTATTATCACAGAAAATGTTGGTTCATTTTGTGTTTTTAAGAGGGAGTTGATTCATCTTTGATTGACTTGACTCCAAATGTAAATCAGTTGTATTGATTTCATGTCATGTCAGAATGAAGCAAAGAATTACAGGCCAAGATCTTCCTTGAAGTTCTTCAAGTGGTTCATGTGACACTTTGCTAACATCCAGAGTTGGATTTCTGCTTAAGTAGAAATTTATACTTTACTTGAGTAACTATTTTTCAGCCAACTTTTTAATTCTACTCCTTACATTTTATACAACTCCCTGTGCTTTCTACTCCTTATATTTAAAAGAAAAAGCAAGAAGTAGAAGTTGTTACTCCTATTCCATTTTGTCTTGTTTATATTACATACAGTAACCTAGTATGAAGACGTGGCAGAGGTATGCAGCTGAAACAGGTAGCCATCCCAAGTTTTTCAACAGTCATGGTTTAATACAACAGTATACTCAGCATGACCTTTGAAATTAATGTTTCTTGGGGAGGTCACCTCCCAATATAT
>NW_013952447.1:826228-832643 GCF_001266775.1 Austrofundulus limnaeus
AGAGAGAGAGAGAGAGAGAGAGAGAGAGAGAGAGAGAGAGAGAGAGAGAGAGAGAGAGAGAGAGAGAGAGAGAAAGAATATTGCTCTGCCTTTAGCTGCCAATGATAATAATTAAACGGAATTTTATTGGTGCAAAATCCTAACCGACTAAAGCATCTCTGAACATGTTTCAGTACATCTTTAGATACAAGTGCACATGCACATCCTTTAGGTTAATTCTCACACCTCTAATAAACAACTGAAACAGTTTGCATGACTCATAATTACTGTGTTCGGTATTTCCTCTATATTCTGACATCCCATGCTGATGAGGTTTACGTCTTCACTTCAAAGGCCACAAAGACCCAACATGAAACTCTTCTGCACTTTATTGCTGACATTTTGGTCCCCCTGGTGAACTGTCTGGAAGTGGTAATTAGGAAAAATATCCCCGTGGTSGTGGATTTCTCAAGCAAACGTACAGGGTGACGACATCTCCATGACAACGGGACAAGGTGGTATTGAACAAGCCCTGAGAATCGCTGTGGACGCACGGCGGCTGTTCCTTCAGGTACTAAAGTGTCCTTTCTCGTTTCAAGCAGTTTTATCAGGGGAACTGTGGTGAAAGAAACCATGTTGATGTTGGCTCATTGTTACAGCTTGAGACTCTGAAGCAAAATCCGTTTTGATTTGACAATCCAAATGATTTCTGGTGTTCTATCATTTTTGTCAGTTCTTACTCAAACACACACGCACWCACAGATAAACTTACCTTTCTGTAAGCTGCCTCGGTTCACTCATTTGCTATGCTCAGGAGGAATCTCGGGCTTAAGCAGAGCATTGTGTTAATAATTGATTAGTTAAGTGGGTTGTGTTCCTGAGGTGCTGAAAGGCCTTTCGTCACAGAGAAATATGTCGTGCACACTGTGTTCCTTCTCTGCCCTATTCATCCCATATTACCCACACTTTTTATTTATAAGATAAAAATGTTGGATAAGAAATGTTTTTTTTTCTTAGCTAAATGCTATAAAAAAAAACATCTGCCCGTATGATTGATTCCATTTTATCCTTTGGAGGCCTGCGTTTGTCCTTTTGGCAGCATTTTACGTTTGATTTGACAGATAACAAAGAGTAGTTTAAAGCAGGTTTGTAACTCATGAAAGCACATGACTGTGCTGAAACATGAAAGAGTACACMACGTTCTGCAGAGATATTTAAAACCTTCTGGATTTTGGCACTCTTAAAAGTTGAAGCCTAAGCAATCATTTCATTTTTTTATTAACAGTTGCAAATAAAATTGTGTTGAGCATTTTATCAGTAATGTGTGTCTTTACCAAGCTTTTATTCTCACTCATGTAAAATGACRTTGTAGATTAGAGCAAAAATAAGATCTCCTCATCCAGCACCCACATATACACACATGCACTGTGTTAGTTGTTTGGGCACAAATACAGACACACTTCCAAAAAAAATAACTAACTAATCCAGTGAGACATTTTTGGAAACAGAATGCGACCCTGTTTCATCATTAGCTCATTACAGGTACATTTTTCCTTAGTGACACCTACTAACTTAAAGGTGAACTGCAGTGACTGCAGGACATCTAGAGCTTTGGTCAAAATTCCATATCTTGATGCCACAATCTGGAGTTTAGACAGTTTAAGTTTTATCCAGGCAATGGTTGGGTAAGATTCACATGGCAACCWCCAGGAGAGTGATAGACAGAGCGAGCACATTACAGAATATTTGTTTTTACTTCTACTAAAAGTTAAAAGGGCAAAATCATGTAAAATTTACTTTTTTAAGCTTTATATCATGTTATACCATTATCCTCTCATCAAAAACGTACCAAGAGTCTTTGACTCATTTATGTGTGTTTAAGAAATGTTGTAGTGTCCTGCGGCAGCCAGGCAGGAGGATGACACGGTTCTTAAAAACATGGTTGGACTTCAATTTTGGAAGTTCGGTTGTTTGGTCTATYTGTGATCTACAGTTYGCATTCATAACTTATATTATGATACATGCTCTTTAGCTGGTTTACACCACATTTTAGTAATAAATAAATTAGCTTAACRTTGACGTGTGTTTGTATGTGTGAGGATGACAGGRAGATATCTTACAAAGCTGAAACRTCTTCTCTCTACTCACTTCGGTTCTTCAGAAAATGTACTTTCTGKGTCAGACGTTAAGGTTCATTTGTATYCTRAGTTACCATTGTCCAAAACTGATATTGTATAATGTTGCTTCTTTTCTTTATTATTATTACAATGTAGGCTACGGCACTCCAGGTTGTAAATGACATGAAGCTGTTGTGATGACGTGCAGAAATGGGCATGACGAAATGTTAGAAGGTAGCCTGACCCTTGCCTTCCTACACAGTTCCACTCAATTCTAGTTTCCCTTCACTGCTCTGTCTGGGATTTCTACCATAGACAAGGATTTCGCTGGCAGATTTTTAGCCGGGCCAATCAGAGAACAGAACGTCGATTTTCTGCACAGTGTCAGCTTGTAGTTTATTTTACCTGGGCCAATCAGAGAACAGAACGTCGATTTTCTGCACAGTGTCAGCTTGTAGTTTATTTTACCTGGGCCAATCAGCAAACAGAAAGCTGAGTTTGGAACGACGTCGATTTTCTGCACTGTGTCTACTAGTTATTTTAGCATACGGCAGTGGAGGAAGTGAATGAAGCCAGGCTGTGTTGATAAGGCTTCCAAATTAAAATAAATTTGTCTGACAAAGCAGCAGCTCTCATTTACAGTCGTCTCATTTGGCTCGGTACTTTTCTCTTCTCAGTAGGGTTGTTTACATTGCTCACAATTTCCGGTTAGCTTCTTAGCTTAGCCTCCTTCACACCGACAACACACACACACACACTTCAGCAGAGGACACACCTCCAGCAAGAATCGCTTCTCTATAGCAGCGAGTCCAGACCCTCTGTACAAAGCAAAATGAAGGACAAGGGTCTGGTTTTTACCAGGCTAGGTAGAAGRTTCTTAAAGAGACAGAAGCCAATTTTAAGGCATTTAGAAAATGACTGCTATGTGAAGTCAAGTTTATTTTGGATTTTTCCAAATAAACAGTATTTTCATAACAACTGAAGGTGACATAGTAACTTTATTATGGTATATAACTGAACTATATGCCTGAGAAACACATAATAATGGCCCTTTAATTTTATCTATCGTCTTCCTGAAGACAACTTTCCACTTCTAACAGGAAACAAACAATAAACTAAGAAAGAAAGCTTAGATAAAATGATGAACGTAAATTCCATGATTCCTTGAAGTAAGCTGAATGGACTCTAAATATTTCTATTTAACATGCAAAAATCTGTGCCTTGTTTCCWTGTTTAAAACTTGCACAAGTTTGTGATGGAAACAACAGATGGTCTGTTAAATATGTTTCATCCTCAGCTGGTGCAACGAGGAGCTACCAGAAGAAACAAGAAACAGCAACCTAAGGGGAGTTAATTGGACTGAATGGCAGGCTAGAACAACAGATGTGATGTGGAACATCGACCTCATGCAACTCTGTACAGTCGTCTTTATTTATTTTTTTCATTTTAACTGCACAGTTTAATTGTGGGTAAACTTTAAATTTGAACTTCTTGTATAAAGTGTACTGCACAAAACTMTAAAAATAATGGTATTATCTCTTGGTAAAAGGACACCACTGATACTGGTAGCACTCCATTGGTATAAAATAGGACTTTTATTATCCTCTGCTAATTCCCTGTGTGTGCGGAGTGGGTGGGTAGGGTAGAGGGTGCTGGTCTGGCCCTCTATCAGGAAATTTCTCTTGTATTCTGAGGCCAGGTTCTCTTTACAGGATTTCACAGTTTTAGGAGTGCTAAGAAGCTAACCGAAAATTGCGTGTGCTGTAAACAACCCTACTGAGAGGAGAGAAGTATCAAACCAAATGACACGGCTGTAAATGAGAGCTGCAGGCTTTGTCAGACAAATTTAATTTAATTTGGAAGCCTTATCAACACAGACTGGCTTCATTCACTCCATCCACTGCCATTGCTAAACTAGCAGACACTGCGCAGAAAATCAACGCTGTCATTTAAAACCCCTCCTTCTGTTTGCTAATTTGCTCAGATAAAATAAACTACAAGCAGACACTGCAGAAAATTGATGTTGTCATTCAAATCTCCTCCTTCTGTTCTCTGATTGGCCCAGGTAAAAATCTCCTGAAGAAATCCTTGTCTATGGGAGAAATCCCAGACRGAGCAGTGAAGGGAAACTAGAAATGAACGGAACTGAGTAGGAAGGCAAGGGCCAGGCTACTTTGTAATCAACTGTTGCTGTTTTGCTTTCTTGAAATGCAATTGGCCACACACTATGTTCCTCACAAGGGGAAACAATCATGTTGTATTTGGAACTACATCATCTTCATTAACGGTGGCGACTCGAGCTGAGCTCCCATCTTCATTTCAAACAGAACCAGCAATGGTGACGATTGAAGACAGAAAAACCAGTTCACCCATGACCATATCTCAGCTCGATGTTTGAGATTTTTGAGATTTGGAATATTGTTTGTATCAGTTAAAATGTCTTCTGGGTTCACTGTGGACAATCTACATTTCTGCATTTAAGAGCTCATCACTCACTTTATTGCATTTTTATGCTGAAGCCTTTATAGGTGGTATAGTATTTGTCAATACATCAAGTGGTTTCTGAGAGTGACAAGGTTCTTTAAATTCACTCTRAAAACAATAAAGCAATGTACTGATATTAGAAAATGTAATTTGTACTTTTGAATACTTAAGTATTTTCAAAAGTAAGTACTTCAATACTTTAACTTGAATCGATTTTGGACGGAGAAACTTTTACTTGTAGTTGAGTAGATTTGAGCCTGAGCATCAATACTTTTACTCAAGTACTAGAGTTGAGTACTTTGTCTACCACTGGTTATCAGAGACTAAATGCCCGATCCACGATGAAGGGTTAAAAACTAAAAACAACTAGGTTTCCATTCTAAAGCTGATCAGAGGTGCATGGTGCTCAAATAGCAAATGAAATTTACACAATAAAAGTTTATATTTGCCATATTAGCATTTGAATGTTGGCCAGTGATAAAATGGAGATCATTGGTGTCTCTAATAACTTCAGGCTCTTTGTTTGCTTTAAACAGACAACTTTTAGTTTGTAACTTGTAGAAAATGATCTTTACTTTAAGGCCAATTCCTTATACATACACACACAAACAGGCCTTCTTCTTAAACCCTGAACCAAGACAGGTGTTTCCATTATTCTTTGTCAACGATGAACAATGGCTCAGTCTTGATTCACACATCTGGTACCCTGGCAGCAGTAATATACAACAGCTTCCTTTGGGAGGGAAAAAAAAGAAAGAAATGGAGTCCATTGTTTAACCAACAGTAAACAGACCACTGGCCTCGTAAAAAGGCTGTTACAATTAATCAAATAACACAAGCTGAAAGTCAAGTCTGCCACAAATTTAACAGTTATGAAAAGATTAATTAATGTGATTTAGGGTCTATTTTTGGCCTACTTCTCAAAGGTTTGATAAGTAAAAGCTCCCACTTTAATTCAATGGTAAATCAGTTTAAAAAAGAATTAAAAGCTATTACTTTTCACTCTTTATTTTTGATTTTCATTTCCATTTTTACCATCAGTAATCAGCCTGTGATAGAGCCTCAATGTCCACTCATCTCCTTTTCAGCTTGAACCGAAACTGCCTGGTTCTCAATCAATAATTGGGCTTGTGGAGGAAACAGGAGAAGCCACGCTCACTGTGGTGTACAAAAAATCGATAATAAGCTTAAGCACTCAGCCATATTGTTCTTGCTCGGTATCAGTCAGATGCATCTGCGGTGCATAATTTTGCTCAGAGGGCTCCCATTAACAGTCAGCACGAGGAGGTCGGAGTGTGAATGGGGGAGGGGGGGTGGGTTTTTGATGGATCGGACGTTTCTAAAGAAGATAATTTCATATTCTGTTAGGAGCCTTCACAGGATTTAATTAGCCAAATTAGCTGACGGAAAGCAATTTCACTTTTATAAAAAGACTAGAGGCTGCATGATGGAGCAGGTAGTTTGCTTTGCCTCTTCACAGCAAGCAGGTCTCTGGTTTGGTTGGGACACATTTTCTGTGAAGTTTGCATGTTCTCCCACTTACTGCAGAAATTAGATCCCAGCATCTCGAAACCTTGATCAGAATTTAACAAGTGAGAAACAATGAATCTGCATGATGTTAGCCTTTTTTGTGCAAACGGTGTACATCAGGTTTTTTCTTTTCATTTTCTCATTCTTTACCCCCCATCCTCTTCCTCCCTTTTCCCTCCCTTTATCAGTGCTTGCCTCCATGTTCCTGGAAACGACATACAGGGGTTTGCAAAAGTATTCATACCCCTTGAACTTTTCCATATTTTGTCACATTACAACCACAAACATAAATATATTTCACTGGA
>NW_013952447.1:833695-836227 GCF_001266775.1 Austrofundulus limnaeus
TCCAGTGAAATATATTTATGTTTGTGGTTGTAATGTGACAAAATATGGAAAAGTTCAAGGGGTATGAATACTTTTGCAAACCACTGTAAAGAAATCAGCTCATCCTACTCGCCCAGACACCTACCTGCACGTCCGCTCTTCACCAGCATCCTCCTCATCACCCACGCCCTTCTCCTTCCTCGATTCCCTGTAACCCACTTGCTCCTTGAGCCTGCAAAAGAAGGCAAGACAGGGAAGAGAAAACATCTGAACGCTTGCTGAAATTCCGGTGATCAAACACACCTGAGATCACTCGTCTGCTTTTGGTGTATTATTGCACCACATTTGACTGTATCTGATTGTGTCCCAGTGGGTCTGTAATTTGTTAGTTTGTTATTTTCAAAATTCTAATGACATCATGACAGATATTATTCACACAAATAAAATATTGCTTTAGGATTTTTAGCCAGTATAAGTCAGAGGCAGCTGCTTTTCTTTCTTTTTTTCTTTTCTAGAAAACACAATGTTTCACTAAAAGCTTCAAGCTTCTCTAAACTATCCTGGCACAACTTTCATGTTTAACAAAGTGGGACAAAAAACACACTTTTCTTTCCGAACTAAAGGATGCATAATTGTGTCTGCAAAATTGTGTTTATGTTATATAAATCCACTGATCCTGGAAGAAAAAGAGTAACACTGTTTTATAGATGTTTCATTGGGATGTTTCAATCTTTTTTTTTTTTTTTTGGAAAGACAATGTTTTAAAAGGTAAACTACAATGTGTTTGCCTCTGTGTAGATACAGTCATTGGATACTGTAATTTTATAAAACATGTTTTTTGTTGTTACAGGTTTGTTTTTTCACTTCAGCTTCAAACGAGTTTGCTCAAAACCCCAAAAAAAAAAAAAATATCACAACACTGATGGTGCGGAGTGAAAAAGATTGAAAAACAACAGCAGCCTGTCTGTGCAGATGATTTGACTTTATTTATTAAAGATGTCGTATTTTCTGAATTGCCTTCTCTCTGTCAGACTTATTTGATTATCGTGGTCTCTCTGCGTTCACCTGTCTGTCTCACCTGTACTGTCTACTTACCGTATTGGCAAAAACTCACTATCTTAGCTGCAGATTTCTGTTCAAGTGAAAAAGAACTACATTTATCTCAAACCATGTTGATTTCCCAGTAGCTCTTCAAAGACTTCCTGTCACAGAGACAGTGATCAAGAGTTTTATCATTCAGTGCTGCTGCAGAGTGATCTGTCTGCGTTTGTGTGGAACTGTGCTGTTGACTAGAGGGGGGGTGGGGTTAGAGTGGGAGATATATCTTCCTGAAAAATCTTTCTCCTCTGTTATACTGATGAAGGCAGCAAGAAAAAAAAATACATAAAGCTTACCTTATGTTTCCTGTGGTGTTATGCAGAGGAAATGTTGCATCTTTTCTGAGCTTTTCCATAAATGGTCACCAAGAAGAAGTTGTTCTGTTTTGCTTCTGCTCCACGCTCATTAACAAAGACATTTTATGRCCTCGTGGAACGAAACGGATCGTCCTCTAAAGTCATTTATTGCTCTCATCTCCAGGGGAAACAAGGTTTGYTTTCAGTTGGCACTTAAAATGTCTGGAGATTTAATACAAACCAGCAGGTGCTGTACTCTGGGAGAAACATTTGCTTTGAGACCTCCCTGTAGATCTGTTTAGAAATGGTTGTAAAGAAGTTTGTTGCCGCGTATATTTTAAACCCTCCGACTGAAACGGCCTGTGCCGTAGGATGGGTGGCCTTCAGTCTCGTTAGCTGTCTGCTGACAACCCCTTTTCCCTTCTACTTTTTATTTGCCTCTGTCTWTATTGCCAAATGCCTCAAGAAAAAGTGTGTGAGCTAAAATAAACAAAAACGAACCTGATTTGACAGTTTCAAAACCTGATTTCTGTGGTCTAAATGAGACACAAACCAATCAAACCAGTATAATAAAATCAATGTTACAAGTTGAGCAGTGTATCAGAAGAAACATGGAGTGAGGATCAGTTTCTTCATTTCAGGGTGGCGTTCTCCTGTGGCGCCTTTTTAATGAGCTCATTTTGAAGTGGCGAGTTGGCGACTGCTAATAATGCTTCTCCTGCTGAGGGTTTAAGTTGTTCAGAGGAAMTAAATTAGTCAGCTGGGATTGATGAGAGAAACCTCACCGAAGTCTTCTCTGACTTCAGGTTTTGCCCGTGTCCACGTGCGTATGAGGGTTTGTTTGGTTATCTGTAATGTCAGGAAAAGGTTTCAGAATCCAGTGGGGGGATTTCAATAAAACTCCCAGAAGGAAATCACTGGACGATRGCTCAAACGACTTATCTTGGTGTGGCACAAGCTGAGAGTCCTTTTCAACATGTACTCTCTGACTGCTAACTGATGGCAGATTTTAATGGAACTCTCAGAAAGCGATGGTAGCGGAGGTGCATTTACAAGTGAATAACTTTCGGAGTTACCATAATTTAAGATGGCAACTACAGCTAGTCAACATTTGCAAAAAAAATAAATAAATAAATACATAAAAAGCTAGATATTAGTC
>NW_013952447.1:836252-837553 GCF_001266775.1 Austrofundulus limnaeus
TGGTAGTGGAGGTGCATTTACAAGTGGGTAACTTTTGGAGTTACCATAATTTAAGATGGCAAACACAGCTAGTCAACATTTGCAAAAAATAAATAAATAAATAAATTACACAAAAAAACTAGATATTAGTCGATTTTAGGCTAAATTTGATGTGGTGTATCTGAAAATCATACTGACAGATTTTGTGATATCTCACAATACAACATGAGATCATACAAAACTCCATAAATGGTTCAGTCAAGATGAGCTTTGATTCAAACTCTTTAATGTAAGGAGACAGGYTACTGGATAATATTTTTCTAGTTAATTTTTCTTCTGTTTTCTCCACCACCAGTATACACATTTGTGATTCTGCTTGAAAATGAGCCACATGGTTGAATAACTACATTACAACTGATGTCASATATATAATAAAAGCCTCTCGTTGAATTAATTTGCTTTTTGCACTTCCTGCAGTGTGGAGAAACCTGCATGTATATAAAGTGCAATCAGGTAATATAATCATACTCTCAGCAGGGGAGTGTTTCCACTCACTGAAGCATATAATTGCATTACACATCATGAGTCCATCTGATTGCAGGAGAAAAAAAATGTTGAAATTACAGGGTGGTATTTTATTTTTTAGCCACGCATCATTTGCATTATTTCCATATTAGACCGATTAAAATTACTCTTATCAAAGAGATGATTCATTTTCAAATGAATGTGGTGCAAATTTGAGATGAATATTAGATGTTGTCAGGAGTGTTGTAGTGTTTTTAAAAACTGCTGTGTGTTTTTTGTGGGGCATATTTCCTTTRACAGCATGACTCCTTGCTTACTTCCTGCTTCTCTTCTCAATAGCTGTCTGAGCTGCCTCCTGCAAAGTTGCATCATGGATCAGTTTGAAGAACTGCTACTTATGAAACTCWGATTTTAGTGTCAGCTAGATGTGAACAAGGTAATGTGCTATTTTTCCTACCAAAACAAAAGTAAACAAAAAACTTATTTTACCCGCTGCTTCAACAGCAAAAGCATATGGATGTCACAAACGCTGTCAGTTTTGTCAGTCAACAGTAAAAGAAAACCAAAGTAAGACATTGCCACAAACAGGAGATTTTTAGTTTATATTAAAGAAAACAATGTCACTGCTCAGATTCTGTGGTTAGTCACGGCTTCCGTGACAAAGAAAAGAAACTCGAAGCAAATGCATGGTTGCCTCAGAATAAAATGTTGTTGAGAAAATAAGAAATGTGTTTAATGCTAATAGAATAGTATGGACCATCTTCAGACTGCAACTCTCAAAATTTTAGATTTTATGT
>NW_013952447.1:837944-843010 GCF_001266775.1 Austrofundulus limnaeus
ATATATATATAATGAACATAGAGTGTGTTACTTAGTTTTAGTATTGGTGTTAATGAGTTGTGTTTTCGTTCACATTCACCTGCCACTATGATAAATGTTCCTCCAGCAGAGAGTGATATTTCATCAGCTTTCTCTACATCAATTCCAGCATAGAATGAAATCATATATTATTGTGTGGCATGTCTCGTGCATATCCACCTAAAGGTGGTTTTCCGGAAAAAAAAATAAAATTACAGGGTGAAAAAATGCTGAAAACTACATGTGAACAAAGCATCCTTTAAAAAGTCATACAGTATCTCAACTTGACAAAAAAAATTTGTAAAGTGTATTTAATCTATTATTTTCAGCTGCAGATCCAACAGGCTGTTAATAAACAGCTTTTAACCACAAACTGCCATGATGATAAGAGACTAAACCCATTCCCACAGACAGTGAACTAATAAATATTACTATTAAAATTATACAAGTATCTTTTGCACTGCATTGCCTGTTTATTTTTTTGTGGTGGGGGAGGTAATACATGTTGGTATTTATTGCCTGGTATGTAGCATCTTATTTTGTTTTGCATGCAAGTACTTAAAKAAATGACCAAGTTAGTAAAAAGACAAAAGTTTCTTACAAAACAGTGTGTGCTAGCGTTGTGGGGAAACTAGAACTGGATCTAACTTTGTGCCTCTTGACATTTTTCTTGAGTTTTAAGAATATAATCTTGGTGGTAAACCTTATCCATTGTGGTTTAATTCCTATTTCACTTTCATCTTTCCACATGAATCTGCTTCCAAACAGCAACAAACATGTTCAGTTTAGGCCTTTGACATTCAGTTTTGTCTTGAAAGACGTTGCGTTTTTCAGTGGAAGTCAAATTAACAGAGCTCTACGAGGTCAAAGTTTGACAAATCTTCCTAAAGAAGTGTTTTGAATCTAAATGAGGTTTTTGATTTGCCTTTAAATCATTTAAGCAGCTCTGGTCTGACAGCTTCTTAATGGCCATTTGCTAATTACTTTAAAATCTGTGAAAAGGGCTGCCTGAAATGTTCTGCTAAGCTGTGTAAAAACAGAGGACTTTAGACTCAGTTTTTTCCCCCTATTTTGTTGAATCACATGTATTATAGGTTGCATGTCTGTTTGTCTTTTGTAGAACCAAGTAKTTGTGTAATGGGAAACTTGGTTCTAGCGCTTCGACAAAGTAAATTAACTGTGTCTCCTCGAACAAAGACAGAAAATAATAACACCCCATGGCATCCATGGTACATTTACTCAAAGTTCAAAACAAATAATGGTCTTGTAAGAATATATAGCTGCGCAGTGTTTACATTCTGTATTAAATGTGTAGCTTCCAGACAAACTTTGTGAATTTTCAATATGCCAGAGCAATAACAAACAGGAGTCATTGTGCTGGAAATCGTAGCTTGTCAACCATGAATGGGCTGACGAGGAAGGGAAGGTGATGATGATGAACTGTTTGACCTTTTCACTATTTTTTTCCTGCTTCCCATGGTGTCATCACTTCCTTATTAGTATGAAAGCACTTTATAGAAATTTCGAGCTTTATTTATGCAACTAATACAAGTTTAGTGAAAAGAAAAGAAGGTGTTGACAAAACCGGTAAACATACAGTACTTGATACTTATTTATCTTTTTTGACGTTATCAGTTGCCTTATACAACAAAATAAAATAACAATTAAATGAAGCAGACTGTGAAACATAAAAGCTTTGTCAAAATAATGTTTTTAGTTTTACTGAACCTTTTCTTGTTATTTTAGAGACATTAATATCAGAATTAATATCACACAAAAATGCCTTAACTTTTTATAGACAAAATCAATGTTCACATCAACTTGTGGATGTAAAAACCCGCCAATTTCATTCATCCTAAAGATAATTAATGTTTTAACACCACGTGAAAAAAAAAACTTGGAACATCTGATTGACTCATTTCGCCTTTCATTGTTGTCCGCAAATCTTATCTGAGGAACCACCTGAGATGGTTTTTGTCTTGTGCCACTCAAAGGTTCAGGATGGAAGCCTCAGATTCACAAACACAGAGACAGAAATGACAGACAGATGCTGTATCATTGTCATTCCCAATCCTATTGTAAAGTCTGCACCTCTGGGAGACGGCCCGTGAGCTTATCTAGTCCACACACTCCTAACAACCCTGAAGGCTCACAAAGCAAGCTGCAGGGCGATGCAAAAAAAGGACAGCGTGATCACAAATCTGCCACCTCCTCTCTGAATGTGCATAATAATCCACAGTACATTTCACAAATATAACTGCTTTTTTTCCACTGGAGCAGAAACAGTCCCCTCGGGGATTTGATTAGATTGCTAAAGTAAATATCTGACGTTCGTTTTTCCCTCTGTGCGGAGATGAAAATTTGCACATTTGCAGACTTTGAAACCACGTTGCCCCTAATAGGTTTCAACCCACCAAAGTATCACGCACATTTTCATATCTACTTGTTTTTGATGCAGTTTATTTGATAATGTTAGCAACCAATCAGCAATATCAGTTTAGGGGGAAACATCAGGTAATAGAGCGTTATTGCTGTAAAGATTCCTTTTTGTTTCTAATGCAAAAACCTCAGAGGATTTGTTGTAAAATGATGCATACTCAAAATGACTCAACTGTAAAAACTGCATGCATCTATATGATAGGAACCCAAATGATAGATTTAAAGAAAAAAAAGTCAAAATTTATAATTGCTCCTGTTTCATCAATTTGGAGACCAAACAGGTGCAATGCCAGCCAGGTGAGTTTATCTGTGCAAACTCCTGCAGGAGTAAATTCACCTGGTGGGGCTTAACATGATTCATCCTCAGTAATAAATTATATCTGACAGTAGTCTAAAAGATTAATTTCAACCCCGTTTGAAATCCTGGCCAATATTTAATTCTTGACTGAGGATGCACTGGAGGGAAACAAAAAAAATTGAATCTATTATGTTTGAACCACAAAGAAAAATCTAAAACAACGAAGAAGCTCTGAAGAGTCAAAGAGCAGGAGAGAACACAGAAAACAAGACCCTCAGGACTYAACAGAGTTTAGAAAAGCAGGAAGGTTGAAAGATGTTTCGCCAAACTTTTTTTTTTCTTTTAGCACTTTGGATAGAAATTACACAAACACATGAATCCTCGCTGTAATGATTACGCAACGGGATGTGGGAATTTTACTGTGATCAGTCTCCCTCTCTGCAACTGTACGCAACTATCAAACAATTTTCAACACATTATGTCTGTCACAAAGAGTGAAAAGAAGATTTTTAACAGCCCATTTTTCTCTGATCTAAAAACAAAAAAAAATAATAAAAAAAAACAACAGAGACCAAAATTGGAAACAGCAAATTCCAACAATTACTTATTGACCATGTGTTATTTCAGTCTTTGTAAATAGTTTTTGTTTATTTATTTTATGGTAATGAACGTACAACTCCCAGATAATGGTAGAGAAAAATGTCTCTAATAGCCACAAAAAAATTGATGAAAACCCACTAATTAGGTGGTGAGGTATTTTAAACAGGATATTTGGAATACCCTTCTGCCAAACTATTGCTGAAATATGAGTCTTGCTACACTTTCATATTAATTTGAGTGCATTTTGCAGTGAAAAAAATAAATTAGACCATTGAGACTGAAAAATATAATTAAAATACCATTACAAAACAGCTTTGCTAAGTAAATGGTTTTTATTTATTTGCATGTGTTGCTTACAAACAAGGGTTTTTATCGGTTCTAGCAATAATTGCAAATTCTTGCTGTTTTATTTCAGATGCACTCACTGCCACTGTGTTTTTCCCTCCGTGCCTTTGATTAAGTTTTTTATTGTCTGCAGAGAAAGTTCTGCTGATTTATCTTGCATTATATTTCTCAAAGGCAACAAGGTTCTGTATAGTCATTAAAATCTACATGCTGTAACCTGACACTGTTCCAGTTCTGCTGCTAGATAAAAAGCTTTTGCCTGAAATGTTTATTTCCCCCAAAATAGCTGTCATTTTGATTGCAAGGCCATTTAGAGTGTTTACTTGTGATTCAGGCATTCAGAAATTAAATATCTGGCTTTCGATTTCAAGCAATGTGAATAATATTTACATGCCAACAGAAAGAAAAAAAAGCACTCAGCAAACATCATTCTCCTCATGTAGTGTTAACCTCCAGCCTTAGTTTTTAGAAACTGTAACCCCAATCCCTTTTCCTGCCCTAAATTATTTTACTTTGAGGATAAAGCATGGGGTTTTGAGAGCTTGGAGATTTGAAAACTTTTTTTTTCATCTYACAGCAGATTGATCCAGTGATGACCTCATTGTGTTAAGAGAGCAGTGGAAGCTAGTTCAGGGACATCTTCTGATGACGATCCCTGGAGTGCTTACAGCCTGAAGTTAGAGTGGAGGGTGTAGTGTGCGAATAATAAAGCACATGCACACTGAATGAACAGCAGTTTCAAATGAACAAATGTGTAGTCAGCTTTGTGAGCAAAAAGACCWATTTTCACCTGCTCTATGCTTTTATGCTTGAGCTCAACTTGATGGAATAGATGGCAACATGTCCAAATGTAAGGTTAAACCCCAGCACAGTTTGTGTTTTATGTGTCACATCAGTGAGTCAGACAGTGAAAAGCTTGAATGCATCAACTCTGAAGAAACTACATCCTGTGGAATAACTCACGGACATCATACATTGGTAAGACAAGCAGATGGGGGGAAATGGGCAACATTTTCTGCTCTTTTCCTTACTCTCAAGGTAAGGTAGAACTAAAAAAATRAATAAAAATAAGCAAATTAAACTTATCTTAGTAGTCAACAGACAATAGCTAGGTTGCTAGTCCTACACAGTGACAAAACATGCATGTGTACCCTCCTAAGGTCAGTTCAAAATGTCTATAAATACCCTCATATCCTTATTTTTAAACTGCATGAGGAAACAGAGAAAAGACACTTCATGCACAGTGAGAATACTTTATGTAATATATAAAAAATAACTGTAGCAAATAGGACATAAAAATGAGAGAATGAAAATAAATTAAAAACAAGAAAATACTTAAAACACACACACACACACACACACACAC
>NW_013952447.1:843030-854490 GCF_001266775.1 Austrofundulus limnaeus
CACACACACACACACACACACACACACACACACACACACACACACACAAAACAAAAAAAAAACAGATATGCCAGGGGCGGTTCTAGGGGTAGGGACACAGGGGCATTGGCCCCATCTGAAATCTGATTGGCCCCCTGAAGTGCCCCTGTCCTTTCACTCATCTGTCCTTGCCCAATAAAAATTATGGTGGCTGCAGTTCCAATTCCAACCACTGGAAGCGCCAGCGAGTCAAATAGGTAAGTCCAACATGAAGCAAGCTTACAGGTCTTTTTCAATTTGAAGAATCCTGCAGAAAAAAACAACAACATTTTTTACTGACAACAATGGCTAGATTTTCTTACATGTTGTGTGTTTGAAAGTATTTTATTTATTTACAGTAAAAAATCATGTAAAATTGATAAGGAGAATTTACTGTGCAAGCTTTTACAAGTGTTTGAGCATGTGCGACTGATTAAGTGTATAAACCTTACAAAAACTGGGGATTTGTGTGCAAGGATGTCAAACAAATACTTGGCCCCTCTATGGATATTGTGGCCCCTTACACTGAAAAATCCTAGATCCGCCACTGAGACATGCTGTATAAAAAAAACCCACTAAAACGCTTGACCTTATTTCCACTGGTGGCTTGTTCAGTCACTTCGGGGCTCTGACTGCACTCTGTCACCTCCACCAGAGAGCCCCGGGCTACATATAGGATTGAACGAGACTAAAGGGCCAGACAGAATGGTGATAAGAGCTTTAAAAGTCAACAGCAAGATCTTAAGATTGGACCTCAAGGACCGTGATGTAGTACAATCAAGCTAGCTACCACATGTGAGGTGGCCTGCCTGCTGATTTACAGTGCTTATAAAATACTATCTTCTATTACAGTTCTTTTAAAGTTCCCAAGTTTAAAAAGTCAGTTTCTTTATATGCAAAAATAGGAATCTGTGGTGGATGAAGTGGTTTATTGGAGTGGTAAATTAATGCATTCTTTGCTTTACAATAAGCTTTACAATAAGTGTCTTTGTGTTCATTTGTTTTCCAAATGTATTGTTTTATCTTATTAGAAAGCTGATGTTAATCAACAAATTTTTACTTAATGTTTACAAAATATTGCACAATAAATTAGATCTGCTCTGAAAAGCCTGAGTAATCAGACTAACTTGAAACGTAGATGTTAAACTCCTTAGGAGCAGCTGATTTGCACATTTTAGATGCATTTGTGCTTCAGCATGCCTGCTTTAAATGAATGTGCTGGGTTTCAACAGAAACTGATGGTATGATGAGGAGCATAACTCAGACATTTAGATCATCTGAATTGGAGAAAGTAAATAATAAAGTGGAGGGCAGTGGTCCCCTTATAGGGACCAAAGATTGGCAACCCTGCTTGAATCATTGCAAATATTTAAACTGAATAAAAACCATATAAAAATAGGTAAACCAGTTCAATCATTTATTCTATGCGATGCTTTGTAAAATAAAATGTATTTTTTATTTAGTTACATTCAGAAGCTGTAGCCTATTGGGAAGTCTTACAGTGTGTGGTGAGTTGCGCATCTTTTGTACACTGACACAACATACAGAATAAATACAGTCTGCGATTACATTAATTCCTATTCAGCTTCAAAATTGTGGCAAAGCTCAGCAATCCAGTGTTTGCTCCTCATTCACCGAATCCGCGCATGCGTCAGAGGAGCCTCCTCTGATTTGACGACCCTGGAATCGAAGCACACAGCCCACTATGTTGCAAGGCTCCCCGTTACTAGCGCATCATCGTCTGCACCTGCCTACTCCGTTGTTGCGGTCGGAGAGCTGGGAGGGGTCATTATTTCGCAGGGACCGTGGGAGGGAGGAGGCACATCCGACACACCGACAAAAGCGTGCAGCCTCAGATTCAGCACCACAAGATTAAAAGGAAGCGTCCGGATTGTCAATCTCCGGTGGGGGGGTTTCACTGAACAGGAGGACACCATTTTTATTTTTGGGGAGTGCTCAGTAAGACCGGGTGCTGTGCACAGTTTGTGGACCTGTGAGAGGCGTCATCTCCAACAGTTAAAGGTACGGAGTAGTTAGTTGGGAGAGAGAGCGCCGTGGCTTGTGAAGCTGGGAGGTTTTTCCTGGTAGCAGCCCGGATAGCATCTTACACTTACTGCACCGACTGCTAACATTTAGCTTAGGCGAGGTCCTGTGCTTTCCATTCATTATTGAGCCATATAAATGTATAGCTCATGCGCGTGGCTGCAAACATAATTATCTGCGCCGAAACACGCGACAATTCTACAACGAGATGATGCGCGGCGTTTTATTGCGTCGCCCACCCTGCTATCGAAACTGCTCTCCCCCACCACCGCTGCTATCCAGCGAGCCCGGTGCTGAAAGCCTGCACCGACTTGCTTGTTCTGGCACAGCCCAGCGACGCTGCTAGGCTAAGCTAACAAAACACCGGTCACTTGGAAATGAACATTCACACACCTGCATTTATGCCTGCCTAATTATTCAGCGGCTGGTCCCTAATTGGCACTTGGTTTGTCCATTTTTTTTAATGCAAGTTTCGCGCGACTTCCTGCTCTCGCCTTTTAATCTTTTATTAAGGTTTCATTTCTTTATCTCTTTGTTCTGCTAAGGATTGAACGTGTGTCTGCTTTCTATGGGAAGTTGATGCAAAAGTTAGGTTGCTCTGTCCTAAGCGATTCTGTTTTGTTTATTAAAGTGCCGTTTCTATTTAGCTGGACGATGCGAAGTCGCAAAGTGATGTGACATGCCTCACCCTGCAACTGCAATTACTTTCAGCACTATGWCAGCCTTAATTCATTTGTTACTTTTTAAGTGTTTGCTTAAAACTCTGAAACAGTTTGTATTTTTTTATTGTAAATTTTGTAATGTATATGAAGTGCATTTTGCATGTTTCTTGTCCATTAGCTCCATCTGAGTCAACATTAAAAGCTGTAATTATTTGAGGGTATTCTGGATTTACTACAACACTGTACAGTAACAGCATGAGTCAGGCCAAAGCATGCAGACCCAGTGCGGTGTGCCACATTCCCTTCCTGTAACTGGAGATTGAGGATCACAGGGGTTTTCAGAGGTCACATAGCTGAATATAGAGTCTGAGCTGTTGACTGGCAAGGAGGTGTGCACACCCACTCTGTTATAGGCTGCACAAATGTGGCTTTTTCTCCTCCATGTTGCCCAGCGCTGAGGGCAATGTTTTTGCTTGTGTGTGTCTGTCTGTGGCATTAAATCACYGRACATATTTTATTGAAACTTTCAGAAGGTAATCAATGAGCGTACAACTGCTCGTCTTTTAAGTTCACATGTTACCAGCTCACTTTACCTGGAGGGGGATGCCAAAGCCAATACATTGTCAACCCACCCACCACCCACCCTGCCAGATTTGATCGGGCTTTGCCTCAAAGTGTTCGAAAGTGGCTAAAACTCCTCACCTTTCACCTTAAAATGATCTTATAGTCATGAAAGGTGACCGGCAATATGCATTCTTTCAAGGAATTTCATTCTGCAAAAATGGGTAGCTCACAAAAAAAGTGACATTTTAAATAACAAGTTTTAAAATAAKTGCTAGTTTGCTTTCTTTAATATTTTTCTGTTTAATGAGATAAGAGCACTTTTAAAAGAAGTAGTTGCCACCTCCCATGACTGCAGCAGATGCGCTTTATTTTCCTACAGTATTCGGTTGACTTCTAAAATAAAATAAATTATAAATGCAACAAATCTGTATTATTTATTTTCATATTTTTGGTCAAATACATTATGATTATTTAACATATCTGTTTTAATCAACGTCAGTCTTCTAAAACTAAAGTGAATATTTACTTGCCCCTTTTTTATCTACCTAACAGTCTTTAAACAGCATTTGTTTATTATTTTAAAATGATTATTCAGAATGTGGTATTGACCACTGTTGTCTCTGTTTGCAACGCTATTCCTGTTATCTGTTGAGTTCAATGCTGTTTCAGGTGTTTTTTTAATTTAACAAAAATATGTACAAAAGGTTGCCTTCAGGCTAGGCTTGGACATAGTCGTATCGTGTGCAATTAATCGTCAGAAAAACATTAATCGATTACTTTTTGGCACTTGACGATTAATACGATTAATGCCACCAGGCAGACTGACTGGRGATTACTCCGGTCAGTCCGCTCGGTGCTCCTCTCTGCTTCAACCATGACAAACATTAAAAATAAAGTTCTGTAATTTATTTATCTATCAACACAATCTAAAATATGATGTATGGCCTGAAATCTGTAACTTTTCACACAATTTGGAACATTTTTTTACAAAGAGCAAATCTTTCCCACTAAACTGGTCATTGACTACGAAATAAGGGTGTCCAGGGACTCCAGGGGATTAATCGTCAAATTAATCATCGGCTAAATACCACAATTAATCGTGATATTTTTTTGCCAATATTGCCCAACCCTACTTCAGGCCCAGGCCTCCCTTGAAAAAGATTTGTGATCTCAGTGGGATTTGCCTGGTTAAATAATGGTTAATAATAATAATAATAATAATAAAATAATAATAATAATTGATAGATATTTTTAAACTTTATCATTTTTTGTATATTTGATCCTATTGCATTAATCAACCGTATTAATTGTCTTTCTTGCATCTCTGCAGCTTTGAGCTGCACTAACTGATAAGAAACAACCCTGTGATTGGTCAAGATGTTTCTCTCTGTGCTCTGCTTGTAATAAATTGTACAGTTTTTCGCAGCCGAGGTCAGAACTTTCTGCTGAGATCTGTCTTTAAGCGTCCTCAGAAACTTCTCACTCTTTGCAAAGAGAAAACTGTTTTAAACTGAATACTTATGTCTGTGGTTGGTTCATGTCTTTTTAAGGGGTAATTTAATGTCCACTCTGACAATCGTAATACTAATTCTTATTGTTCAAGTTGGTGTAACAATAACAAACAAATCCTGATGTTTTTGTTTTTTTTGCTTAGGAAGTACTATATCAAGTACAGAATTAGTCTTTTACTAAATATTGACAGAAGAAAGAAAAAAAGGGCAAAAGCTGTGCTTCCAGGCTGCCAAGCATGGACAGACTATCCTCTGCCCTTTGGGAAATAATTACATATGTTTATCACTGCCTCACCATCTGCCCAAGACTGTCTTTTATACACGTGTTGTTCAACCATTCTGTTTCTTCTTTCTTTCTTGTATTTATTTATTTATTTATTTATTTATTTGTTTATTTATTTTACAGTAGATTAAATCCCAAATTTGGGGTTATGTGGTTACACAACAGTTAACTTCTGCAACACATCTTTCAGTTACTGTAATGTTTAAATRACTTTAAACCTCTTAAAATGGTAACACATGTGTCCTTTGAATATATTTTGAAAAGACAATCCTTGTTATGAACACATAGGTAACAAAGCTCAAAAAAGGATGATCATATTTGAACATTAGCTCAGTTGGTATAGCTTCCCTCTCTTTCTCCTCATGTCACTATATTTCAGACTCTGACAGCCGT
Source organism: Austrofundulus limnaeus (assembly GCF_001266775.1). Lineage (NCBI taxonomy): Eukaryota > Metazoa > Chordata > Actinopteri > Cyprinodontiformes > Rivulidae > Austrofundulus > Austrofundulus limnaeus. The sequence continues at coordinate 848,505 of NW_013952447.1, forward strand.
CTGTATTTAATCATCTAAAGGTTTTGGATCAGTTAGTGTTTGTCATGTGCAGTAGAAGAAATTGATTTATTTTTTTCAAATGAAATACAAAAAAAAAGAGAGCCATAATTCATGTGTGAGACTATACAATCAATGGGAGCCGGGCAGTGTTTTGTGTTTTCTGTCTCCTGGGAGAGCAGGCAGTATTGACTACCGAGGAACCCCTCGATGTTGTTATGCTGAAGCACGGCTTTGAGGTAGCCATGGTTCCCCCACTAAGTGGAACAGGATTGCTTGTYCTCTTAGTCCCACTTTAACTCAAACTTGTGCACACATTCTTGATAGCTTTTAGGAGATGAGGCAATAGAAGCAACACCAAACGATCGATGGTTGTAGCTTCCATGTCTACAACATCAATTTTAACTGTCCCTACCCCYGGGTTTCCACTGCTTAATGTTGTGTGTTAAACTGCAGGGGCCAGACAGCAGGGTATACTACTTTCTTATTTTACATATGATGAGATGTGATAGTATTGTTGGCTTACAAAACAGTTTGAAATRTTGGCACATGCTCAGTATGTTTAAAAAAACTATGCTTTTTATACTGTAAGCAAGAAGAGAACCCTATTGTTGAAAGATGGCGCATATTACCAACAGTGCACTGAAGTACTGTGTCAGCATGTTTGGTTCTGCAAGGATAATTAAGCCTTTTTTCTTTTAATTTATGCATTTTTCACACGACAAAATACAAACAAAACACCTTGTGAAAAACTGCTTCAGTGAACCTTTATATTCAACCAACATTCTGTAGAGATTTGTCATTACCCCAAGAAAACATAATCTAGCCACCCATATTACTCATTAGTTGGTGGGTGGATGTGGTTGAATATTTCTCATAGAAACGGTTCACAGAATATTTTAAGTCATCTTATTTTAAAAAGCTAAGCAACTGAAATAAAAAAGTACAAAAAAGTTGATACACTTTGTTACCACAGATACACCTGAGTTGTCTAATTAACTGTTGATGTCTTATGCAGCTCGAATCTTATTTTCAGGTTACAACTATATTTTTAAAGACTCGTAGGAAGGCAAATGAAAGCTGCTAACAGACCTGAAGGGAGTTTTAGGTGTAGAGCAGCTTTAAAATCAAAGTGTGGTAAATGGAGTAGAGTTAATGCAATGTCAAGCTTTGACATTTTTTAGAAGGTCCTCTCTTTTGGCTGGACCGATCTTCCWTGCTGTAAAATTTCATTGCTGTCAAAGAGCCAGATTTTTACTTTGGGCAGTTTATTTGGCGAGTTGCTGTAACGTCTCTTCTGGCTTTTGCAAAAGCACACATCTCTAAACAAGATGGTTCATTTCTTGTGATATTACAACTGGAGAAAAGAAAAAAAAAACAACAACAACACGTTTAGTCAACGTTTGTTAAACCATATTTTTCTTTCACATTCTGCTACACTTCACCCATTTTAAAGCTTGTTTAACTCGTGTGAATTCACTCGGAAAATCTATGAAAGGGTCGAGTCAGTAGCCAATGTTTCTGCACAACCAGCCATTGAAGAAAGTCAGAAATATTAGCTATACATTTTTTATGAGTCAATCTTCCGAAGGCAAACAAGTGTTGCATTGATATTTTGAGAATCCTTTCTGCAAATAAAGTTTTGAAACATGGCTTTAAATTTTGAGGCTTTTTCCTCAGAGAGAGAACACAGTAACAATATTATTAGTTTGCTAATTCCAAGAGCTAAAGCAGCATAAAAAGTGAGTCACTCCAAGAGAGACCCTCAAAAAGGCTGTGTGTGCTCCTCTCTTTTTGCTAGCCAAAGTTCAGATATTCATACAAGTCTGACTAGCCTGTACGCTAATGACTGCGCTCCGGACATGTCTGGTCAGTCCACGTCCCAGTCTTGGTGCTGAAGCACTTTTTAGKCCCTGGTTTATGATCTGACCACTGCTTTATTACTTTTGCAGAGTTGGTTCCTTTAAACGTAAAATCGATTGCTTCTGGTACCTTTTTTTTCTGCTCAGCAGTTTTTATTGTGGTAGTTATTCCTGAAACAAGGCCAGCAAGTATAACAGATTTATGATTTGTGGTATCTCAAACAAGTTTCTCAGTTTCATGTTTCTTAAACGTGCTTTTTTTGTTTGCTTGTTTTAATTGTCACGTCAAAGTAGCTGTAGACATAGAGTTTTGCAATGGTTGAGATTTATAAAATAATATGTATGCATAAACTCTCACTCATTTCAGAACTGTGTGTATTACACGGGGTTCTACAAAATGATACAAATTCATCACTCTGGCAAATTCTCACTATATTTAAACAAATAATGTCTGAATTTTTTTTTTCTGCCAACGTAAGAATTGCAAAATACAGCACATCAGCAGTGGAAGATGCTGTCAGTTTGTTCAGGGCTGAGAGTATATGGAGCATCCTTCTGTACCCTATACAGAAAGGTTTGATGCACATGAACTTATAGGTCTGCGTGTAGGTGTTCTTTAGCTTAGGCATCCAGAGCTGCAGCCTTATCAGAGGTAGGATACATTGTAGCTTATATATTTTAGAAAAGCCTATAATTTTCTCAAAATTTCACCATAGCAACAAGTATTTTGTGTAATCTGAATAAGAAAAGCTAGTGGACAAGACTGGTAATAGTTGGCAATGAGTTGTAGTTCTGTTGCATTGTCAATACAAAAACAAAGTGGTACAGGGAAGGTTAGATTTGGACAAAAGTAAGGTGTCTCCTTTTTGTAGCTTGGGAGATGTAAGAAAGTTGCTTATGTGTTTTATGAGGAGACCTTTCTGAGTTGGCTTGTCCATCTCTTTCACCCTTTTTGTTTAGGTGCTCAGTGGCTAAAAAAGTCTTGAGCTGGCACAGTTTTAAAATCTCTAAGAACCACCACAAAACCACCACAGATTATTATGCCACATTCAATGCATCTTCAAATCGAGCTTGAAAACACAACCAGATCTCCATTTGCTGTTATCAYTTTTCATCAAATTGAATAGTGCAAATTGGTTGTTTTCATGTTAATCTTATGTTTAATTTGTTGTTGAAACCTCTAAATATATATTCTTTATTTCAAATTAATTTCCCTCTTGACCAGTTGTTTGCATCCTCTCAGATCAGCGGAGAGCTTTGTTTGCAAAATTAAACTTCATCTTTTGATCACAGCATTAATTTAGAGATGAAATGACCTGTAATAAAGTTTTAGTAGTACCAGGTGAAAGCCTAAATGAAAAAGGAGCAGACGGCCTTCATACCTCCCACGAATTGGGAGTAAAATTGCTCCCAGAGCAGACAGCACCTTTTTATCATGACAATCTTCTGGCTGCCAAGAGTTTCTCAACAGTTGCAAGGATTCTCCCTGAGCCTCCCACAAATTTATAGTCTCAATGAAAAGTTATTGAGTTTGACAAGACTGAATCGTTAATATTTTTTCAGGCCTTATTTGTTGGTCCTTTAGGTCTACAGCGTGTGGAATAACACAAATTCAAAGGAGATTTTTGGATTTTATTCAGCATATACCGTATCTATTTTGTGGGTTGTCAGCTAAACAGAATTTATATTCTTTATGCAGACAATGATGACCGAAACTGTTAGTGGCTTTTTAAAGCTGGAGTTACAGATCCAGTGTGCACTAACAATGTGACTTAGTGAACTGTGAGTAATGCAGGGTCATCCTCACTTGCAGTGTCATTGTTTTTCCAGCCATGAAAGATCATGTCAACAAGCCCCTGGCAGTGGAAACGTTTTATTTTTTGGTTTTTTTTTTTTTTTTTTGCACAAGCTCTTTACTGAATCAGAGCGAAAAAAGAAACTGTTAGACCAAACGAAAATGTTTTGAGTGCTTTGTTCAAATATTCTGAGTTGACATACTAATGAGCAATTCCAGTTTTAAAAGATAAGATAAGATAAGAAAAGATAAGATAAGGTAAGATAATATAAACCTTTATTGTCATTGTACAGAGCACAATAAAATTACAGTTCAGAACACCCATCCACAAGAAGATTTTAATAATAAAATTATTTCTATTCTTGGTTCATATTTTTTTCTGATTTAGATTGTATATTTAACAACATACACAATCATATCTTAAGTTTCCTGGTTCAGTTGTAAATTTGAGAGGTTAAAGAGAGTTTAAACTGTTATTTGTCAGCATTAATTTAACAAAAAAAAAATATATATATACATAAAATGCTTTATGACTTTAAACTGAGGTATTTGTACAGATTTAAACTAACTGAATATGTAATGGATAATCTCATTCCTTCACACCTTTGTGTAGTTGACTTCATTATCCATGCTGACCTGATGCGGAACAATGTAATCAGTCACATGAAGTCGGTGGGCGGTGTTAAAGATGCAATATTCAAAGCACGAGTACAGAGGAATGACCCCAGCAAGGACGGTCACATTGATGTGTAAAGCATCCATGAAAGACACGCATGGAAAACTGTTTCTCATTTACCTCTTCAACAAACCTCGCTATTTTGTACCAACAAAAGTATTTTGCCATTTTCTTAACAAAATTGTTTCCTTTGATTCCAGTTGAAAATACAGATTTCCTTGTGAAATCAACCTTTTATTTGAACCAGTGGTTTAGAAATAATTTCAGAGAAGTTGGGCTACAAAAATAAAACTTGGGCTCTCTATCGTGTCACATTGAGTAGAGAAAGCAGCGATGATGGAGTGCAGCTTACTGCTCAGTATTTTATCAGTGTAATACAAACACAGATTTCCATTAACATCAGCTGCTCCCTAAACAGCTGGTCACTCATTCAAGACCAGCTGCTAGTTGGTGAGACCTCTTATAATTTAATAGCTATTAGGTTTATGAAGTTTCCACTTACCATGCATGTTTGTACTTTTATGACCAGTCGGCTTTGCATGAGGACAAAACAAGCACGGTGTCGGAGAAATGTTGCCGCCTGTTTCAGTTTTTTTCTAATGTGCTCAGCTGAGCTTTTATGTTGTTCAGGTAAAGCCATGTTTAAAACTTTAAAAGTAATGACAAAACACAATTGTGATATTTGTTTATTTGCTATTGATTAATTACTGTGACCAATTTCTTGTGATAAAAAAAGAAATGCAAATTGGTAAAAGTATTGATAGCATAATGATATCTATTTTTAGCTAATGATTCACACATAAAAATGGATAATTTAATACTATGATAAAAATACATTTTATGGAGGAAAATATGATACTTTTACTTGCTCTTGAACCATTAGGTATACTGTATAAAAACAGACTGGCCCTATGTTGCTCTGATAGGCTAGTGCAGGAAAACTCATGCCTGTCAGTTTAAATCACTGTGTCATTTGAACACTTTACAACAATCAAAACAAGCTCATTGTGGAAATTGAATTTATTTTTTCTTTTTATTTTTTTACATTTTGTGAAACTTCGCACAACTGTATATTTTTGTCACAAAAATCCTACATGTGGTGCAGGATTAAAGACATGTACTCACATCTGACCTATTTACACTAAACAAGTTAATCCCAGACTAAACCATGACTGGACTGTCATGAGATTACACCATGTGTAAAACGCAAGTAAAACATCAAAGCTTTAAAAATAGTTTGATTCTTCTTTTAGGCTGGACTGCATTTGGAAAATTTGGTGCTTTTCATGCTTATTGCAGTTAACGTCTATAAAAAATATAATAGTGGATAAACCAATTTTAATATGGCCACAATCCACTTCAAAGCTATACATTAAACTACTTACTGCCTTGTACTTTTGGTATTGTGGAAATGCTAATAACAAGACCTAGTGTGTATGAAACAGCTGGATAGTTTTCTTTAATTTGACTAAAGTGTGTTCCTTGTAGTTAAGGATTTGTATTTTAAAAGTAGTATAACTGTATATTCTCACTTAATCATTTTAGTTCATCTTGGGAATTAGTTGGGAGGTATAGATATTTATAAATGGCTTAATATGTACGACTCTGTTATCTTTTTTGACATTGCATTTAGTTTGTGCCTAAACTATTATTATT